>NC_051326.1:55659684-55966378 GCF_015220235.1 Choloepus didactylus
CTTTTCCACATCCAGTTGGGCTCCAGCTCTAGGTAATTGACATACTGGTAGCCATTGAGTATTTTCCCCCACTGAAATATATCCATAACATTGTTTCCTCCTAACTCCACTTTGACTCCCCAAATCTAGATATTTATGCAATAATTTTCAAGCCTCAGATTTAGTGAAACCCCTTTGTGATAAAAGCATTCAAAGAAAATTTTAAGTCTATTTAGTTTTCATGGTCAGTTCAGTTTATCTCCAATCCTTTGCCATTCCATCCACTGAATAGCTAACCTAGTTAGGTCTTTTAGATCATGACTTCTGGCCCATGGTTACATATTAGAGTAGTTTAGCACTCATGCTAAATATTTGACACGTCATTAAATTACTTTTTGGGGGGGCTACTTTCAAAAGAAAAAATTGCATAGAGAGTAAGTATATTTATTGGGAGATTGAATTCTACTTTCTGCTCCCACTCAGATATTGTGTAAGCCTGGGCAAGCTATTTGGACTCTTAAGGCCTTCCTTTATTAATTCATGTAAAATGAGGAGGGTGGGGTTCATTCCCAGCTCTAATTTGAGTTTTTGAGCTCAATACAAAAATACAATATGAGATCACAAAAGAAATACCTCCATGCGTCTCAAGTGAATAGTAGTGTTCAAACACTGTGAATTAAATAGTTTATCTAGAAGAAAATCAAGAGGGGCATAGTCATCTCTCAAATAAAGCCCTCTTTCCCCTGATAATGAGCATCTTCGACTTTGCCAATCTGAGCGAGTTACTCAACCCCCCTAACCTTGGGGTTTAAACAGAAAAATCTATATCAACAGTCCAGCTCATAATAGGTGCGCAATAAATATGAACTACTGTCTTCTAAGTCTTCTTTCTCACAGACCACAGTGACCTGGCATTCCTAGTGACATCTGCACACAATACTGCCCTTGGCGTCCACGATGAAAATGTTTCAGCACAGTCTGCTTTCCAACAGAGCTGTAGGTGATGGATGGACTTGTACTAGTTTAATAGCTGAGGAATGTTGCTAGGAGTGTGTTGGCTTTAAGAAAAAAAAAAATAGGAGAGCAGTTGGGCCTTTTTCTGTTTTGCTTTTTTGGCTGGCTGTTTCCTGCTTCATAAATCTGAGGAAGGGAGCTGCTTCCTGGCGTCCCCAGCCTGTGTTTGTGGGGGACTCGGGGGTGGGCGGGAGCTACCCAGCACCACTCTAGACCAGCTGCTGTGTCCGTCTGCAGCTGGGGCAGGCTCTGTGATCTATGGTCAGAACACAGTGCCCGGGGGGCTTTATTGCTGCTTCATGGCAGCTGGTGTGAACAGGAGTGGAAAAACAGACTCTTCTCTTCCCTAACATCAAGGAGAAATGCTCCCAAAGACAAACACACACACCTCCACTCTTCCATTCTGCACTGCAGTTCTTGAGCTGATGAGCTGAGCCCCTCGGGCTTGGGGATTTCCTTTAGAAGAACCGTCTTTCCATTTGGGAGCATACTGAATCCACTAGGATATATGGGGCTTAAATTTGGCATTCAAGTTTCCAGCCTCACAGGGATTTGGGAGTCCCAGGAGAAAGGACTGGTTCTGAACGAAGGAGAAAAATACCTTCATTTCCATTGACTTTGGATTTTAATTTCAGAAACATTTGTTGAGATGCCCTTGCAAAAACCAAGGAAATCGGTCATTAATTGTTCTGTTTTATTTGACCAAATTGGTCGGGGCACTGGAAATGGATCACGAGTTGGGGCACATTCACCTTGACTCCTACATTTGGCTCTAGCACATAGAAGTCACCTGTGAACTCTTGTTGAAACCTTTATTTGCTAAAAATCGACTGTACCCAACTCTGTAATTCTAATGCCTCATTGAAATGGCACAGGTGTTCTACTAGCAGATGAGCTCAGGAGACAGAGCATGCATTTATTCATTTAATCCTTCCCTCAGCAAGTTTTTTTTTTTTATTTTTTAATAGATACTAGTAAATGCCAAACACACTATTTTGGTTATTGGTTAAATCAAAGAAGATTAAGACAAATTTTAAACCCTGGAAGGACTTAGAGTCGATGGGGTTGTGAGTGCTAAGACAAATATTTGGAGAGAATATTTGAGATGAAAAAGAGGAATTTGTCAGGCTTGCCAATGGAGACGGATGTCAGGAAAGAACTCCAGCATTTCAAGCAGTGGGAATGTAGGAATATGATTGAAATTGTTGAACCACTATTGCTCAGAGTAAATGCCACTCTCCCAATAAGTCTTTTCTGAAGTATTTGCCACCAGTGATATTTTGCTTTTTCAGGGCTCCAACATTTTGGTGTAAACAACTATTTTTCAATAGTGCTTAATGGGTGCCTAATTTCTGTCCCTAGACTTCTTGGGGGCAAGGACGTGTTGTGACTCATCTTGTATCTCTATTTTGGATACTTGACAGGGCAGTCATAGAGTAAATGTTCTTCGTTGTCTGAAGAAACACATGGAAAGGTAACTCAGGTCCATGCTAAGAATCTGGGTAAATTTGGCCTCCATTCAGTCGCAGGGCTTGGCAAGCTGTAGACCAAATCTGGGCAGATAGAAGGTGGGGACTGAGCTTATTGCCCCAAAAGAATCCTCAAGGTTGCTCACTGCCCAGATGGCGTTAGTATTTGCAAGAATCCTAAGTCCTTTATTTTTTTTTATTTTATTTTAATGCTGTCCAGCTGGGAAGGGGATAGCTATTTCAAAGAGATCATGTGAATTAGAACAATAGAACAAGGTTATCTCTTGGCTCAGTGGGGCAAAAGTTGAAGAAACCTGGACTGGTAAGATAAATATATCATATTAGGAAAGTCATGGTTCATGGTTGACCTTCTTCTAGACCATGGATGTGCATCTTAATTTTTCTAAACCTTGGTGTTTCCATCTTTCATTGGCATGATTAGACTACATGTTTCAAGTGTTGAGAAAAGTTAACAAGGATATATGTGAAAACACTTAGCATAATTTCCCACTGTGATGGCTGGGAGGTTTTATGGATCCCGGAAAAGATCATAAATTCTTAAAGCTAATCCGTCCCTGTGAGTGTAGATCTGTGTGAGTGGGACCTTTTGATTAGGTTATTTCAGTTGAGATGTGCTCCAGGAGGGTCTTAATCTTCTTACTGGAGTCCTTTACAAGAGGATGAAGCACAGAGAGAAATAAACAGAAGCTGAGAAAGAAGGACACGCACAGAAGCTGAGAAAGAAAGCCCAGATGGAGAAGCCAGAAGCTGAAAGCAACGGAAACTAAAGAGAAGGGAGAGGAGCAGACCCACCACGTGCTTTGCTGTGTGGCAGAGGAGCTGAGGATCGCCAGCAGCCTTTTTTCTGAGTCCAGGTATCATCCTGATGATGCCTTGATGTGGACATTTTCATGGCCTCAGAACTGTGAGCTTATAAATCCCCATTGTTTAAAGCCAACTCATTACTTGTGTATTGTATTTTGGCAACTTTAGCAAACTAAAATACCTGCATATAAGACTGACCAAGAATCATATAAAGGCATTTGTAACGATGGGACCCATGACTTTTTTTAATCTTAGTAATAAGTGTGCAAGTTTTAAAAATACCAAAGAGTAATAAAAGCCTTAGAAAAACACTACAGACTCCTGTCAGACTCCTCCCTATGTCCCCGAGTCAACTTAAACTCTTTTAGATATTTTTTCCAATATAAAACCTTAGATTTCTAAACAATGTGACTATTCTAATGATATTTTAATTTAAGACATTCTCTATTAAATTTTATTATGGAAGATGAAGATATAGAGGTCTCACCACACACACATACATACTCATGCATATATATTTTCATATTTTCTACAAATATATCAATAATTCTTTTTGAAAAAATTTATAATCTCACTCATTAACATCAAATGAAAAAGAAATCTATCAATTTTCTTTTGTTATTGTTGAGTCAATCTCATCTTGGATCTTTCCTTCACCATTATTCTGGAAACTAAAATCACGCCACCCATATTTTGTCCTCCCTTCTTTCTAGATTGCATGTCTTCCTTTTTGTTTTTGTTTGGGGTTTCCTCCTTAATTTGTTGGAGCATTTCTTCCAGTATCTTCCTGAGAAAATGTGCATAGGAGGTAAATTGAGAAAGACATTACATGACCAAAAATATAATCATTTGGGGATAATATTGGTTTTGATAGAATTCTAGATTGGAAGTTATTTCAGTCTCAGAATGTTGAAATTATCACTGCACTGTGTTGGGGTAATCGTTGTATTTGCTAGGTTTGAAGCCTGTCCCAGTCATCTTCCTTTGAGGTTATTTGTGTCTTCTCTCTGAAAGCTTTTGGTCTCTTGTTTTTATGCTTGATATTCTGAGCCATAATGTCTCTTGTTGTGGTAATTTTTCTTTTTCTTTTTTCATTTATTGGGTAGTGTTCCAGTTGGCTAATGCTGCAGTTATGCAAAATACCAGAAATGGATTCGCTTTTATAAAGGGGGTTTTTTGGATACAAATTTACAGTCTTAAGGCCATAAAGTGTCCAAGCTAAGGCATCAACAACAGGGTACTTTCACAGAAGAATGGCCAATGGAGTCTGGAACACCTCTGTTGCCTGGGAAGGCACGTGGCTGGCATCTTCTTCCTTTGCTTCCACATTGTGTTTCAAAATGGCTTTCTCCCAGGATGTTTCTCTCTAGGCGTCTGGGGGTGTTCTCTTAGTTTCTCCCAGGCAAACTCCGGACTAGCAAAAGTCTACTTCCAATGGCCATCTTCAAAATATCTCTCTTGGCTGCAGCCAACATCAGGGATCCACAACTCCAAGCATCTCTGAGCTAATCCAGCCAGTGTCTGGGTCTGTGCCAGCATTTTTAAAAGACTCCAGTGATTAAATCAAGACCCACACAGAATGGGTGGGGCCACACCTCCATGGAAGTAATTCAATCTGAGTTATCACCTACAGTTAGGTGGGTCACATCTCCATGGAAACAACTTAATCCAAAGATTCCAACCTAATCAATGTCTGCCCACATAAAATTGCATCAAAGAGCATGTCATTTTGGGGGACATAATACATCTAAATCAACACAGGTAAGTTACTCTGTTAGTTTCCATTGGCTGCAAAAAAATTACAAACTGGGAGGCTTAAAACAGCAGAAATGTATAGCCTCATGGTTCTGAGACCAGAGTCTGAAATCAGTTTTACTGGGATGAAATCAGAGTTAGCAGCTCCACGCTCCCACTGGAGGCTCCAGGGGAAAAGCAAGTCCTTGCCCCTTCCAGCTTCTGGAGGCTGCCAGCATTCCTTGGCTTGTGGCTGCACAGCTGTAATCTCTGCCTCCATGTCCACATCACCTCCTCCTCTGCTGGGTGTCACATCTCCCTCTGCCTTCCTTTATAGAGATAACATGTGATTGCATTTAGGGTCCACCCAGGCAATCCGCAATAATCTCCCCATCTCAAAATACTTAATAGTATTTCCAAAGACCTTCTTTTTTTTTTGCCATATTAGATAGCGTTCATAGGTTCCATAGATAAGTTTTATCTTTTTTTGTTGTTGTTAGGAGTGGATGGGGCACTATTCAGTCTACCAGAGTCACTCAATAATACACTAAAGGCTTTTCATTGTGAATTATTTTCTTGTATTATTTCTTTAATAATTTCTTCCCTTCCTTTACTCTGTTTTCATTTCTGGAACTCCTATTTTTAGGACATTTGATTTACCAGAACAATCCTCTTATTTTCTTACCTTTTTATTTCCTATTCCCCATGTCCTATAATTTTTGCTCCAATTTCTTTTCTAATTTCTGTTCCAAGCATAACTTTCAGTCCTTTCACTGTATTTTAAATTTAATCTATCATATATATTTAATTTGTAAGATCTCTATTGTTCTCTGATTATTTGTTTCTATCAACATTCTGTTGTTCATAAATTTAATTTATTTTTCTATTATTATAAAATTTGTAGGTTTACAGAAAAATCCTGCATAAGCTAGAGTTCCCATATACCACCCTATCATTAATACCTTGCATCAGTGATCCATGTGTTACAATTGTTGAAAGAATATTTTTTAATTGTACTATTATCTATAGTCCATGGTTCACATTAGGGATCACTATGTTGTGCAGTCCTGTGTGTTTATTTTTCTAATTTTTTTTTTCTGGTAACATGTATACAACACCAAATTTCCCCTTTTAACCATATTCAAATATATAATTCAGTGCTGTAATTAGGTTCACAGTGTTGTGCTACCATCATCACCATATGATACCAAAACATTTCTGTCACTCCAAATAGAAACTGTACAATTTAAGCATTAACTCCCTGTTCCCTCCAGCTCTGGTAACCTGTATTCTGTTTTATGACTCCATGAATTTGCTTTTTCTAATTATTTCATATGAATGAGGTCATGCAATACTTTTTCTTTTTGTGCCTGGTTTATTTTACTCACTGTTATGTCTTCAAGGTTCATCCATGATGTTTAATTATCAGAACTTCATTCCTTTCTATGGCTGAGTAATATTCCTTTGTATGTATATACCATGTACTATTTATCCATTCATCAGTTTTATGGACTCTTGGGTTGCTTCCATCTTTTGGCAATTGTGAATAATGATGTTATGAAATTGGTGTGCAGATATTTGTGCAAGTCCTTGCTTTCAATTCTTTTCAATTTTTTAGGTAGGATTGCTGGGTCATATGGTAATTCTATACTTCACTTTATGAGGAACTTGCAAACTGTATTTCACAGTGGCTGCACCATTTCATATTTCAACCAGCAATGAATGTGAGTGTTTCTATTTCTCTAAATACTCTCCAGTACTTATAATTTTATTTTTTTTTAATAGTAACCATTCTAGTGGGTGTGAAATGGTATCTCAGTGTAGGTTTGATTTGCATTTCCTTAATAGCTAAGGATGTTGAGCATTTTGTTTCATGTACTTTTGACCATTTGTATATCTTTCTTGGAGAAATGTTTATTCAAATCATTTGCCCATTTTTTCAATTGGGTTGCTTATCTTTTTGTTATTGAGTTATAGGATTTTTTATATATTGTAGATATTAAACCCTTTTCCAGATATATGGCTTCCAAATATTTGCACCCATTGTCTAGGCTGTCTTTTTTACTTTCACAATCACTTCCAAACTCATCCTATGAGGCCACATCACCCTCATACCAAAGCCAGATAAAGATACCATGAGAAAAGAAAATTACAGACCAATATCCCTTACGAATATAGATGCAAAAATTAACAAAATACTGGAAAACTGAATCTTACAGCAGATTAAAAGAATTACACACCATGAACAAATGTGATCTATCCCAGCTATTCAAGGGTGGTTCAACATAAGAAAATCAATTAATGAAATACCACATTAACAGAATGAAGGAAAAATCACATGATCATCTCGATTGATGCAGAAAAGTCATTTGACAAAACCCAGCATCCTCTCTTGATAAAAGCACTTCAAAAAATAGGAATAGAAGGAAACTTGTTCAACATGATAAAAGGCATATATAAAAAACCCACAGCTAACATCATACTCAATGGGGAAAGACTGAAAGCTTTTCCTCTTAGTTCAAGAACAAGACAAGGATGTCCACTGTCACCGCTGTTACTCACATTGTACTGGAAGTTCTAGTCAGAGCAATTAGGCAAGAAAAAGAAATAAAAGGCATCCAACATCCTGGTCTTGCTTCATGGAAAAGAAAAACTTACCTCGTCGAGGATATTAATTAAGTATGCATTAAACATTTTCTTCTGCTAATTGCTCAGAGTACTTGGTGCTTGAGATCAGTATGATTGTGTTCTTGTGTTCGTGTCTTTCTCTTGGGCTAATCTGTTCTGGAGGTATCAGTTCTCCCATCTCCTGGGCTGAGAAGTCTTCTGCTTCATTAGGGTGACACCATTCATTTCCTCTGTCTTCTGCCTTGAAGCTTATTGTCTCTCCTCTGCCTGCTACCTCTAAGTCTAGAGACTCCAGTTCAATTCTTCCATCAAGTAGACATCCAAGATCCCACCCACATGGAGGAAGTGTAGTTGCCTCTCTGCTTAGGGTGAAGCAGGGGATAGAGGTCTAACTCTCCTCTCTACAGGAATTCCTAATCAGTTCTGTTTTCAGCCTCTCATCTTCCTCCTGTGTCTAGAAATAAGCGGAGCCTCTCATTTATGAGATTTTCTGTGTTTCTGTGGCTATAATTAACTATTACCTTTTAAATACGATTCATAATATTTTTGTTTGGGTGAAACATAGACACTGAGCACATGCAAAGTGCTACTTATGCTGGGTGAAGGGATCATTGTGGAGGAGACATAAAGGGACTGATCAAGAATTGAGCTGAGAAAAGTCAGGACGGAACATTGGAGGTTAAATTCATTCTGTGGGTATCAGGGCACCTGCAAAAGGTTTTGTACAGAAGACAAATTGTCCAGCAAAACATTTCTCTGTGTGTTCCTTTATCACATTGCTTTTCCTCTCTGTTTCCCTTTACTTTTTCCCTTTGCTTCTCTCACCGTCTTCCTGATAATAAAGGCCTTTTAAAAAATACATATCCCAAGTGGATTTCCTTTCTTTCAGTCTGAAGTATTTTATAAAATGACTCCTTTTAAAATCAAGTAACCCTTGACTAATTTAGCTATTCTTGGCTTAAGCCATTTTTTAGTAACAAGCATGGAGTTTGATTTATTTGAGGCAGATATTTTTTATCATTAAAATGAACGGTTCTCACCAATCGAAAGAAGTCACTGCTTAGAATAGCTGGAAATGGATAGACAGGGAAATGTGGAGCAGATGATGATAACTGAACAGGAGGACAGCTTCAAGATTTGTGACTAAAGGTTTTCCAAGCTTCCCATATTTTTAAAATGTGCAGGCAAACTTAAAACCTGTTTAAAATAAGGAACTCCTGTCTCAAATACTGATTGCAATCATCCTATGGAGAGATAGCATTTATTTTATAAATGTCATCCAAGAGAGGGTCAGAGCTACCCACCTGGTCCCTATCTTTACCAGCTGTGAAAAGAAAAAGTTGTGAAGAGAGAGCTTCTGAAAAAAAAAATGCACATTCTGGACTTGTGTGAAAATAAAAGGAAAGAAAGCAAATTTATTAAACCTAATATGTGCAAGGCACTATGGACATATTCATATACATTTATCTTATTGAATACAATAATGATGAGGGACAGGTGATTTTAGCCCATCTTCAATTGGAGAAACAGAGGCTCAGAAATATGGATGGATCCAGATCCCAGAGATGAAATGGGGGAGAGCAGCGTTTGCTCCCAGATCTGTCTTGGCTTGCGCAGCTTCATTTTTGGGTTCCAGGAGAGTCAGAATAAATCACATGGTGTCTTCTAGTCATACACTGCAGAGAGAAAAAGAACTCCAAAATGCTACTGTATATTCGAAGGGAAAACGGGTCTCTTTAGTGTTTCCTCGTCAGTAGTGACAGTCTGTCTTCCCCTAGCTTGGTGCAGAGGGTCAATTTAAATCCTCTGAAGTGCCAAGAGCTCCATCTGCTCCTCCATCTGAAACGAGAATATTTTGCTCTTTTTCTTTTTTTTTTTTTTTAATTTTTAAATCTTCATTTGGTCTTTCAGTGTTTGTGTTGCAGCTTTCAGCCCAGATGCCAATAATGAGGAAAATGTATTAAGTGATAAGGGGAAAATCAGTGAAATTAAATTAATGGGGGAGGAAAATGGGAAATGGAGGGGGAAAAAAAATGAATTCTCCCTGTAATATCCAGCCCAGGTGTGATGGGGAATGAAAGCAAGTTCCTAAGAGATTCCAGCAGATACTGACAATCCCACACGTCTGGGTTAGCGTGGGTCAAGATGGCCCTGGAAGACGTGCCAGCGACGCCTTAAGAGTGTGCCTAAAGACCCAGCCTGCTCCGTGGCTACAGCTGCTGTTTATTAGTGATGCTCATATTTTATGTATGTGAGCCTGAGAAGGGAATGTTGCGGTAACACACAATATGTTGGAATGTACAGATCATTGGTTTCACATCCATGTGCAGAGCTACAACGTTCCATCATAGAAACGTGTGGACAGTGTTGCAGAGAATCACAGAATTGCAGAACTAGAAGGTGACAGGGGATAGGGTTGGGGGAGAGCAGGGAGTGATGGATGGAGCAATACATCAGGAATCACAAGAATGTGGGGTCAGAAGCACCTCTGATATGTGCTGTTCAAGTTTCCAAGTCTCCCCGAACCATTTCTTCAGCTATAAATTGGAGCTGCAGATACGACCCCCAGAGTTTGTTGCAAAGAGCAAACAAAATGACCATATTTAATATATTATGCTAAATAACCGACTTTTATTCATGATCACCTAATCCCAATCTGTCATTTTATTCTTGAGGAAAGGGAGACCTAGGGAAGTAAAATTATCATGTTCCTTTTTACTTTAAATCAGTAATTGTTTAGCTTCTCATAATAACCACAACTTTTCCAGAAGAGTCTTTGCCCTTGATTCCCAGAGTAACTACAGCAGTCCCAAGTGTAGCCTGGGTTACTCTCATTGTACAGGTGAGAGCACAGACGTGGAAACCTGGAACTTGCAGTTATTGTGACAGGAGCACACAAAGACCAGGGATTCTCAGAGCTGGAAATGAGGGTAACGACGGGCTTTCCCTCTGGTTGGCAAATGGCCAGTGGAGGAGATGCAGGCTTGCAAAGGAGTCTTCCAAGATTTCTTTGGGGGACACAACTGGTTAGCTAAAACGGGGACTCCCACTTTTTCCATTTTTAAAATTAGGCTCCCGTGTAAAATGCTTTGTATATGTGCAAAGGGTTCCACTGACTTTTTTTTAAGTTTGAAAATTCTTGATTTAGACTTTGATTCCCTGATTTGATGATAGAGTACTATGACTCCAAAAGGTGAGGGCCCCAGAGGATACCCAATTAGGGAGTGGCATATCCTCAACAACCCAGTTCTACTAGCTCCAAGGTCAGGCCCCCTGCCGCCAAAATCACACTCTTCCCTTTCACATAGTAGTGGCATTTACTTGATGGATTACCAATGGGTATCAAAATGAAAGCTGAGCTTTATCTGGATGAAGGTGAGAAAATGCTTTTCGAAGCTGGAAATAATCCTTTCGAAATGATTTCTATATCTCTCTGGAGAGCAGGTTATTTTAAACGTTGTCTTTTTTTATTATATGAGATCAGAATTTGATAGATAATAGAAATTTCAATTCTCGCTTAAGAATTCAGGCAAATTAAGATCAGTAATAATAGAAGTATTCCCTAAGATAAACAGCAAATGGAAGAATGGACGTTGATGCCAAATAGTTCCTGTTATAATTTCCAGGGCTTTAAAGAAAGCAGAGGACTGAGACTTTTAACACAATGGCAATGTAAAGGAAACTTTGGTGAGCCTATAACCATCAATGCTTTTTTTTTAGCAGTGCAAAGAAGCTGAGGAATGAAAAAGTTCTCTTACCACCCCCTATGTTCAAACGAACTCTGGGAAGTTCTTTGCTTGGAGAAACTCCATTTGCAGGGGCAAATGGAGTTCCTCTGTGGATCAGAACCTGCCTCTGAGGAAGCCTGGCTATTTCCTCAAGGGACAGAAAGCTACCAAGATGACTTGTGTTTCAGAGGAGGTGCCAACGTACAGCTCTACTCTCTCAGAATTCTTGGTGGGGGAGGGCCACCTCCTGTTTAGCCTTTTCTGGCAAAGCAGAGACAGAGCCGAGCTGCTTTGTGCTATGCTAGAGGAATCTTTTATTTCTTTGTTTTTCAACCCACAGAATATTTTCTTTTTTCTTTTTTTTTTTTCCTTCCCAACCCTGGCCTCTCATTTGATTTTGCTTGTTCAGCGCTGTCCTTATTCCCTGCAAAATGAATCCACTTCTATTTCCAGATGTTGGAAATCTGTAAGCAATCTCGGCCCCACAGAGAATTGTCTTTGAGAACCACCAACTTCATCTTCGACAGCAGGTGTCACTGTTGCAACAGAAAACCCTGTCGATTCCAGGGCCCGGGCCAGCCGAGAGATATTTTTACCCCGGGGAAGAAAAGGCCCAACATGAGACGCAAACTTGGCAAAAGAAATTCCAAAATGAATGTGAAACCTCACAAAAGGCTGTAAATTATCAGCATGTCTCTAAAAGCTGGGCCGACGGCTTTGAGTACCATCCCCTTGGAAGAGACCCATCCTGGTTGGTGGCCGCTAATGAGCTCACCAAAAGCTGCAGCAGCAATTACGTCCTTGCAGGACCGAAGCTGCTCTCTTCGCCGAAGAGAGACAAAGAGCAACGGTGGCCAAAGCACCTCCTTGTCCCCGGGAGCACGAACCTGGGGGGATCACAGAGGATTTTTGCTGGGCATGTGCTGGTGTCCTAGAACAATTTCAGTGAGCCCCTTGTGCATTGGCACTCCCCGAGTTAAAAGATTTGCCAAAGCACACCCAGATAGTGAGGGGTGGAGCCAAAAAGCAAAGAGATCTCTCCTTTGACCTCGTTCTTCCTTTCTTGGCTACATCAGGCATAAAACGAACTACAAGGAGAACAACATGCCTTCTTTCTCCTGGATCCTTCTCCTGGCTACATGTGCATCCCACGGAGTCCGTTAAGTGAGTCCGGTTCCGAGACCACTTGATGGCTGGTGAGGTGGGTCCCTGCCAAGACCCTTTGTTGGGTGGCAATGGTGACTTGATCCAAACACTATCTTTACTCCAAAATGCGCTTTATTCTTTGAAAGCATGGCCATTCGTTTAAACGTCAAACATAAAGAAATATGAATAAGAAACAAGTCAGAGTTCACGTACCTTCAGTCTTGTGAAAATTGCCTGTTTCGGTAAGTGTACTTCAAAATGCTGACATGCAGCTTAGCACATTGCCACAGAAGTTAATCACATTATGTACTCATTCAAAATGAAGAAAACAAAAGAAAAGAAGAAAAAACCTGGAGAGACTGAAGCTTGGGACCAGATGGGCATAGAGTTTGAGCCATCATCTTCCCACACAGAAGCTCTCCTCCCCTATAGGGCCAGGGCTAGAGGGCAGTTTGGGTTCTGCGATTGCTGTTTAGTAGAGTGGCTTATTATTAACACGCAAGACAAGCTTCCCAAGGACACGCCACGGTGTCTGCGACACACTAAGACTGAGGGATTATTTTTGTTCTTGCTTTAGGGGGAAGAGAAATCAGAATATTCATCAACTGAAAAATATGTCTGGGTGACAGGGATGTCTCAGACTAAACAGATAAATTTTCCTGGGGGATGCAGGCAACATTGTGTTATGAGCTTGGATTCTAAATTCACAAAGACTGGGTTTTACTACTTGATCTGTAGTTAGGAACCTGTGCAACCTTAAATAAGCCAAGACGTCTGATCTTTCCAACCTTCAACTTCCAAATCTGTGAAGTAGGATTTAGAACAGTGTCTACCTTATGGGTTTGTTAGACGGATTAAAGCAAGGGAGAAAATGAGTATAAATGCATTGAGCATAGACCTTGAGAGAGCAAAGGTTTAATGCATTAACTAATCATTGTGAATAATAAAAAGGTGGATTTATCCTTGGCTCTGGTTCCATGCTTACGATCCTTTACGGCTGGAAGGACTCAGAATTAGAGGTAGAACGCGGTTTCAGAGCACAAGGCGCCACCATCAGTGGGAATGGTTGTCTGGGGTGCTGTTTCGTGCCTGATCCTGCAGCCCAGTCTCATTTAAGTAGGAGAGAATTTTGATCTTGACTATTGATGCCTGTTGACGGTGTGGAAAGGAAAAGCGATTCACAAGGGCTATGTATCTGCTATTCCAAAGCCAAATCAACAGCCTCATTTTCAGTTAAGCTCAGAGTGGACAGGAAAACCTCCTCAGGTAATATAATTAGTTTCATGGAGATGAGGTCCAGGTCTCATCTTCTAGCTTTTACTAGGGCCATTTTTCCATCAGCTGTGCTACTACCACATTTCTTCAATGCAATAAAAGGCCAATTGCCTCAATTCAAAATAGAAAAAAAAAATGTATGCAAGAAGATGATTTTAGTGGCAAATTTTAATTTAATTTGCTTTGGGCTTTGGCTGGGACTGTGATCTGATTCCTTAAATCCAGACTAGAATTTCTGAAATGACTCTGCTTTGTCTGTATTCCCAGAACCGACCAAGACAGTAAGATTCTTTGCTACGAAGCCTTCAGAAAGGTGCAAGAGAACTGCGGTAAGACAGAATCCCTGTAGAGAACCTGCCACTGCCCCTGAAGAGGTTACTGCTTTGAAAAGAGTGTCCCCCAAAAAACACCCACTCATAGCAGTTTAGGCAGTTTTGGGCTTATGCTCAAGATATGCTTGAGTTGTTGCCTGGGTCAAAT
Organism: Choloepus didactylus; assembly: GCF_015220235.1. Lineage (NCBI taxonomy): Eukaryota > Metazoa > Chordata > Mammalia > Pilosa > Megalonychidae > Choloepus > Choloepus didactylus. The sequence continues at coordinate 55,673,963 of NC_051326.1, forward strand.
GGTGATATTTTACAGTACATGTTACAGGTGATAGATGTTAAAAACAGTCTAGAAAAGCTCCAGGGGATGATTTATGACTTGGGGTCATGTTCTTTGTCTCTCCTCTTCTCCTTTCTCCACTATTCTCCTTCCCTTCTCTCCTGTTCTTAAACTGAAGTTGGTTTAAAAACAATAGGATCGATGATTAAAAATGTTTAGAAATACTTCAAACCTTCCCTTCTGATTTCAGGCAAGCCAAAAGCTTATTCAACGAACCCCACCTGTTTGGTTTGGAAAGGCCTGAGGTTGGCCTACTTTTGTACCCGCCATGTTGTCTGATAAGGTGAAATGTCTTTGAATGCAAAGAGCCACTTGAGGCAAATTGAGCAAGTGGATTGGCAACAGCACAAAGAACCAACCCAACACCCAACAGGTGCTAAATCATGTAGCACCAAATCTAAGTACACCTTGTCTTAGCGGCCTTCCACATGGGATCTGCTTACTTAATTCTCTACTTTTCAGAAGGTTGATGGCAGTGGTACAAAATTCAGTTTCAGGCAAGCCAAGTATTTATTTCCAACAGTACCCAGGGGCTTCTTTAACCCAAAACTTTCTGAAAATGGCAAGAGAACTAACTGAGAAAGGCCAAATGCTGGGTAAAGAAAGAAAAAAGAAAAAAAAGAAATAAGATCTCTACACATTTTATCAAGCATATTTATGCACAACTACAAATACCATAGAGTGGGGTTCTAAAATTATTTTTCTCAGCCAAGTATGACTAAGATAATCATTGCTTTAAATGTCTCTTCTAGATTTCTCTTATTCTCCTGGCCAAGCTCTGCTGGTCACCTTCTGGGGATGCCATGTTTTCTTGTCCCATTTCAATATGTTCCTGAATGTCACTTCCTTCTAGTATGTTCTCTAAAAGCTTTGCAGAAAGTCCTTGATTTCTAATTCAAGTTGTTAAAATATTATCTTAAATATCTCATCCTTATCAACTGCATTATTATAAAGGCTTCCTTTCTCCCTTCCTTTCTCCTCTTCCAACCTCATCTAATTACTTGACAGAGTAGTGTAGTGGCAGGTGGGGGTGGGAGTGGAGCAGGATAATTATATCTCTTTCTTTTTGAAAGGCCTCTAGCTCACCTTGCATCCATGTGTCTTTCACCCAACCACCTCTAATCATCCCATTATAAAAAATCTGTTTTTTTCCTGTGCTATAATATTGGAAAAGTACTTTAAAACCTGTTTTGTTGTTGTGTGTCAATGTTATTATTTGAAGACTAGCTTTCAGATTCAAGTTCTGAAATGACAAGAGATCCATATGTTTCCATTTCTGCACATTAATCATCTTCTCAGTTGAAGCAGCTTAGTGCTTTACTATTTAACCAGGTAAGGCATGCTAGACAAACTAAGAGTCCATCGAAAGGGCACCCTGCATTCCACATCCTCCACCAGGATGGAACACCACACTTGGGACACTCCAAGTCCTACATAGCATGGTTCCATCATCTATCCAGTTTTTCATTTTTGAGATGCTGAGACTGAAGTCCTAGGTTCCTACCTTACCCTATGAGCCTTTCTGGGAGGAGCCTGTATCAACTATAGAATACAGCTACAGGCACCCATTTGTCTTCCCAACCACCCAAGAGGGCAAACATATCCTTGTACAAGGCAGATGGCCTCCTGCCAAGGAGAAACTTTTTCCAGTCGAACTGAAGGGAAATATCTCTCCATCAGCCCCCAGGACTTTATCTTCTGGAAAATGAATGAATTATATCAAAACCAACAAAATCAAATCCTGAATGGGTGATCACTGACAGAAAGTAAAAACAGGCAGTTATTCCAAATGACAGGATTTGAGGAAGACCCTCAGACAGCTTCTGGTAGCAGTCAGTGTGCTTACTGTGCATTGTGGAGTCCGGAGATCGCTGGTGCCAAGAAACCTGGGGATGTTTCCTAGGAATTTCCGTGAGGTAGGTGGCTCTGGAACACAATCTGTTTCCTTGGCTCTGCTGCTGATGTGCTTCTAAGGCAGGAGGTAGCCAGGAAACTAGCAGATCTTGAGCTGTATTCCTTGGGTTCTTTTGGAAATAGAAGCTGGGTGTTCAGAAGGGAGAGGAGCAGAAAATGGGGAAAAATTGGAAAATGTAAAGAAACGGTATGGAAAAAATCTATCATAAAGTCCAAATATCTTAAAAAGTTTGGGGCTGAACTTTGTATGAGTATGGAACATTGCTTAAACTAAGTAGGCTAAATTAGGACAACAATGATCTATCATTTTCTTTTTCCCCTTAGACAGACAATGATTAAGTAGAATAAAACTATATGTATTGAAGAGGATGAGAAGGGTTTGGCATACTGATACATAGCTTGTGTGAAAATAAATTGTTGTAACCTATTTACAGATTTCATCAAAAGCTTTGAAAATATCTTTATCTTTGGCCTGCTTCTAGGGATTTATCTTAAGAAAACTATTAGTAAAGTTTCAAAACATGTATATACAAAAATATTAATCAAAGTATTTTACAATAACAGCAAAAGTTAGTTAATTGTAATCATAATAATTGAAGTCACTATAGCAAATAATATTATACATCCATGTTATGGAGTGGAGCATCCACTAAAATGATAATGAACATTTATATTCACTAGTGTTAAAACCTGATAGTAGTATATTACAGATAGTATATACAGTATGATTTAATTGCATAATATACAGATGTATACACATGCCTAAGGAAATAATAGAAGACAAGCTGCAAAAATGCTATAAGGAAATTCAAAATACATGACCCCTACCCACCCCTGACTTCCTTGCAAATAGGATAACCTAACTCAAAGCAGGTTAATATCTATATCCCCTTAGCTCTGAAGAGATTGTGGTGCTTTTTCCTTTCCTTTCCTTTTTAACTTCTCTGTATTTTCTATTTATTCCTAATAAATATGCAATCATGTGGACTAAATGTAATGAAAATTAAAATACAAATGAGTAAAATGTTGACCTGAATTGGAACATTCTTCTCTTAAAACAAGGAATCAGTGTTATTTTGATTGACCTGTATTTTAAGTTATTTCTTTAAAAATGCAAGGTTTTTCAGTTTAGGACCTTTTGCTTCTTTCTCCCTCTTCTTTCCATGCTATAGTTTGGAAATGCCAGCTTCCATCTGTTGAAGTATTGACCTAGGTCTTCAAGGAAGTAAAAGTTTGCTTAAAAAGGAAATATAGAAGAGAATTCTGAGAATTAATATACAGTTAAATCATGCAAAAAATTACTTTTCCTGAAGGGAACCCCAGGGAGCTACAGACTATCAGTTTTTGGTGCCTTTTCACCTCAAAGCGTTCTTACTGGTCAATCATGTGAAGTTCTGGAATTTTCATCCCAAAGTTGTACACTTTGGTATCCATTCAAGTCCCTGCCCAATATGAAAAATAATATTTTAAACTCTGATAATTATAAAATGTATTCAAGCTTGTATTCTACTTTTTCCACACAGCTATTTCATGAACACATATCCATGGTATTAATCTTTTATTTCCATTTAATAATTTTAGATCCCCATTTCACCTATTCAAGTAGGCATTGTTTGTCATTCAGGCTAAAACTCACTGATAAATGTATGTACTGGGCCAGCAGCTGGCTAGATGTTCATATTTTCCAACTGTCTTAAAATAAGGGGAGGCCGTTGACTTATTTTCTGCAATGGGAAGAATTGATGGCCCCTAAAAATCTCCAGCAGTCCTACACCTGTTGCTTTCCTCATTACTGCATGGATGAAGAGGATCTGGTGGAGAACTTGGAGGCCCAGGGACATTTTAAGATGAAGCCCGGAAGGAAGGAAGAAGCCTGAATGACCACGTCACTTCTTAGAGAAGAGACACCCAGGAGATTCACCTGAAAAAGAACTTCTGCATTGGATTCTGTACCAGTTTGTTTACATTATGTCCCCCAGAAAAAGCCATATTCTTTAATGCAGTCTTGTGGGGGCAAACATATTAGTGTTGATTAAGTTGGAACCTTTGGATTAGGTTGTTTCCATGGAGATGTGCCCCACCCAACTGTAGGTGATAGCTCTGATTAGATAATTTCCATGGAGGTGTGGCCCCACCCATTCAGTGTGGGCCCTGATTGGTTCACTGGAGCCCTATAAAAGCTCAGACAGAAGGAGCTTCAGCCAAGAGAGAACAAATAAGAGTGACATTTTGAAGATGGCCATTGAAAGCTGACATTTTGGAGAACGCCATTTTGAAACGCAACCTGGGAGCAAGCAGATGCCAGCCACGTGCCTTCCCAGCTAACAGAGGTTTTCCAGATGCCAATGGCCTTTCTTCAGTGAAGATGCTCTATTGCTCATGCCTTACCTTGGGCACTTTATGGCTTTAAGACTGTAACTTTGTAACCAAATAACCCCCCTTTATAAAAGCCAATCCATTTCTGGTATTTTGCATTCTGGCAGCATTAGCAAACTAGAACAGATTCTGTGGGTGAGAAATAAATTTGTGTTATATTGGACTACTAAGATTTGGGGTTGATTAATTCCCAGTATCTGTTTCAAAGTAGGTGAACATTTACATGGCTCTTGCTAAATATTGCCAAAGTGTGAAAAAACTGTACTATTTTACTTAAGCTTCAGAGCTATATGTCTTTCTCCGAAGGCAGAAAAATCTATATAAATCTTTCATCTTGGACAGCACTCTTCTCGCCTGGGAGGAATGAATTGTTGCACGGTTGGACACTGTTATCATTACCCATTACTTGCTAAGTGCTGAAGCTCCTCACCCACTGCTTTCCGGTTCATTGACCTGTTGTCATTTTCACTCCTGGCAGGTGATCTCTTCTGGTACTTTAATTGATCATATGGTTTCTGAGTGCTTACCCTGGCTTTCAATTTAGGACCTTATTAGTATTCATTTAACAAATGTTGACCGAGCTCCTTTATGTGCCAGGCACTGTGTTAGGTTCTTGATATACTTTGGTAGTTAAAACAGCTATATTCTCTGAATTCATGAAGTTCACAGTTTAGAATTCATGATATCTGATCTTTGCCTCCAGCTTCAAGCATATAACCACAGTTAGGTAACACCCTTAACTCATGCCTGCTGACAACCCATCTTATGCTTGTTTAGGCTGCCTTTTGCCTAGTACTCCCCATGCAGAGAGCTAGACAGGCAAAGAGCTCTAAACCCCGAGCCAGGAGAATATGATTTAACTTCCCTTTTTAATGATATGCAGATATATATTTCAGTGCAGTTAATTGTGTTCACAATGTTGTGCTACCATCACACCCATCCATTACCCAAACATTCCCATCATTCCAAATAGGAAGGGAAAGACCTTAATCATGATAACTTTTGTAGGCCTGAAAGGTTTCTAACATTCTGGTGATGATGAAGAGGAATTTCCAGGATTAATTAAAAAATGTATGCATCCACTATATATTCTGTAGCCCACTAGATAATTTAACTTGTACGATCAGTTTGTTTGAGCACCATAGGTGCATGGAGCGGTGAATAAGTGGGATTTGGTGAGTTTGCACAGGCTGGGGTGAAATCCCAATACATCCCAGAGTGATATGGGCAGAGAGCATAAGTGTATTTGCAGGGCCCCCCGAGGAACTGGGAAGAAATGTGGAAGCGTTGGACTTCCCCACCTGGGCAAACATTGAGGGCTGCCAATTTAGTGGGGGCTTTCCCTTGTGAGGCTAGTTGCTGCAAGGGAGAGGCTAAGTCTACTTATCATTGTGCCTAGGAGTCCCCCTCAAGAGAGCCTCTTTCTTGCTCAGATGTGGCTCCCTATGCCAGTTTGAATGTATTATGTCCCCCAAAAAGCCATTATCTTTGATGCAATTTTGTGTGGGCAGATGTATCAGTGTTGATTAGATTGTAATTCTTTGAGTGTTTCCATGGAGATGTGACCCACCCAACGGTGAGTGATGACTCTAACTGGATAATTTCCATGGAGGTGTGGCCCCGCCCACTCAGTATGGGCCTTGATTAGCTTATTAGAGCACTATATAAACTGAGACAGAAGGAGCGAGCTTGCTACAGCCAAGAGGGACACTTTGAAGAATGCACAGAAGCTGAGAGAGTAGCTGCAGATGAGAGGCAGTTTGAAGATGGCTGTTGAAAGCAGACTCTTGCTCTGGAGAAGCTAAGAGAGGACAAACGCCCCAAGAGCAACTAAAAGTGACATTTTTGAGGAACTGCAGCCTAGAGAGGAACGTCCTGGGAGAAAGCCATTTTGAAACCAGAAATTTGGAGCAGATGCCAGCCATGTGCCTTCCCAGCTAACAGAGGTTTTCCGGACACCATTGGCCATTCTCCAGTGAAGTTACCCTTTGTTGATGGACACTTTATCGCCTTAGACTGTAGCTTTGTAACCAAATAAACCCCCTTTTATAAAAGCCAATCCATTTTTGGTGTTTGCATTCTGGCAGCATTAGCAAACTAAAACAGCCCCCCTCTCTCTAAGCCCACTCCACAGGTGAAACTCACTGCCCTTTCTACTATGTGGGACATGACTTCCAGGGGTGTAAATCTCCCTGGCAATGTGGGAAATGACTCCTGGAGATGAGCCTGGACCCAGCACTATGGGACTGAGACAATCTTCTTGACCAAAAGGCGGAAGAGAGATGAAAGAAAATAAGGTTCCAGTGGCTGAGAGATTTCAAATGGAGTTGAGAGGTCACTCTGGAGGGTAATCTTACATGCTATACAGATAATCACTTTTTAGGTTTCAGCTTGTTGGGGTGGCTAGAGGGAAATACCTGAAGCTGTCAAACTGCAACCCAGTGACCTTGATTCTTGAAGATGATTGTATAACTATGTAGATTGTGCAGTGTGACTGTGTGATTGTAAAAACCTTGTATCTCACACCACCCTCCCTTTATCCAGTATATGGACAGATGAGTAGAAAAATGGGGACAAAAATTAGATGAAGAATAGGGTGGGATGGAGGGGATGGAATGATTTAGGTGTTCTTTTTTGTTTTGTTTTTATTTTGGAGTAAAGAAAAGTTTCAAAATTTGATTCTGGTGATGAATACACAAATGTGTGATGGTCCTGAGGTGAATAATCACAATTATTCACATTTGTGAATCATTGACTGTATGCTGTAGATGACTGTAAGGTGTGTGAATATATCTCAATTAAACTGTCTTAAAAAAAGTAAATGAACAATGGGGGAAGACGGGAATGGGATGTTTTGGATGTTGTTTTTATTTTGATCTTTATTTTATTTTTTGGATAATGATAATGTTCAAAGATTGTGGTAATGAATGCACAACTATATGATAATACTGTACACAACTAACTGTGCACTTTGAACGATTGTATGTTATGTGATTATATCTCAATAAAGTTGCATAAAAATGTATGCATCCAGTTGATGTTAGTTTTGTAACTCTTTCAACAAAGCTGTAATTAATAGGATAGATCGTATATATGTTCATACATCTTCAATTGCATCCTTTTGCTATTAAAAAATTTTGGTCTCCATGTAGAAGCAGTTGAAAAATCAGTTCCTGTTATTTAAAGTGTTGTTCAAAGTATTCAATTCTGGTTCACCCCTCTTAATCAAAATTAAGATGGACATTTAAAAGAGGAAATGTATCAGTGATCACATTTTGCAATGCTGGATGAATATCAGATCACTCCAGTGCACCCACATTACTTCTAATTAAATGATTTGGTTTTGAGTATAATTTTTCCTTTTTTTTTTTGTTTTTTTTTTTTTGTTTTTGAGCAGTAAGGACTCTATTAAGGCAATGTATTACTAGGAACTTTTAATAGATTTCTACCCCCTTTTCTAGCGGACCTTCCTTACCTTGATAAAGATGGTGGAGTAGATACAATAGTCTTTGGATTTTGACCAAAAAGGATTTGAATGTCCGTTTCAGCCCTCCCCAGCTACATGTTCTTGGCCCAACTATATAAACCTTTGAGGTTTAGTCTTCTAAACAATAAAATGGGGATAAGAATACTTATCTTGTCTAGTTGTAGTGCAGTTTAAGAAATATAATGCATGCAAAATGCCTGCATGAGTCTAGTAAAAAAAATAGGTACTTAATAAATAGTAATTCTTCTTAGCAATATCATGAATAAAACAAAGTTAAGCAAAGTTAGATTTTAGATAAAAACCTGCTACATTTGGAGACAGCCTCTGAATATGAAATCTACAAAACAAGCTAATTCTGTAGCCAGTGCAAATATTAATTAGCAGTCTAGCAAGAAACAGGTCACAATGCTGAATGTCAATGTGCTAAAATGTCTCCTAGTTACAAGACAGTAGCACCTTGCTAATTTGTCATTAAAGGGCCCCTGGAGCTGAGAGAGTTGACAAAATCTGTGTGAAGAAGAAATTCTCGCTGATTAAATCAAGCTTCTGCAGTTCCATAAAAATGTGCTACTTTTGTTAGCTTTGCTTTGAAGTTTTTAATGATATCCACATAATTGACAGTGTCTTTCTACAGGTGAAAATTTACCTCTTCAACTATGAAGTTTGCAGAATTTTCCCATCTAAAATGGCAATAAATCTGCTCTTTGTAAACCTGAGATTAAAGAATTGACCAAATTTAAATTTCTTTCTGCATTTTAGTTCAAGTACCTAAAATTTTTGCAAAAGGTTCTGTCTTCAAAATAAATCAATTATGTTGCATTAGCATCAGAAAAATTTCAAGACTCTTTGGTATTTCCATACAAAAACAGGGACACTTACAGATTAAACCAGATGAAAATAGCATGATCCATTTCAGAAATAGGCATTACTTGTTGAAAAGAGCCACCATTTTGCATTAAAATAATTTTCTGTTTGTTTTCTGATTCCAGATTGAGTGTGAGATCTTGGGCCATACAGGTAAATAGGGACAAATGTCCTGCCCTTCCAGTGTTGATAGAGCAAAGTGAGTGATGAACTAGAAAATAGAAGGCACTCAATATGTGGTAGTGTGCAATTTCTTTTATGTATTTTTGTTAAGAAAATATCCTGGGAGTTATCTTAGTTTGCCAGGCTGCTAAGAAAAATACTGCACAGTAGGTTAGCAAGAGGAGTTTATTGGCGCACAGTTTCGGAGACTAGAAGGCTTGCTTCCTCCCTGGCTAGCCGGCAATCCTTGCGTTCCTTGGCTATCCTGTCACGTGGTGAGGTTCTCTACTTTCTCTTCCGGGTTCCTACTGACTTCTCACTTCTGGCTCTTCCCCATGATCTTCTTTCATAAAACCTCTAGTAATCCAGATTAAGATTCATCCCCATTAAGATGGGCCACAGTGTAATTTAAAATAACGTCTTCAATAAGTCCTATTTACAATGGGCTCATACCAGCAGGATGTGGGTTAAGATTAAGAAAATGTCCAATATGGGGTGTATAATTCAACATACTGCCCTCTGAACCCCCAAAAGACATGTTCTTCCCACATGCAAAATACATTCACGCGTATCAATATCCTGAAAGCCTTAAGTAATTTTAATAACAATCTTAAGTACAAAGTCTCATCAAAATCAATTATGGGTGTGCCCTATCCTGGGGCAAACTTCTCTGCTTCCAAAATACAATGGTGGGACAGACACAGGATAGGTATTCTTATTTAAGAAGGGGGAAATAAAAAGGAAGGAAAACAGGGCTCAGTCATGGTTCCCAAAGAAGTCTGAAACCCAGCAGGGCAAACTCCATTAGATCTCAAAGTCTGAGAGCCATCTGTTGACTGATGATTTCTCCTGCAGGTCTATTGGAGCAGCAGCTCCCCACCCCTTACCAAGTGCCTTTGTAGCAGCCGTGCCCTACCCAAATGCTGGGGCCAGGCTCAACCTCTTCAAGCCCTGGGGTTGCAGACATCGTCTCCCCCAAAATGGGGGTATAAACCCAAGTCTCCCCAAGCATATTGGTGGCAGCCAAACTCGGACTGAATGCCTGGGCATAGACCCTCTCTCTCCAAGCTTTGGGGTGGTGGCTGAATTTATCCTGAAAATTGAGGTAGAAGGCCTGTCCCCTCCAAGCACAGGGGCAGATGTCCTCTTGTCTCCAATCTCAGCAGTGGAACTGTCCTTTCCACAAGCATGGGTAGGCTCTCTCTCTTGGCCCAGGGAGATCTTCTAGACCTCTGCTTCCATAGTTCTGCCCGTGAAGTCATTCTCCCTTCAATGCACCCCTTCTTTGTCCCTTTTAGTCAATACTAGCAGCGCTTCTGTTCACAAAAACCTTGTTGTCTTTATGCATAGTTCAAGGGGGTCAAAAGCATCAGACAAGAAGACTTTCCACATATTCTTCCTGGATAACTGCATTTCCGACCCTGAATTGCTCTGAAATGGCTGACTGGGTCCTGTTCAGATACACCCTTTTTACCAAGGGTTTTTCAGTTAAACCCGTACACAAAACCATTTTATCTGGGGACTCACTTCCCAGAAGCTTGGGGTGCACCCTGATAGAGCTACTTATGGCCCTAGTCTCAGAGCACTCTATCTGGATTGGCTGAGAATTTTCTAAATCATCAGTTGCTGGTTCCTTTGTGCTTAAGAGTTCATTTCTCATCTTATCCCTTTCCCCTTGCATTTTGTTATAAGCTGCAAGGAGCAACCAGGCTGTTTCTTCCACATGTAGCCTGGAAATCTCTTTAGCCAACTATCCAAGTTCATCACTTACAAGTTCCCTTTTTAATCCAATACTAGGACAAATTCTGCCAAGTTCTCAGCTACCTTATAATAAGGATCACCTTTCCTCCGGTTTTCAATAACACATTCATTATTTCCTTCTAAGTCCCCACAAGAAGTACATTTAATGTCCATACCAACAGTCTCTTAAAAGCAATCTAGGCTTTTTCTATCAAATGCCTCAATTCTCCAGCCTCTACCCATTACCCAGTTCCAAGGCTAGTGCCATGTTTTTAGGTATTTGCAATAGTCACACTCCACTTTCTGGTACCAAAATCTGTTGTAGTTTTGCCTGAGTTGCTATTACAAATACCATACCATTAAGGTTAGCCCAATCAACAGGAATTTATTGGCTCCCAGGTTCAGAAGCTAGAAGGCTTGCTTCCCCCCAGGGTTGGTAGTGTTCTGGCTGGCTAACTATCATTGGGTTCCATGGCCTTCCCATCACATGGTGATGTCCTCTCCTTTGTTTTCCAGATTCCCACTGACTTCTGGTTGCCAGCTCCTCCCCGTGGCTTTCTCTCATGAGGCCCCAGTAATCTGGATTAAGACCCATTCTCACTCAGGCCACACCTTAACTAAAAATATCATCTTCAAAAGGTCCTACTTACAATGGGTTCACACCCAAAAGAATGTGGATTAAGATTAAAAGCATGTCAGAACTGAGGTACATAATTCAACTTATCATAGGAATAAAAAATATCCCAAGTACCAATTCAGTTCCTGATTCTTACCTTTTCATCCTTAACAAAAATTTAGAGAGACTTTGAGCTTTAAACATTTTCTGTAAGTATCTACTGAAGACAGATATTAAATATTTTTTGGTGGGGAAGAAAATATGCCAACATTCTAAAAAAACATTTTATTATAGTAATAACATATATACAACTCAAAATTTCCCATTTTAACCTCTTTGAATGTGTAATTCAATGGTGTTGATTGCATTCACAGTCTTGTGGTGCCATCACTGACAAAATAATTTTTAAAAACAATGACTTGGTGGGAATTCAATTTAATAATGACTTGAGTGGTGGTTCTTCCAGGTGCTCTGATTGGTAACTCCCTATATAGATGTGCGCTCAATGATTAGAATTTCTGAATTGACAGTTTGTGCACTTGCCAATCGAGTTAATACCCTGGAGAGTTGCCCATGTTTTAGGCAGGATGGAGGGCACTGCAGTGGAGGCACTGCCATGTTGTTTAAATCTGCCTGCTATGAAAATCTGGGGATCTGAGTTCTCTTCTCCATTCTGCCTCAAATGTGCTTAGTAGCCTTGAGCAAGGTAGTATTCCTCTCTGTGGTGAATTTCCTTTTTTGAAAGTTGTATCTGAGGTCCCCATTCTGTGCCCCGATCCTGCAGTTTAGGAAGATAAATCTGCCCAAGACCGGGTTTGCATCAGGAAGGCTCTTGTTCAACAAAGAAATGACAGAAATAACCAGCTTGTTATTAACTACTGTAATACTGTTTGCTTTTTTCAGGTATACTCATGGCTCACTTACTTCCTTTATCACTTTGCTAAAATATCCCTGAATTATAGAGATGTATCCTTTAACACTCTAAAAATAGTTATGTCCCTCTTCCCTCCACTTCTTCTGCCATTGTCCTGCTTTATTATTCTTCATAACACTAATCCCACCCGACATGGCACATAATTTTGGTTGTTTGTCTGCTCCCTCCCACCCCAACCCTGAACAGAATATTTTCTCTTGGGGTCAGGGACTTTGTCCAGTTATTTTGCCATTGCTGAATCTGAAGACCCATAGTAGCCAGTCAATAAATATTTGTCAAAGAAAAGAATGAATGAATGTTTTAGAAACTTCCAGGTTTTGTGGAGCACAGTTCCACAGACAGTCCAAAGTTAAGAGGACCTGGCAGCAGAGGACACAGATATGGCAGTGGGATGAGTTGAGGAACATGGAAGTAAGTTGGGACCTCGTCTGACTTGGCAGCCATTTTGCTTCTAGATCAGAAGAACCAATAGTCTAAACAACAGTCTCCCAAGCTAGTAAGGGGGACTGGTGATAGAAGCACGCTTTTCTTTGAACCATGCCAGTGTTAACATCCAAGGTGATTTGTTCTGAAAAGTGGGGTTTAGGAAGTGACATTTGCTGTAAAGTACCAAGTAAAATTTTCAGTCTATTTGGAACACAGGAAATTTGCAACTGGGGTACAGGAAGCAAAAAGAGCTAGGCAGGGAATTCGTTTCCAGGATGGTTGACTGCAGATCAGGACCAACTGCCAATCCTAGCAAATCACCAGAAAGAGAGTGAGAACCCCAGTGCTACACAGCTCCACACATAAAGTCTTAGGGTCAGAGCACTTCATTCCAACAGACTAGATTCTGGGCCTGGGAAAGCATCTCTAGCATGAGGTCCAGACTTCCCTCCTTGTAGGCTTTTTCCTCAGGAGGTGGGATCTGCAGGAGCTGCATTTCAGCACCTGTACCTGAGCTAAGCTAGGGACGGCAGAGCTGACACCTATAGCTACAGCATAACAGATTACCTTTCTGGAGGTTTCTCCAGCTTATGTTTATGGTATTCACCTTCTGTTCCTTTTGGTTTGTTTGTTTGTTGAAAGAAAGATTAAATAACCTCACACAACATCATACCACTTGAAAATAAAATGAATCGAGAAGTTTTATTTTAAACAAGGAGATAATGAGGTAAACAAACACCTCTGTCTCCTGCCCACCTCTCTCAGGTGTGCCGGCTGTCAGAATTCTCCTGTTATAACCACCTTACTTCTGAAAATGCCTTCTATGTACAAAGTTTTTACATAAATCTCAGTGGATCCCATAGCCCGTGTTCTCCAAGAAGCCTCCTTTGTTAATTTCCCCTAACATTCTCTTTCCGCCACTAACACCTGACAGCTCTATCTAACTGAGAATGTGAAATGTTGGTTTGGCCATTTGTTGCCTCAATTTGTTCCAAATTTATACCTCTAGTCCAGATTTATACTCTGAGCACAGACCCGTATATACAATTGCCTAGTGACATCTCCATTTGGATGTCTCAAAGGAAGCCATTGCAACTTCAAAATTGAACTAACCGTCTTTTCCCTTCAAATCTATTTTCCTTTAGTGAGTGACACCAATGTCCATCCTGGAATAGCTCATTTGGTTTAGCAGCTGTTTAATATTGAAAATTACATCAAACACAGGCACTGCCTTATTCCCAAATAAAATGTGAAGGCCCAGTAGGCACAGGCTTGATTTGACAAGTTCAATAATATTACACAAATATAATATTAACTTTGCATCCAGAGAAGGACTATGAAAAATGTCCTCTTCTTCTCTGCTTCACCACTTTCCTGGCCTTGAAAGTACCAGTGATATACTGACTATGGTTACTTGAGAGATTTTCATTACTAGCAGATGATGAACTATGTTATCTGATTGACTTTATTGATGAAAACAATTAAAATGCCATCAATATATAATTTTTAAAAATATATATTTTTAAAAATACAAAATTCATCAATGACACCATAAGAAATTAGGGAATTCTTAGAGGCCAAATAAAATGTGAAAGAGGACAAAAAGAGAAGTAAGCAGTGCAATAATATAAGCTGTCCCCTTGAGAACATTTGTTAAAGGGGTATATATGAAATTTGGGTTTTACAGCAACACTGAGAACATGGAACAATTTTTAAAGCCCAAATCACACCTGTGGTCGGAGGTCCAATAAAAGTTGTCCTCACTGAAACCTGTAAGCTTGAATTGCTGTATCTCTAGCATAAGAGTAAACTAGAATAAGTACATCATCCATTTAACTAAAGGGAAAATCACTTGTCCCAAAGCCTTGGTTCTAGGTTGAGGGTAAAAGAAATGTTCCTGAGAATTCAAAACCACAAGCTGGACCACACACAGGTTTGTAGATAAAATTCACTTTCTTTGGGTAATATGCAAAACATCAAAACAGGGTTGAGTTTCCCCAGACACTGAGTAGAGGCAAATAAAGTTCTTCTCTGAAGTAACTTACCATGTATAAAATGCAGATTCTAAGGACCCACCCATGATATAGTAAATTAAAATCTGTAAACACACACACATAAAAAATTCCATAAAGGACCAATAAACAGGAACTATCAGTAACAAAGCAAAACAAAACAAACAAGAACATAAAATACACAAGGAATCAAGCCACCTTGAGCAAGAGTGAGCAGAAGCAAGACACGATAGAATCACATCAAAAAGACATCAAATATTAAAATAATCAGACACTGAATGTCTTATAATATTACTTCTGAAAATTTATGCATCCCTTATTGACATTCTGGTTTTTTTAAAAATGGAGTTCTAATTCAGTAAGTCTGAGAGGTGGGCCTCATAGTCTTCATATCCAATAAACTCCCAAGTGTTGTCATTGCTACTGATCTGTGAACAATATATTAAGTAGGAAAATTTCGATCTTATATTTTATATGTTGCATTAGTTTTCTGTTGTTGCTATAGCAAATTACCACAATGTAGAGTTTTAAAGCAACCAAAATTTATTATCTCACAGTTCTGTTGATCATAAATCCAAGTTGGCTTTGCTGGTCTCCCTGTTCCAGCTTTCACAAGGCTGAAGTTAAGCTGTTGACTGGCTGGGCTTTTATGGGGAGGCTCTGGGAAGAACCCACTTCTTAGTTCACTCAGGTTTTGGCAGAATCTGGTTCCTTGTAGTCATAAGACTAAGGTTGATTTCCTTTCTGGCTGTTACCTGGGGGCCACCCTTAGCTCCAAGGGGCTTCTTGCAGACCTTGTATGTAGGCCTCAACATCTCAGAGCAAGTAACTGCAAGTTGAGCCTTGGAATCTGGGCCAGTTTGGCTATATTTTGTCCCCCCAAAAGCCATATTCTTTAATGTAATCTTGTGAGGGCAGACAATCTTTTGACTGATTGTCTCCATGGAGATATGACTCAATCAACTGTGGGCTAGAACTTTGATTAAATTATCTCCATGGCGATATGGAGCCCACCCATTCAGGGTGGGTCTTAATTAAATCACTGGAGTCCTATAAGAGAGAGAGACATTTTGGAGAAGGCTGTTGAAAACTGGTACTGGAGATGCGAACAGAAGGAAGTTTGGAGATGCTAAGCTAAGAGATGCTAGCCCACAGTTTGCTCTAGAGAAACTACGAGAGGACCCCTAGATGATTAGATGCAAAGGAGCTGAAGATGCTGAGAGAGACAAGCCCAGAAACATTTTGGAGAAAGCCATTTTGAAACACAACCCAGGAATAGCAGACACCTGCCACGTGCCTTCCCAGCTGACAGAGGTGTTCCGGATGCCATCAACCATTCTTCAGTGAAGGTATCTTCTTGTTGATGCTTTAGTTTGAACACTTCTAAGGCCATAGAACTTTAAATTTGTACCTGAATAAATCCCCTTTATAAAAGCCAATCCATTTCTGTTATTTTTCATAACAGCAGCATTAGCAAACCAGAATAGAATCTCTCCAACTTTTCTTCTGCTTCATTTCTCCTCTGCCCCTTCTAGCAGGAGAAACTCTTTACTTTCAAGTCTTCATGTGACTAGATTGGATCCATCTGAATTATCCAAGGTAATCTCCCTGTAACGTTAATTACATTTGCATGATCCCTTCTCTTATTTGAAGTAAAATATTTGCAGGTTCTGGGGTTTAGGCATGGACAACTTTGATGGGCCATTCTGTGCACCACATATGTATTAAGAGATGTTAGACAGGCTTGATAATAACTTTAAAGGCAGGAGGCTAAAAAATAATAAAGAAATTTTATTGGAGAAATACATGAAATAATAAAAATGTAAAACAATATAACAATTGAAATTAGAATCTTACTGGAGGGAATAAATGGAAGATTAGACACAGTGGAAGAAAGAATTAGTAAAATTATCCAAAATGCAGTAAAAAGAGACAAATGAATGTCATGTAGGAAAGTGAAGTTGAAACACATGCAGACAGAACAGTTCAAAATTGTAATCTACATCAGATTGGAGTTCCTGAAGGAGGTAATAGAGAGAGTGAAAGACAAAGCATTATTAGAAGATATAATGACTGAAAAAATTCCAGAATTGTTAAAGAAAAAAACTATCCTTAGATCCAGAAATCCCAATAAATTCCAAGCAGGATAAATAAAAAGAAATCCTTATATGGACACATCACAGTGAAATGGACACACACAAAAAAACCACAGTGAAAGCCAGAAGATAATAAGAATTTCAATGTACTGAGATAAAAAACTGACTATTTAAAATTATATATATATAATAAACAAAGTATAACTAAATATATATATATATATATGTATATAGTGAAAATATTTAAGAAGGAGGATACAATAAAGATATTTTCATATAAATAGGAACTCATAATTTGCCTCCAGCAGACAATAGAGAAATTTCTAAAGGTGGTACTTTAAGCAGAAAGAAATTTTTCACTAATGGAGAATCTGAGAATCCTGAAGGATTGAACAAAGAAAGTGATAAATATGCAGCGGAGTCTAAACAATCACACATTTAATCCTACATCAATAATAATGCTTGTGATGTTAATGAGACAAGGAACTAAAATGAATGATAGTAGTTTAGAAGTCAGGAGATGAGTGATTGAAAGTAAATGTTGTAAGATCTCTGTATTGTTAATGGGTAAGGTAAAGTTATTTATTTTACTTTAGACTCTGAGGTGTTAATACAAGTTTAAATATCTATGGTAACCAATGAAAGAACAATAGAGCATATAACTTCCAAACTAATAGAGGAGAAAAATTGAATGAAAAAGTACTTAACCATTCAGAAGTGAGATGAAGTGAATCAATATGAGGCACGAAATCAGACGGTAGAAATAAATACATATGTGTGTATGTATATGTATGTGTATAGATATGTATATAATAATACTTTTGCTGTAATTGAATTAAAATGTTCACTTAAAAGAAAAGATAATCAGTCTTGGTTAAATCTGTATCCAGATACATAGACATGTGCTATATGTAAGAAATATATCTGAAATGAAACAATACAGAATGGTTTAAAGTAAAGGCAAAAACTAACCTGGCATTAAGCTATCTTAATGTCAGATACATTAGACTCTCGGGGAGAAAGCAGTACATGAGAAAGAGGTGTAATACCTAATGATATGTTAAATCTACCATAAAAATAAAAATTCTGAAATTTATATAAACTATGAAATTGCCAAGAACAGTAAAGGCACTGAAGAACAACAACATGAAATTGATGGGGATGGGGGAAGCTTTCCTTATGATATATTGAGACTTATTATAATGCTGTAGTAATTAAGACAGCAGGGCGGTGCTTCAGTGATAGACCAATTAACCAGTGCAAGAAGAGAGAGCCAACAATCAGCATTTGATCATAAAAACTTGATTTCTGGCAGAGCTGGCATTGCTGACACGTAGGGAAAGGACAGGAAACTATAAAGCTGTAAAAGAAAATATAGGAGACTATCTTTATGATCTTAAGATATGATTTTTAACAAGACAAAAAAACTAAAAACATATAAAATGCAAAATCTAACTCCTTCAATTCCTCTTCTTCTGAAGATACCTCAAAAAGACTATACATGCAAATGCAAATATTTTCCAAACATGTAATTGGAAAATAATTATTATGCATAATACATAAAAATTGCTACACATACATATTAAAAAATCAAATAATCTAATAGAAAAAATTAAGACAAAACTTAAATAGGCATTTCACAGAAAAAATAATTCAATTTGCCAATAAACAGATGAAGAAATGGTCAATTTCACTGGTAATCAGGGATATAAAAATTAAATACACAATGACATTTCATTTCAGACTTGCAAGGTTGGCCACGATCCTAAAGACTGATGATATAAAATGTTGACAAGAATGGGAATAATGACATCACTTGTAGTGCTAGTCTAAATTGGTAGAAGTATTTTTGTAAATAATTAGCATTATCTAGTATAGCTGAAGATGAAACTAACCTATGACCCAGTAATTCCATACCTAGATGTATACCTTAAAAATTTTTTTACTGACCAACCTGGTGACATGTACAAGAAGATGAGAAAACATTGAAAACAACCTAAATGACCTTCCTCAGGAAAAGAAATTAATGCATTTTGGTATATTCATGAAATTGAATATTAGGCAGCAATGAAAATGAATTACAGCTACATTCAAAAGAATTTACCAATCTAGGAGAAAAATACTACATTTATAAAATTAAGTTGCTAAGGAATATATAGCATAAAATTGGATTTATATAAAGCCCAACATTTTGTATAACTAAACATTGTTTTTTAGGAATAAAATAATTGTGGTAAAACTGTGAAGAAACACAAGAGATGATTTACCATCTCATGTTTCCTGCTAATTATTTGCATTCCTTCCTGTAGTTCTGCACTTAATTTGGCAATGATTTTCCTTCATCTGTAAGGATTTTCTTTAGTAATATTTAGTAATATTTGAAGTATTACTTGAGGTGTAATTCTGGTGGCCTCAAAGCGTCTCAGCGTCTAGGCATCTGAAAACGATTTTATGTCTGATTTTTATTTTGCCTTTGTTTTTTGAAGATTATTGGGGGGGACATAGAATAATATATTGAAAGTTGACTATTTCCTTTTCTATGCTTTAAAGATGTAATTCTGTTACATATTTTGGTTTCCTAATTCCCCATTGAAAAGTATCATTGTTTCACCCTTGAATGTAGTGGCTTATTTTTCTTTATCTGTTTTTGAGATTTTTCTGTGTTTGGTTTTAAGCAAAAAGGTTGTTGTATATTTGCAATTGCCTTTGTACAGGCAAACTTAGCCGTATGTAAATGGTAACTGGACATCAGATTTTCATCTCTAAAAATTTACATGCTTTGTAAATTTTAACATGTGGTTGAATTTTAATTTAAATTTGAATCCTCACTTGTTTCATAAAATATCTTTATTTTTTAACAATAAAAAAAGCACTCCCCCAATAACCTCTAACCTGCTCTCTCTCTGCAAATTTGCTATTTCTAGCCATCTTTTTCAAGTGATATATACTTTTTGTCCTATGTGTCTTGTTTATTAGACCAAGCATAATGTTTTCAAGGTTCTCCCATGCAGCAGTTTGCCTCACAACTTCATTTATTCCTATGGCTGAATAATATTCCGTTCTGTGTGAGTACCACATTGTTTATTCATTCATTTGCTGATGGACACTTAACAGTTTTCAGCTTTTGTCTATTGTGAATAATGCTGCTATAAACATTTGTATGCACATATCCATTTGTGACCCTGTTTTCACTATCTTTGGGTATATACCTAGAATTGGGATGAATTCCAGGCCAAATGGTAATTCTATGTTTAACTTTTTGAGGACCTGCCATATTTCTACAGTGGATGCACCATTTTACATTCCTACCCCAATGCACAGGAATTCCAATTTCTCCGCATCCTCTCCAACACTTGTTATGTATGTATGTGTGTGTGTGTGTGTGTGTGTGTGCTTGTTTTGTCTTATTTTTTTTAGATAATAGTCATCCTTGTGGGTGTGAAATGGTATCACATGGTTTTAATTTGCATTTACCCAATGGCTAATGATGTTAAACATTGCTTCATGTATTTATTGGCCATTTGTATACCTTCTTTGGATAAATGTCTATTTATGTCCTTTGCCCATTTTAATTGGATTGTTTGTCTTTTTGTTGCTACACTGACATATCTTTTAATATTGGTATTATGAGGATTGTTGAAATTAAAGAAGGTTCTTGGTACATAGGAGATTGCAAGACAAGCCAGGAAGAGACAATAAATACTGGCAAATACATCAGAAAAGCACAAATAATTTTTGAATCTAGGAGAGACTAATATGCATTGTATGGGAATATCACGTAAGTAGGTGATATTTAACTATCAAAAGCTTCCAGTTGAAGAGAAATTGCTTGACTTTCAAAAATCATATGATTTTGACCAAATTGAAATTCAAACAAGACCCTGCTATTATTCTAAATAGTCAAAATTATATTCTGGATTTTAAAGAGTTTAAAGGATTAGTTTCACCAACACAGGTTAATGAAAGTACCCTATATCATTTTTTAAATTAGAGAAGTTGTGGGGTTACAGGACAATCATGTATAAGATACAGGATCCCCATACACCTACCTACCACTAAAACCTTGCATTGGTGTGGAACATTTGTTACAATTGATGATAATGCTTTTATATAATTGTACTATATTTTTTAACACTAGTTACCTTTGTTACAATTGATGAATGGTCCTTAAAATAGTACTATTAATTATTGTCCACAGTTTACAATAGGTGTATTTTTTCCAGTATAGCAGTCTATTATTACACCTTGTATTCATGTCGTATATGGGTTATAATTCACGGAAGAACATTCATATACTTGTACTAGTAACTATAGTCCATTATCTATAATAGGATTCTCTTTTATACAGTTCTATGTCTTAGCTTTTAAATTTTATTCTAGTAATATATATGACCAAAAGTTTCCTCTTTTAATGACATTTGGCTATATAATTCAGCGTTGTCAATTACACTCACAATATTGTGCTACCATCACTACCATCCATTTCCAAACCTTTACAAACAACCTAAATAGAAATTCTGTACAAATTAAATATAAACTCCCCATTCTCTAGACCCAATCTATCCCCTGGTAACCTATATTCTAGATGCTAACTCTATGAGTTTGTTTATTATAATTTGTTCATGTCAGTGAGATCCTACAATATTTGTCTTTTTGTGTCTGGCTTATTTCACTCAGCATAATGTCTTGAAGGTTTATCCATGTTGTTGCATTCATCAGGACTTTATTCCTTATTTTGGCTGAATAATATTCCATTGTATGTATACACCACATTTTGTTTACCCATTTATCTACTGATGGACACTTGGCTTACTTCCATCTTTTGGCAATTGTGAATAATGCTGTTATGAACATTGGTGTGCAAATATCTGTTTGAATCCCTATTTAACAATTCTTCTGGGAATATACCTAATAGTGGGATTGCTGGGTCATATGGTAATTCTATATTTAGCTTTCTGATGAACTTCAGAACTGTCCTCCATGTTGGCTGCACTGTTTGACAATCCCACCAGCAATCAATGAGGGTTCCTATTTCTCCACATCCTCTCCAACACTTGTAGTTTTCTGTTTTTTAATAGTATCCATTCTAGCAGTTGTGAAATGATACCTCATTGTGGTTTTTATTTGCATTCTCCTAATAGCTAGTGATACTGAACATCCTTTCATATGCTTTATGGCCATTTGTATGTCTTTGGAGAAATGTCTATTCACATCTTCTGCTAATTTTTAATTAGGTTGTTTGTCCTTTGATTGTTGAGTTGTAAGATTTCTTTATATATTCTGGATATGAAACCCTTATTGGATATGTGGTTAACAAATATTTTCTCCCATTGAATAGGTTGTCTTTTCACTTTTGTGACAAAAGTTTTTAACTTTGAAGAGGTCCTACTTATTTATTTTTTTCTTTCATTGCTTATGCTTTGGGTGTAAAGTCTAAGAAATCATTGCCTATCACAAGATCTTGAAGATGCTTCCCTACATTTTCTTCTAAGAGTTTTATGGGTCTTGTTTTTATATTTAGGTCTTTGATCCATTTTGAGTTAATTTTTGTATATGGTGTGAGATAGGGGTACTCTTTCATTATTTTGTATATGGATATCCAGTTCTCACAGCACCATTTGTTGAAGGACTATTCTGTCCCAGCTGAGTGGATTTGGCAGCCTTGTCAAAAATCAATTGGCCATAGAAGTGAGGGTCAATTTCTGAACTCTCAGAATATTGATTCATTGGTCAATATCCATGTGCCAGTACCATGCTTTTTTTGACCACTGTAGCTTTGTAATATGTTTTAGAGTCAGGAAGTGTGAGTCCTCTGGCTTTGTTCTTCATTTTCAAGACATTTTTGGCTATCAGAGGCCCCTTACCCTTCCAAATAAATTTGATAATTGGCTTTTCCATTTCTGCAATGTAGACTGCTGGAATTTTGATAGGGATGGCCTTGAATCTGTAAATCATTTTGGGTAGAATTGACATTTTAATAATAAGAAGTCTTGAAATCCATGAACATGGAATGACTGTCCATTAATTTAGGTTTTCTTTGATTTCTTTTAGCACTGTTAGGTAGATTTCTGTGTATAAGTCCTTTACTTCCTTGGTTAAATTTATTCCTAGATATTTAGTTGCAATTATAAATGGATTTTTTTTCATGATTTCCTCCTCAGGTATCTCATTACTAGTGTATAGAACCACTATATACTAGTATGTACTGATTTTACATGTTGATCTTGTACCCCATCATTTTGCTGAATTTCTTTGCTGTCTATTTTGGGGGACTTTATAAATATAGGATCATTCCGTCTACTAGTAGTGAAAGTTTTACTTCTTCCTTTCCAATTTGGATGCCTTTTATTGCTTTTTCTTGCCTAACTGCCCTGTCTAGAACTTCTAGTACAATGCTGAATAACAGTGGTGACAGTGGGCATCCTAGTCTTGTTCCAGATCTTAGAGGGAAAGCTTTCAGTCTTTCACCATTTAGCATGGTGTCAGCTGTGGGTTTTTTGTATGTGCCTTTTATCAGGTTTGGGAAGTTTCCTACTATTTCATATTTTTCAAAGTGTTTTCATCAAGAAAGGATGCTGGATTTTATCAGTTGCCTTTTCTGCATCAGTGGATATAATCATGTGGTTTTCACCTTAGTTTTGCTAATATAGTGTATTACATGAAATGATTTTCTCATGTTGAACCACCCTTGCATACCTGGGATAAAACCTGATTGGTTGTGTGTATAATTCTTCTAATGTGCTGTTGGATTCAACTTTCAATTATTTTGTTGAGGAGTTTTGTGTCTATATTCTTAAGGTCTGTAATTTTCTTTTCTTGTAGTACCTTTATCTGGATTTGGTATTAGGGTGATATTGAGTGCATAGAATGAGTTAGGTAATGTTCCCTCCTGTTTAGTTTTCTGGAAGAGTTTGAGCTGGATTGGTATTAATTCTTGGAGTTGCTGATGGAATTCACTTGTGAAGTCATCTGGTCCTGGGACATCTTTGTTGGGAGATTTCTGATGTCTGATTCAATCTCTTTATTTGTAATTGAGCTGCTGAGGTCTTCTATTTTTTCTAGGGTCAGCATAGGTTGTACATGTGTTTCTAGGAATTTGTCCACTTCATCTAGGTTGTCTAATTTGTTGGCATATGGTTGTCATGGTATCCCTCTTATGATCCTTTTTATTTCTGACAGGTCAGTAGGAATGTCCCTCAACTCATTTCTGATTTTATTTACTTGCATCTTCTCTATTTTTTTCTTTGTCAATCTAGTTAACAGCTTATCAATTTTAACGAACTTTTCAAATAACCAACTTTTGGGTTTGTCAATTCTATTTTCTTTTTTTCAATTTCATGTATTTCTGCTCTAATCTTTGTTATTTTATTCCTCCTGATTACTATGTGATTAGTTTGCTGTTCTTTTTATACTTATTCCAGGTGTATAGTTAGGTCTTTGATTTTAGCTTGTTCTTCTTTTTTAATGTAAGTGTATGTGACTATAAATGATCCCCCTCAGGACAACGTTTGTTGCATCCCTTAAGTTTTGATATATTCTCATTTTTGTATGTCTCAAGATATTTAACGATTTCCCTTGAAATTTCTTCTTTGACCTACTGATTGTTTAAAAGTGAATTATTTAATTTCCATATATTTGTGGGTTTTCAAGTTCTCCGCCTGTTACTGATTTCCAGTTTCATTCCATTATTGCTAGAGAAGATGCTTAGTATAATTTCAAACTTTTTAAGTTTATTGAAACTTGTTTCATGAGACAGTATGTGGTCCATCCTGGAGAATGTTCCATGTGCACTCTAGAAGAATTTATATTCTGCTGTTTGGGGGTGCCATGTTCTGTATATGTCTGTTGAGTCTAGTTCATTTATTATATTATTAAAGTTCTCTGTTTCCTTATTGATATTCTGCCTAGATGTTCTGGGTATTGATGAAAGGGGTGTATTGAAGTCTCCAAATATTATTGTTAAGATGTCTATTTATCCCTTCAGTTTTGCCAGTGTTTGCCTCATGTATTTTGGTTAGTTGCATAAATATTTATGATTTTATTTCTTCTTGACAGATTGTCCCTTTTATTAATATATAGTATCCTTCTTTGTCCCTTGTAACAGCCTTTGACTTAAAGTCTATTTTTCCAAAATTAGTATAGCAACCTCAGCTCTTTTTGGTTTCTATTTGCATGGAATATCTTTTTCCAACCTTTCACTTTTAACTTGAGTCCTTGAGTCAAAGATGAATCTTTTGTAAAGAACATATTGTTTGATCATGCTTTTTAATCCATTCTGCCAATCTGTGTCTTTTGAATGGGCATTTTAATCTATTAACATTCAGTGTTGTTACTGTAAAGGCAGTACTTACTTTAACAATTTTTTCCTTTGGTTTTTGTATTTCATATCTCTTTTTTTTTTTGTCTTTTTTTTTCCTTTATTGCAATCTCTTTTTCTGTATAGTTGATGTTTTGTGATGCATCTGACTAATCCATTTCTAATTTCTGTTGCTGTATATTTCTTAAATACTTTCTTTGTGGTTACCCTGGAGTTTATATGGCACAGTCTACATCTATAACCTACTAATTTGAAAACATACCAACTTAGTTTCAATAGCATACATATTCTCTGAATCTTCTTTTCTTTGCACTTCTCCAAGTCACTCTCTCCTGTCTTTTCCTTTCAACCTGCAAAACTCCCTTTAATAATTCTTTTAAGGCATGTTTTTTTGACGAACTCTCTCAGTTTCTGTTTATTCTCATTTTTGAAGGACAGTTTTGACAGATAAAGAATTTTGGGTTAGCAGTTTTTCTCTTTTAATACCTTAAATGTATCATACCACTGCCTTCACATCTCCATGGTTTCTGACAAGAAATCAGTACTTAGTCTTATGAGAATCCCTTGTCTGTGATGAATTGCTATTGTTTTGCTGCTTTCAGACTTCTCTCTTTATATTTGACATTTAGCATTCTGATTAGTATGTGTCTCGGAATAGGTCTATTAGGATTTTTTTCTGTTT
Organism: Choloepus didactylus; assembly: GCF_015220235.1. Classification (NCBI taxonomy): domain Eukaryota; kingdom Metazoa; phylum Chordata; class Mammalia; order Pilosa; family Megalonychidae; genus Choloepus; species Choloepus didactylus. The sequence goes on from NC_051326.1 coordinate 55,699,628, forward strand.
GGAGTATGTATGCTTCTTGCACATGTATATTTATGTCTTTCATAAGAGTTGGAAAATTTTGGGCCATTATTTCCTCAAATATTCTTTCTGTCCTTTTTCTCTTCTCTTCTCCTTCTGGGACACCCATGACACATATGTTTGTATGCTTCAGGGTATCATTCAAGTTTGTGAGACACAGCTCAATTTTTTTCTATTCATTTGTCTATAAGTTCTTCTGACAGTAGGATTTTGATTGTTCTGTCTTGTAGTTCACTGATTCCTTCTTTTGCCTGTTCAAACCTCCTGTTGTATGCCTCTAGTGTATTTTTAATCTCTACTCTTGGATTACTCATCCTCATAATTTCTGTTATGTTTCTTTTTATAATTTGAAATTCTTCTTTATGCTCACACATTGTCTTTTTAATATGATTTATCTCTTTATGCTTATTTTCCTTCATCTCATTGATTTGATTTAGGAGATTTATTTGAGCTTCTTTGATTAGTTCTTCCAAATTCAGGGTCTCTTCTGAAATTTCAATTTATTCTCTTCACCAAGCCATATCTTACTGTTTCTTAATATGTCTTGTAGTTTTTTTGCTGATGTCTGGGCATCTGATTATCCTGTTGAGTTAACTCTGAAGTTCAATTTCTCTCTCTTGCCTAGAATTTATTGTTGATTGGCTTCGTGTTAAGGTTCTTCTTTGACACTTGGTCCAACTTATTCTGGACCTTTAGAATAGCTGAAGTTTGACTGATCAGCTATTCTGAGTCCTTTATCATCTGATTCTTGCCCTGTATATGTGGTATAATTTCTAAGGTTACACTTTTTTGTGTAATTTTTTCACCTCCAGGAGAAAGCTTCCTTTTCTCTGTTCTTTCTCCAGGAATCTTTCTCTGTTGTTTGTTTTTGTGCAGAGTTTTCTCCCCAGCTCCTATGATTTGTTTAAATTCTTTCCCTCACTTTTTACCCTGTTTTACTTACACTTTTCAGCTCTAGGAACCTCCAGTCTTACAGCAGTTCAGTTTAGCCCTCCCCTCCTTTTTTTCTCTGTGAGACTTTTCTGCCTCCAGTTTTTTCCTCATTAGGGTATACTGCCCCAAGGAGCCAGAAGAATGGACTGGGACAGAAGTTTCCTACCTATTATATTTCTCTTTCTTTGATTCAGCATATGTGAAGATCATCTCTAATCTCTACTGTCCTCCAAAGTTCTGAGCAATTGGAATTTGTTCTTATAGTTGCTGAATCTTAATACTCTGTGAAACCAGCTGTGGCCATTAGAGGTTTGAAAGACTTGGGATAGAACATTAATAAGGCTGACCCCCCACACACATTTTGATTGCAATCTTGAAGAAACTGATCTTCAAATGGCATTCCTTGGCTTTTGTAACACAACCTGTCCTGATCTTCCTTCAACCACTCTGCCAGCTCTTTCCCTTTTTCCATTGCAGGCACATTATCTTTAATTTGGTCACTAAATTACACACTTTCTCAGTACTCACACCCCGTCACTTTCCTCTTCTCAATTGTTAACCCTCCTCCCAGTGCTTGTGTCCACATCTCTAGCTTCATAACCAGCAGTTCACAATTTTTGAATCTAGGGGAGACAATGTCAAATTTTGTGTTATGCCCAGCTTTCTCCTCTGAACACCAGTTTCATATGTCCAAATGACACTTGTTTTCTCCATCTTATATTTCAACAGCAACTTAAATTCAACATTTTCAGATTTGAACTCATTGTATGTCTACTTCAAACCTTCTCAGCTGCTCCAGGGAATGGCATAGGTATCCATTGTCTTACAAAAGCCGGAATCCCCTAGATCAGGAGACATATCCAACCTATGACCTGTTTTTGGATGGCCCATAGACTAAGAATGGTCTGTACATTTAAAAAAAAGACTGCAAAAAAAGCAACCCTAAAAGCAAAGAAGAAAATGTAACAGATTCCATATGTGACCTACAAACCTGAAATGTTTAGTATTTCATCCTTTACAGAAAGAGTTTACTGTTTGCTGACTTAGACTCATCTTGGACACTCCCTGTTCACTCATGTGCCATATCCAATCCATCACCATATTTTTTTCAATTTCACTTTATGAATATTCCAGAAATCTTTTCTCTTCTTTTTATTGTCACTGCCACAACCCCACATGAGACCCTTATGATCTGACCTCATATCAGCTATTGCATTAGCCTCCTGATTGATTTGTTTGAGTCCACTCTGAGAGAGGGGAACTTTTGTCATTTACCTGTTAAAAATCATTCAGTGCCTTTACATTGCTCCTAGAATAAAGAGCCAAATCCTTAGCATGGTTGGTAAGACAACTAAACTCACTCTCATTTTCTGTGCTCCAGACACACTGGCCTTATTTCAGTTTCCAAAACACACCTTATTTCTTCCTGCCGCAGTCCTTTGCACACATGCTCTTTCTGTGTTTGCAATGCTCTTTACTCCTTGCCCCTCCTCCAGTGAATTGCTACCATGCCTTCAAATCTTATTTCTATCCACCATCTGTATCTGTCTTCTTTGACTAGGTTAATTTTTCTTATCGCATATTCTCTTTTGCAGCACTTATAACAGATGCAGTTTTATATTTCTGTGTTTGATTCATGGCATAATTCCTTATTTTATTTTTAATTTATGTTTTTCATTTTGCATCACTTTTTGATTTACAGTTCTATGAGTTTGATAGATACATATAGTTAGGTAACCATCACCACAATGAAATTACAGGAGAATTCCAATACCCCTAATGAATGCTGTCAGCCTTGGAAACCTCTGATCTGTTCTCTATTCTCATAGTATTCCTTTTTTCCAAAATGTCACACAAATGGAATAATACAGTATGTAGTATTTTGAGTATGTTTTTTTTTTTATTTAGCATAATGGGTTTGCAATTTATCCTTATTATTGCATATATATCAATAGTTTGTTCATTCTTATTGCTGAATAATATTGTTGAAACATTTTTTTTTAAATTTATCAATCCATTATTCAAGTTCATTTGGGTTATTTCCATTTTAGGTGATTATTAATAAAATTTCTTTAAACTTTTGCATATAGATTCTTGTGAGAACTTAATTTTTCATTCCTCTTGGGTAAATATCTATGAGTGGGATTGCCTGGTCATAAGTTTAACTTTGTAAGAAATGGATAAATTGTTTTCCAAGGTGGTTTACCATCCCCACCCCCCCCAGCCAATACATGAGGGTACTTCAGCACTTCCTTATAGGAATTTCATATTGTCATTTTAGCCATTCTAAAAGGTGTGCAATGGCATCTTATTGTGATTTTAGAATGCATTTCTCTAAAGACTAATGTTGTTGGGCATCTTTTCATATGTTATTTTCCATCCACATATCTTCTTTAATATAATGTGTGTTCAAATTGTTTGCCCATTTTTAAAAATTAGCATGTTTGCTTTTTAGCTGTTCAGTTTTGTGAGTTCCTTACTTGTCACATATTTGATATGCAAATATTTTCTCCCAATCTGTGGCTTGGTTTATTCTCTTAGAAATATCTTTCAAAGAGCAGAAGTTTTAATTTGCCCTTTTTCAGTTTAGGGAACCTCCATTTTATTCCTACTTTGCTGACATTTCGTATCGTGAATTAATGTTTAATTTTGTCAATACCTTTTCTGCATCTATTCAACTGAACCTGTAATTCTTACCCTTTAGTCTGTTAATATGGTGAGTTGTATTTTTTATTTTAAAATTTTGTTCCAGCCTTTCATTCCAGGGATAAACCCAGGTTGCCCATGAAGCATTATCCTTTTTATGTATTGCTGCCTTAAGTTTGCTAATATTTAGTTAAGAGAGTTTACATTGAAGCTCATGAGGGATATTGTTTAGTAATTTTCTTTCCTTGTAATATCATTGTCTGGATTTGATGTTAGGGTAATGCTGGTCTCATGGAATAAGTTTGTAAGTATTTCTCCCTCTATTTTTTTTGGAAACAGATTATGTGGAATTAATATAGTTTCTTTCTTATCTGTTTGGTAGAAGTTGCTAGTGAAACCATATGTCCCTGGAGTTTTCTTTGTTGCAGGAATTTTGACTATGGATTCAATTTCTTTATTTGATATAGGAAAAATCATATCACCTATTTCTTCTTTAGAAAGGTTTGATAATATGCACTTTTCAAGGAATTGTTCTATTTAATCTAAGTTGTTGAATCATGGGTGTACAGTTGTTCATAGAATTCCCTTATTATCCTTTAAAGTCTTACATGTCTTTGACAATATTTCCCTTTTTATTCTTTTTTTTAAATAATCAAGTAATAAAGTTTATTGAAAAGAAAGAGAGAATATATACTTAAGGGGTGAGTGCAGGTGTGCTCAAGGGGGAGATGTGCACAGTTTGCTTGGCACATGGGTGTTTTTCATTTTTATAAGTTTTATTTTGAAATAACTTTAAAGTTATGGACAGTTACAACAATTAGATCATAATACAAAGAACTCCAATATACCCCATACCCACATACCCTATTTGTCTACCTTTAGTATTTTGCCACATTTTTGTATAATTCTATCTGTATGTGTGTCTATCCATCTTTTATCTATCTAATTATATATAGCTATTTTCAAAAGTTTGATAGTAAGTTGCATACATCATAATCCTTGAACATGTCATACCTCTATGAATATTACTGACCCCACAGAAATAAAAAGGGTCATAAGAGATTCTATGAAAAATGATATGCCAGTAAATTGGACAAACTACTAGTAACACATGAAGAACCTATACTGACCATACAACAAACAGAAGATCTCAACAGACCAATTCCAAAAAAAAGATTGAATCAGTCTTCAAAAATCTCCCAAAAAGAATATCTCAATATCAGATGTCTTCATAGATGAATTATACAATTCATTCCAAGAAAAATTAATACAATTGTGTTCAAACCCTTCCAAAAAACTGAAGAGAAGGAAACACTACCTAATTCATTCTATGAGGCCATTATCCTAATGCCAAAGCCACATAAATATACTAAAAGAAAAGAAAATTTAATACCAATTTCTCTTATGAATATAGGTGCAAAGATCCTGAACAAACCACTTGCAAATTGAATCCAAAAGTGCATGAAAAAAAAAAAACACATGATCAAGTGGATTTCACACCAGGTTATACAAGCTATGTAATATTAGACAATCAAACAATATAATACGCAACATTATCAAACAGAAGGTAAAAGAGAACATGATCCTCTCAACGGATGCAGAAAATGCTTCTGACAAAATGCAGCATTCTTTCTTTTTTTAAAATAGTATTACTGGGATGTATTCATACACCCTATAATCATCCACAGTGTACAATCAGTTATTCAGAATACCATCATACAGTTATGCATTCATCACCAGAAAAAATTTTTGAACATTTTCCTTATTCCAAAAGAAATAAAAATAAAAGTAAAAAAAAAACAAAAAAAAAAAACATTCCACCCACCCACCCTATTTTTCATTTATTTTTGTCCCCATTTTTCTACTCATATGTCCATACACTGGATAAAGGGAGTGTGAGCCGCAAGGTTTTCACAATTACACAGTCACACCATATAAGCTACATAGTTATGCAATTGTCTTCAAGAATCAAGGCTACTGGGTTGCAGTTCAACAGTTTTCAGGTATTTCCTTCTAGCTATTTATTCCAATACACTAGAAACTAAAGAGGGATACACAGTGCATGAGAATACCCTCCAGAGTGACCTCTTGACTCCATTTCAATTCAGCCATTGAAACTTAATATTATTTTATTTCTCTTCTCCCTTTTAGTCAAGAAGATTTTCTCAATCCCATGGTGCTGGTTTCAGGCTCATCCCCAGAGTCACATACCACGTTGCCAGGGAGATTTTCATCCCTGGGAGTCAGGTCCCATGTAGGGGAAAAAGCAGTGAGTTCACCTGCTGTGTGGGCTTAGAGAGAGAGAGATAGGGCCACATCTGAGCAATAAAGAGTTTCTCTGGGGGACACTCTTATGCACAATTTTAAGTAGGCTTATACTCTCCTTTGCAATAACAAGCTTCATAAGGGCAAGCCCCAAGGTCGAGGGCTCATCCTACCAAATTGTTGGTCCTCAAAGTTTGTGAGAGTATCAGTAATAACCCAGGTTATTTTCCCCAGTTGCTCAGGGGAGTCCTGCAAATATATTTTTATTCTCTGCTGAAATTACTTTAGGATGTATCAGGGTTTCACACTAACCTGTACAAACCTACCAGATCTCACTTCCTATTCATAGTTCCATATAATTATGCTATTTGAATAAACTGATCATACAAGTTAAGTTATTTAGTGTACTGCAGAAAACATAGATCCTGCACCAAATAAAAATCTCTTCCCTGGGTCTCACACAGAGGTTGAATTTTAAAACACAGTCAATATCATCCTTTACCCTTTGGCTTCATTTGCCTTAGTCCTAACCATATCTGCTTCATTCATATTTTTAATTGAAGTCTGAACTCTTTTTCAGCTTTTTTTAACAGTTGCTATATGAGGTAATACTGACTTTTATAGCTGCCAAGCACTAGTTCTGTGTTTCAGGTGTTAACACTGATACCCAAAGTTCCAGAGACCAACCAGGTTATACACAAGAAGCTCAGAATCTCAGAATTTAGGGATAACCATTACAACTCAGGAATAGAGGTGACTGCTTTAAGAGCTTACAATCTAGGGACCATTACCATAAGCATTCCCCTGACAAGTTGTGCTCTAAGATTCCATTCTCAAAGTTTACACATTATACTTAGTCCATATTTGTGAGGCATTTTAAGGGTTGTCTTTTCATTTCTGGCATACTGTGTTCAAAACAGAGTCCTCAGTATCCAGTCACATAGTAGCAGGTCTTAGAGATCCATTCCTTCTTACAGCTGCTCAATATTCTATTGTATGCCATGCACCACAGTTCACAATTCTGTTCATCAGTTAATGTATTCTTAGGTCACCTCCATCCATTGCAAATCATGAATACTGCTGCCATAAACACCAGTGTGCAAATGTCCGCTCATGCCCTTTCTCTCAGATCTTCTAAGTGTATATCCTATAATGAGGTTGCAGGACCTTATGGCACCCACATACTTAGCTTCTTGTGGAACCACCACACTGTCCTCTAGGTAGGCTACACCATTCTGCCTCCTCATCAACAGTAAACAGGTACACCCCTCTCTGTATGTTTTGTCCAGCACTTGTATCCTTCTCTTTATATTTTTCCCTGCAATTTTTTAGAGATATATTCACATACCAAACTATCATCCACAGTGTACAATCAATTGTTCACAGTGTCATCATATAGTTGTACATTCATTACCTCAATCAGCACTTGAAGATATTCATTACTTAAAAAAAGAGAAAAAAGTTTAAGAAAAGACTAATAAAAAAGGTTAAAAAATTAAAATGCCATACAATAAAATATAATAATAAGGTAATAAGGTCAGACAACACCACCACCACCAAGAATCCCATACCCCTCCCTTATATCCCCCTCTCATGCTCATTTAGCTTTGGTATATTGCCTTTGTTACATTTGATGGAAGCCTATTACAGTGTTACTGTTAACCATAGACTCCAGTTTGCTTTGAGTATATTTTTCCCCAATATCATCCCTTTTTCAACACCTTGCAAGGTTGACATTCATTTGTTCTCCCACATGTAAAAACATTTTTACATTTGCACATTTAGTCACTATCACCGACCACTCTAAGCTTCACTAAGTTACACAGTCCCAGTCTTTATGGTCTATCCTTCCCTCTGGTGTCATACATGCCTCCAGCCCTACTCTTTCAACTTTACTCACAGAAATCTTTGATCAGTGCACCTACAACACTGTGCTACCATCACACAGCACTGCACTCTCCATTTCTGGATCTACACAATCAATCCTGTTGAGCATTCTCTTTTGATAAAAACACTTAGAAAGTAAGAATAGAAGGAAACTTCCTCAACCTGATAAAGGGCAAAAATGACAAACCCCAGCTAAAATTATACTTAGTAGTCAAAGAATGAAGCTTTCCCTCCAAAATCTGGAACAAGACAGGGATGTCCACTGTCACCACTTTTGTTCACCATTGTTCTAGATGTCCTAGTCAGAGCAGCTAGGAAAGAAAAAGAAATAAAAGGCCTGCAATTAGAAAGGAAGAAGTAAACATTCACTATTTGGAGATGACACGATCCTATATATAGAAAAGCCGACGAACATACTGCAGTGCTACTTGAGCTAATAAATCAATTTCAGCAAAGTGATGGGGTAGAAGTTCAACAGCTAAAAATCTCAACTGTTTCTCTACACAAGCATTGAATAATCAGAAGTAATCAAGGAAAAAATCTCAGTCACAATAGCAACTTAAATAATATAATATCTAAGAATAAATCTAACCAAGATGTAAAGGGCTTGCACACAGAAAATGAGAAAACATAGCTGAAAAAATTAATGAAGATCTAGATAAATGATAGAATATTCTGCATTAATAGATTGGAAGAAAAGCATCATTAAGATGGAATGAATGCATGGATCTGCAATATTCTGTTATCTGTCAAACAGAATTGGGATCCAGGTTGAAGTTTTCATAAAGACCAGGATTTGCATCAGAGTCAGAGGAGGTGACCATGGAGGGCTTGGGGTCCAGGGTGCCCATCCTGGTACCTGGGATCACATGCGGGGATGTCCACATCATGTAGATCACATGCAGGGATGTCCACATCAGCTCTTTCATAGGGCACAAGGATGGTGTAGGCCTGGTGCTGGAACTCAGGAGGTGGAAGGTTGGCCATGTATGCCTGGGGTAACCTAAGAAGATGTCGTCCTTGCAGTTGTAGTCCATTGTCCTGTGTAGGGCCTCTCCAAATGGACAAGTCAGGGTTTCGGTCCTTGGCTTCTGGTTGGCCTCATGAATAGTCCAATATAAGTCTGCCAAACTTATCGACATATGGAGACATTGTCACCAGCTCTTCTTTACTCCCCTGTTCCTGAGCCCCTGGGAGACTGATCTTGACAGCACGTGATTCTTTTTCCTCTGTTTGGGATACCTTAGACGTTCAAGAGATTCCCATTCCTGAATGAAACTCCTGATTTCCTTATCACTCCAAGGAGTATTTAGCTGGCCTGAGGGCTTCTCTGGTTCTTGAATGTCTTCTTTCTCCTTGACTTCCTTGGGGTTTCTAGTGGCTTCAGGCTGAAGGATCATTTCCTCCATTTTTATCCCTGAGTTTTCTCCTGCGACTCTTTTCTCTGAAACCATAGTGCCTGATCCAGGGCCAGCAGACTTGCACTTACACTGTGTTGCAGAAATTTGGGTAGGTATGAAGGCCCCAAGTGTGGAAACATGTTCGTTTCTCTCTTTCCCCTTTTATTCTTGAAATAGGTCATTTGTGTCTTCTCTTTTTTTCTTGGTCAGTCTAGGTAGAGATTTATCAATTTTATTGAACTTTTCAAAGAATGAGATTTTGATTTAACTGATTTTTTTTTCCTACTGCTTTTACAGTCTGTGGCTGCTACATATTTCTGCAATTTGTTCACACTTATGTCAAAGCTGGAAGACAAAAGAGGAAAAACTCCATAAACTTACACCGGTTATGAGTTGTTATTCAGGTTTAGGCTTCAGTTCCCAATCTGCCATATATTGTTTACTTTTCAGAGTCCTCAAGTAGTTATTTATCATATTCTGTCCAGAGTTTTTAGATGTGATCAGTGGGAAAGATAGGCTGTAGTTGGCTTACTCTATCTTTTCTAGCAAAGAAAGTCTGGGTAACTTGGTTGTTCTCGTTGTTAACATCTGTCCCCTTTATACTGTAAGTTCATTGAGATCAGATGACTTGCATTTGTTTTCCATATCAGCCCATCCTTTGTGCTTAGCAAAGCACGTGGTACATCAATATATGATATGTTTGTGCTTAAATACCTCCTTTTCAATATACACATTTAATGTGATATTTCTAGCTTCCCAGAAAGGTTGATATACATTACCAAAGATCTTGTAAGACGGAATCTTAGGATCAAGAATGTGTTTGTTTTCTATTGCTGCCTAACAAATTATTGCCAATATGGCAGCTTAAAACAGCACGTGGAATGTGTCACAGTTTCTGTAGGTCATGAGCTCAGGCATGGCTTATGCTGGGTCTTCTGCTCGGTGTCTCACAAGTCTATGATCAAGGTGCTAGCCTGGCTATGTCCTAACCTGGAGGTTGACTAGCAAAGAAGCCATTTCCTTGCTAACTCAGGTCATTGTCAGATTTCATTTCCTTGTGGTTGTAATGAGGTCCCCGGCTTCCTACTGACTGTTGGCCGGAGTCTGCCCCAGGTCTTAGAGGCCACTGATCCCCTAATGCTTGGCCCTCTCCATTGACAGTTCAAGCACAGCTGTTTGCATCTTCAAAGCAAGCGGTAATACCTCTCTTTCCAGTCTGCTAACACGTAGTCTTATAAAATGGAATGTAATCATTAGAGTTATGTCCCATCACCTTTGCCATGTTCTATTTTTTAGAAGCAAGTTGCAATTCTGGCACACACTAAAGGGAGGAGACTCTTTGTGCCCACCAGAAGGGGGTATAATATTTATTTCATGCCAGTATTTAGAATGCACTGATAAAAGGTACTAGGATTGAAGGTGGAACTAGTATGCCTCTCGTGTAGAGAAAGATCCAGAATAAATACCACTGATAATTTCATTTCATTGTACTGTTCTAAAGATTCCCAATGCTCTGTGTCTGAAGGTTTCACAGCAGAGAACCCAGTTTGTGTTAGTAATTTCAGAGTTTTACTTTTCCATCTTCTCTGATTGGATCTCACAGAATAAGAACTCAGTTTGTGATTAGATAAGTCATGCAGGACTAGTGAATTCATCTGTTCAACTGCTATTTCAGTGATACTGCTTCTGTTAGTTCCCTGTGATACATTACATTTTCTGGTAAAGACCAAATTGAATGCAGTCAATTCTTTGAAAATTACTTGGTGAGTGACAGTTTGACACTGCCATCAGTTAGGGACATGGTAGACATTTGAAACTTGCGATCACAACTTAGATCTTTGAATTCTATGGTTGTTCTAGCTTGCTAATGCTGCCAGATTGCAAAATACCAGAAATGGATTGGCTTTTATAAAGGGGGTTTATTTGGTTACATAGTTACAGTCTTATAGCCATAAAGTGTCCAACGTAACACATCAACAATTGGTTGCCTTCACTGGAGGATGGCCAATGGTGTCCGGAAAAACTCTGTTAGCTGGGAAGGTATGTGGCTGGTGTCTGCTCCAAGTTCTGGTATCAAAATGGCTTTCTCCCAGGATGTTCCTCTCTAGGCCACAGCTCTTCTTCAGAATGTCACTCTCAGTTGCTCTTGGGGCATTTGTCCTCTCTTAGCTTCTCCGGAGCAGGAGTCTGCTTTCAATGGCCATCTTCAAACTGTCTCATCTGCAGCTCCTCTCTCAGCTCCTGTGCATTTTTCAAAGTGTCCCTCTTGGCTTAACAAGCTTCCTCCTTCTGCCTGAGTTTATATAGTGCTCTAGGGAACTAATCAAAGCCCACACTGAATGGGCAGGGCCACACCTCCATGGAAATTATCCAATCAGAGTTATCACCTACAGTTGGGTGGGGTGCATCTCCATGGAAACACTCAATCAAAGAATTACAGTCTAATCAACACTAATACATCTGCCCACACAAGATTGCATCAAAGAATATGGCTTTCTCTGGGGGACATAATATATACGAACCGGCACAGTGGTCAGCACGTAATTCTTAACCATTTAAGTGTGTTGCCAACATTCAGAAACTTGAAATCTGTCCAAGAATTTGCTATGCAATGCCTGCCTTTAGGGTTTTCCACTAAATAAAGGTATATACTCTCTCAGCCTTCCTGAGTTTATATTAATTTTTTTCTATTTCAAATTGGATTTTCCAAAAGGTGCTCCTAAATGCTTTTACTCAACCAAGAAGCATGCTTGCTGAAACCCCTGTTAAACCTCAGTGTCTTCAGGATGCATTGATTCCCTTCCCCTGATAAGGCGTGGGCTTCAGGGGCTGTAGGAAGGCCCAGGATCAGTGTGCTTCTTCCCTGTTATTGTGTATTCTGTACAACCTTAACTCAAATAAGAAATAATTATTATTTCTCATATATTATTATTCCATATATAATTATTATTATTTCTCATGTTATTAATATATTAATATGTTATTATATTATTTCTCATTTATTATATATTTTTGCATATATTATTTTGCATATATTCCTTTGCATATGTTATAATCATTATTATTTCTCAAATAAGAAATGATAAACCTGAAATTTACAATGTGTACAGGGATTAAATGGAGAAGATGCTAAGCTGCAGGAACTAGAAGACGATGGCGAGTGCAAGGGTTGGTAAACAAGTAGAGTGAGGAAGAATAGACAAATTCCTCCTGTGCTAATGGTCTAAAAAGGTGGAAAAGAACAGTATAAAACCTCTTTAGCTCACCCTACAAGTCTCCTCTCTACCAGGCCTGCCCTTCTGGTTCTTTTCCATCTCTTGCTTCTCTTCCTTGTGCAATAAGGAGTCCAGTCTGGCCACACTGCATATTTCACTGTTCCTTTAGCACACAAGACTCTCGTGTGCTTTTTTGGCCTTTGCACATGTTATCTTCAATGCCATTCCTAAAATACTCTTCTTTATTTTCACTACTTGAAGATTGTAATTACTCTTTAGAATGGAGTTTGAGGATTATTTTCTTTGTGAAGCACATTTGTCTCCTCTCCTTCCGGACATAGGTAGTCAAAGCATTGACCCCACCATGATGGTCTCCTCTGTTTCCCCATCTCTCTTCTCTACTAAAGTGCAAGCATCCTGCACCCTAGGGACTGGAGCCATGAACCAGACATATTAATTCTTTGATAAATGGGTATTACCCCCATTCAATTTCAAATCAAGGAATCCTTTTAGGATTCAGTGCCATAGAGAATAAAATGACCCAGTTTCTGTATTCAAGAAAATTACACTTTAATTGACAAACTGACACTTGCATGTATGGACAGAGAATGCAAGCTAGTAGATGGTAAACAGTAAAATCTACCATTTGAGTAGCACTTTGCAAGCCACAATTATTACCTCATTTGATTCTCACAAGATATACAGATTAAATGATATAATTACCACCACGTTTGCAAATGAGGACACTAACATACAAACGTGGTAAGAGATTTTCTCAAAGTCCTCCAATTCTTCTCCAGTTGTCAGAATTAGAAAATTTAATTTTTGCCTTCCTACTCCAAGTGTTATTCATTTTCCCCCAAATCGTAATCTCTTCACCAAAGTGAATGATGCAAGTGACTGGTATGAGTTTCTGAGAAAGAAGTGTTTGCTTTTCTGCAATGGTCATGGAAGGCTCCGTGGAGAACATACTACTTGAGGCACCTGAAAGAAGAGAAAGCAATTAGTTTAATGAAGTAAAAGTAATAAGCCATTCTAGAGAGGGAGGAAGACTGAACATGTTGCTTTTGAGATATAAGAAGTCTGACTGAGGAGCAATTATAGAAAGCTTTAAATACCTGTTAGAGTTTAAATTGATCTTGAGGACAACAGCAGCTATTGATGATCTTAGAGCAAGAAGATAAAATGGTGACCGTGGTATACCAGGAGTCCCAATATGGCGGTGATAGTAATTGCTGAAGGTGACTGAAGGCAAGATAACTAGCTAGGACACCTGCATACATTCAGGTGAGATGCTGTCTCTGTCAAACCGCAATGCTTTCAATAGCGTATATTGGGAGTAAATTTGTATTTACAGAAGCAACTACTATATTATACCCAGAGAAATCATATCCCCACCTTTGATATTTGGCAAGATATGATATTTATGCAATTGAAAATGTGATTTGGTCTGCTTGATAAATTTCAACAAATAATATTTGAACACTTACTCCATACCTATTACTGTTACTTCCAAGGATGAACACAATAAACGATACAAAACTGCCTTAATGGAACTTGCATTTGAGAATTAAATGGGCTCCAAGTATGGATATGTGGCACTTAGTGACAAATAAACATTCTTTTGGGAGGATGTGAAAAGGGCAAGAGAGAGAAGTTGGTCTTGAGAAGAAAATGCTTTGTTTATGGCATTTATGTTACAGTGGTTGGAACGAAACTATGCAAGTCTTTATACTGAAAACTGCTTGAAAGAATTCAGTTAAAAGAAAACAAAAAAATCCTGTTCCTGTAGGCAGCTGGACAAAAAGTTTGAAGCTTTGTTGTTGTCAAGAATACTGGCCATTCTCATCAAGATATTTAGAATACTTTGGTCTCCTAAGGTAATGCCCAAGCAGGAAACAGGTACTGGAGCAAAATTTTGTCTAAATTTAAAATAAATCCAGAGGGTTCCATGCCAAATAATCACCAGCTGCTGTGAGATCAATGTGTGTGGAATTATTAACAGGAAGCAAATTACTAACTACAACCTATGGAGAAAATTTGTCTCAGGCAAGAACTTTCTTTGAAGGATTGCACCCAGCATGAAAACATTTAATTTCCCTACAGTCACTCCACAGGGACCCACCAAGGGTGCCATTGGCAATAAACAAGATGTTGGCTGCAGAGCTTTGGAATTATGAACCTGAAATACAGAGGAATGTTTTAGGGGAGAAAGAGCAAATTTCATACACAAGACCTTTGAGCATTTATATAAGAACTAAAGATTAAAATTTTGATGTATAGTCCCCATATTTGATCCTGAAGTCTTGCATATGGTAGGTCCTTAATAAATGTCACTGTTATTTATTGAATGAGCCACACAGACACACTCAGGCAATGTTAGTGCTGCAAGATGCCATAGAAACGATTTAAGCGGTTTGGTTTTTTCATCTAGACACTAGTGACTTTAAGCCTAAACTGGTTAGTGGCATAAGAGGAAGCCAGAACACAGATCTCCAGAAAAAGTTCCACTTTTGACTCTGCCATGTCCAAAAGAGTTTAATCACCTTGATGAGAGCCTCAATGGATCTCTAATTAATTTAAAAAATTAATTAATATGAAAAATTAAAACTTAAATCCACAAAAATGTGATGAAAAAGAAATTAGAAAGACAGGCCAAATAGCTGCAGACATTTTCCTGATATCTTTCAGGCTCTGCAGATCACTTACAATCCTGTGTATTGAATCACCTAGTATATAAGAAGAGCCACTAAGGAAGAGGAAGAAGATTCAGCCCCAAAGTGTCTCAAATTCTTCAAACATTGGTTTGAGATTTTGCTTTGGCATGTAGCCTGGGGAGTAAGGATTAGAACACAGGTCTTCTGACTTCAGTTGGAAGGAGGCACCCTGTGTAGAAAGGAGCAGATTCAGGAGCTCAGGTTAGGATTGTAGTTCTACTATTCAATCACTGCTTAACATTGAGCAAGTCACTTCTTCTCTCTGAGCTTCATTGTCTTAACTGAAAAATAAATGCCTCCAAGGAGCTCACCTAATGGGTAGGGAGATACATAGGTACCCAAACAATTACAAAGCCAAATGCTAAATCCGTAATTGGGGCTATGTTCAGGAGACTATGGTAGTGGTGGTGATGGTGGTAGAGGCTTCACTGAAAAGAGGTCTGAACTGAGTATTGAAGAATGGGTGAGGATTTACAGGAAATGTCATGAACAAATTCAGATACTGTGAAGGAATGGCTGAAACCCACATACTGCAAGAAGCTTAACGTGAGAGCGGATAGTGTAGAGATAGAGATGAGTGGAAAGCAGTGAGTTCAGACTGATAGGTAAATGGATGGATGACTTTGTTTTCTATGCTATGGGTTTTGACTCTGCACTGCACTTCATAGAAAGACTTTAATAATGCATGAACATTTTGAGGGTTTAAAAGGCTTACGCTGGTAGCAATGTGGAGAATGGCTTTGAGAACATAAGAGAGGTACAGCAAACAGCTAGAGAAGGGTGAAAAGAAAGTCAGCAGTAAAGCATATCAATCAGCTTAGGCTAGAAGATGGCATGATAACAAAGGAGTCACAAATTCCAGGGATGTGAAACAATAAAGGTTTATTTCTTGCTCATACTAGGCAGCCATCTCAAGTCAGCTAAAGACTCTGCTCTGCTGAGGACCGCCTCTATCTGTAAAACTGTTGACAGCCAGCACAGAGAAAAAGGGAAACCTGCACACTAGCTTTTAAAGTTTCATCCAGTGATACACATCATTTCTTACATTGCGTTGGCTGAAACAAGCTGTGTGGCTGCACTTGAGTTCGGAATGGTTGGGAGAGACATTCCTCCTATGAGAATGGAAAGTGGATATTGGTGAACAGTGACAGTGTATGAATAAGATAGTGACAGTTGAGGAGACTGATTTTCCAAGACAGGCAATCATAAGAGAGAGTCACCCATCTTGCATACATCAAGTTGTATTTAGCTTTTCATTTTTTGGTAAGTCTTGTAATAAAACCAGAGTTATGTCTATAGATCTGAACATGTTGTGAATGTTAAAAACAAATAAAATCAAAAGGGTGATTCTCTCCCTTCGCCCATCAACATTTCAATTTTATTCCAATTAAGAGGAAAAACTGGCACTACATCCTGAATTGCTTTATTAAATTGGGATTTTACACTCATTCTGCTGGTGGCAGAAAGTTTTTTTCACATGTGTATTGATGCCAGGTATGTTTGGCTTCAATTCCTGGATTTGGATTTGCATTTTTCTGGCTATTTGACAAGGACGGTGGTTGAAAAAGGAAACGGAGGCCAAGATCACAGGGCAACTTTTCTAGTATCTTTGGAAAGCTGCAAAGACTGACCCAAGGCAAAGTTACACCCATGTAGACTATGTAGGAAGATATTTTTCTAAAGGTGAACATTTTTGGCCTTGTCTATGGTATGGATGAAAGCAGTATTTTTATGTCTCTATCCAATTAAGACTAAATATTAAATTGTGTTCTCAGTTTCCTTAGGACAGGTTCAATGTTGGTCCTGGCAGGTGAAGTCAATATCAGGCAAATATGGGACAATGTTAGGACCTGTCTCTCTATTCACTTTCTTGCTGAGGTGAACAGTTGCCATTTGTGAGCAGTGATCATGGAGGAGGACAGAATATAAGAGTCCTCTTTCTGGCTGTAGTTGAAACAGGCATCTGGGAACTTTTTTTTTTTAATTCAGTTTTATTGATATATATTTACATACTATGCAGTCATACAAAGCGTACATTCAGTTGTTCACAGTACCATTATATAGTTGTGCATTCATCACCAAAATTAATTTTTGAACATTTCCACTACCACACACACAAAAATAATAAAAAAAATTAAAGTGACAACGAACAATTAAAGTAAAAAAGAACACTGGGTGCCTTTTTTTTCTTCCCCCCCCAATTTTCTACTCATCCATCCATACACTGGACAAAGGGGAGTGCGGTCCATATGGTTTTCCTAATCACATTGTCACCCCTCATAAGCTACATTTTTATACAATCGTCTTCAAGATTCATGGGTTCTGGGTTGTAGTTTGATAGTTTCAGGTACTTACTGCTAGCTATTCCAATTCATTAGAACCTAAAAAAGATTGTCTATATTGTGCGTAAGAGTGCCCACCAGAGTGACCTCTTGGCTCCTTTTGGAATCCCTCTGCCACTGAAACTTATTTCATTTCATTTCACATCCCTCTTTTGGTCAAGAAGATGTTTTCCACCCCACGTTGCTGGGTCTAGATTCCTCCCCAGGAGTCATATTCCATGTTGCTAGGGAGGTTTACACCCCTGGGTGTCAGATCTCTGGGAACTTTTATAAACAGATAGAGGACAAATTAAGGGAGGTGAGAGTCCATTGCACTTTCTTTTAACTTGTGTATATATTTATTTTGTAATAAAAATCAGAAATGGTATTCTTAATATTGGAAAACATGTTTCAGCATCCAATTATAATGCAAAAGATAATTTTAATGCAATTTTATTGAGATATATTCACAACCAATACAATTCATCCAAAGTATACAATCAATGGCTCACAGTATCATTACATGGTTGTGCATTCATCACCACGATCAATTTTAGAACATTTTCATTACTCTGGAAAAGGAAATAAAAATAAAAAAGAAAACCCAAAACATCCCATGCTTTTTATTCCCCACTCTCCTATTATTGACCCCTAGTATTGGTGCAGTACATCTGTTACTGTCGATGAAAAAATATTAAGATATTACCGTTAACTATACTCCATAGTTTACAATAGGTACATTTTTCCCATATACCACCTTATTATAAACTGTTGTCTTTGCAACCAATAAAACATTTTTCCAGTAAAGATTTTTTTTATTAAAAAACACGTTTTTAAATCACTTAGAATTTGAGGATGCATATGAATATTATTAAAGATCCTTGAGTACAAGAATTTAGTGAAGAGGTTTTTTTTTTTTTTTTTTTTTTCCCCTTTTCTCTTCTTTGCTTTCCTGGCTTTGTAGTACATTCCAAATTTAAATGTGTGTTCTTTAGGAATTTCCTTAGTTATTTGTAATGGTTTGAATTGTGTCCCAGAGAAAGACATGTCCAAGTTTTAACCCCGGTACTTATGAATATGACCTTGCTTTACAGATATAATTACGTTAAGGAGCTCAAGATAAAATTATCCCAAACTTAGGGCAGACCCTAATCTAATGAGACTGGCATCCTTCTAAGAGAAAAGAAAGGGAAATTGGACACACAGCCATAGAAGGCACACAAGGAAGAAGGCCATTTGAAGACACAGACAGAGATTGGATTTATTTTATCAGAAACCAAGGAATGCCAGGAGCTAGCAGAAGGTGGAGGAAGCAAGGAAGGATTCTGCCCTACAGCTTTTGAAGAGAGCATGGCTCTGCCAGGATCCTGACATCAGAGTTCAGGTCACGCCACCAAGTGTGTGGTAATTTCTTATGACAGCCCCAGGAAGCTAATCCATTATTCTTCAACTTTTGAGAACTGTATATCGAGTGATGCTTTTTTCTTTCCCTTGATCTTGAGCTCATCTGGTCTTTGAAATCCCTGGTGGTTGTGTGACATGGCACTGGAAATATGGAAGTAGGTTGTGAACTGGTTAGATGTCCAGACTTTTAAGGGTTTGAGATGATTGTGCATTTCTTATTTAATTGTAGTTGTAAGTTACTATGTTGTATTCAACTTTCACGTCCTTTAAGAATTCATTAGTCTTATCAAAAGAGAGATTTTCAGGTCCTCCCAAAATAGAGAAACAAGAGGTCAGTTTTACCATGCTGCTTAAAACAACCATAAAAACTAAGAAACATAGATGAAAGTGCTGTTTCTTAAACACTAGACATCAGGCAAGAAGGGCAGTGATCCCTGAGAGATGGGAAACAAATTAAGTGAGCTCTATGATTTCCTCAGCTCAATGCCTTGAGAGGATTTCCAGGCCATGGTACAGAGTGCAGAGTCTGGAAAAATCCCTGAGATAATATGGAAGTGAGAGTTCAGGGACAGCAAGGAAGTCAGAGTTTGAAGGCGAGAGTACCAGACAGGAAAGACCAACACACACAGAGAAAGATAGAACTCCAGAGATCTACAGAGGGTCCATCTTGAGTACTCAGCAGAGTATTCACTGCGTATGAGGAGACGCCGCAAGACTAACGAAAGAACCACCCGAGGGTATTAGAGCAAATGGTGCCTCACAGTTTGCTAAAGCTGCCATTATGCAAAATACCAGAAATGGATTGGCTTTTATAAAGGGGATTTGTTAAGTCATGAAGTTACAGTTCTAAGGCTATAGAAGTGTCCCGACTAAGGCATTAACAAGGGGACACCTTCACTGAAGGAAGGCCAATGGCATCTGGGACACCTCTGTCAGCTGGGAAGGCATGTGGCTGATGTCTGCTGGTCCTCTGCTCCAGGGTGTTGTTTCAAAATGGCTTTCTCCGAAATGTCTCTGGGCTTCTGTCTTCACTCCTCTCTCAGCTCCTGTGTCTCCTTGCTTCTTTCTCCCAGGATGTTTCTCTCTAAGCATCTGGGGTTCCTCTCTTAGCTTCTCTAGGGTGGACTCTGGGCTTCATCTCTTAGCTTAGCATCTCCAGACATCTTTCTGTCTGCATCTCCCAGTGTCTCCAAGTGTCTGGGTCTGTGTCATCTCTTAGCTTCTCTCTTATATACACCAGTGAACTCATCAAGACCCACCCTGAATGGGTGGGGTCCACACCTCCAAGGAAATAATTTAATCAAATGGCTCATCCATAGTTGATTGAATCACATCTCCATGGAAACACTCAATCAAAAGTTCTACCCAATAAGATTGGATTAAAAGACCATGGCTCTTCTGGGGGACATAACAGTTTCAAACCTGCACACCACCCATCACTCTGAAAATCTTAATAATTCATGAGGTGTTGGATATAGTATTCAGATAGGTCTTGCCTCCATAGTGGGGAATCATTATCTCTATATTAAATACTTCTCTGGTAGACTCTAACAAATCTTAAAATCAAGACTTAAAAATGTGAATCTGTTCAATCTGTTTCCAAGTCATTTAACTGCATTGACAAAAAGGTCAAGAGAATTTATGAGAATGAAAATATATCAAGGAATTAACAAGGTAAATCACAATGTCATCAAATAGAAAATAATCAGGCATACAAGGAAGCAGTAAAAGACAATCCATAATGAGTAGACAAATTAATAACTCACAACTAGAACTGACACAAATGTTAGAATTAGAAAATGAGGACATTAAAATAGTTAATGTAAGCATTGCTTATAATGTTCATAGTGACATAAAAGTTATGACAAAGACGAAATCAAAATTCTCCAGATGCAATGTGGGACATGACTTCCAGGGAGGAGCCTGGCCCTGGCATCATGGGATTGAGAAAATCTTCTTGACCAAAGGGGGAAGAGAAATGAAACAAAATAAAGTTTCAGTGGCTAAGAGATTTCAGATAGAGTTGAGAGGTCATTCTGGAGGTTATTCGTATGGGTGATATGCATATTCCTTTAAGCTTCTAGTGTATTAGAATAGCTAGCAGGAAATACCCGAAACTGTTGAACTGTAACCCACTAGACTTGATTCTTGATGATGATTGTATAACTACATAGCTTTTATCATGTGACCATATGATTGTGAAAACCTTGTGACTGACACTACCTGGATTCAGTGTATGGGCAGATAAGTAATAAAATAAAGGCAAAAAGTAAATAAACAATAGGGAGAATAAAGGGTATAGGATGTTTTGGGAGTTCTTTTAATTTTTAAATTTTTATTGTTTTTGGAGTAATGAAAATGTTCTAAAATTGATTATGGTGATGAATGCACAACTATGTGATGATACTGTGAGCCATGTATTGTATACTTTGGATTGATTGTATGGTGTGTGAATATCTTAATAAAATTTCATTTAAAAAAATTCTCCAGATGAAAACTGCAATGTCTGAGATGAAAAAAATATGCTGGATTAGATTACTAGAGATCAGACATTGCAGAAAGAGAGATAAGTGAACCTGATGATGACATAATAACAGGGACTTTTCAAAATGAAGCAGAGAGAAAAAAATTAAAATGAAAAGAGGATCAGTGAGCTGCGAGACTATTTCAAGTGGTCTAATATGCAGGTACACCTTGTTTTATTGTTCTTCGCTTATTGTGCTTTGCAGATATTGTGCTTTTTACAAATAGAAGGTTTGTGGCAACTGTGCATTGAGCTAGTTTATGGGCACAATTTTTTTCAACAGCCTGTGCTCACTTGTCTCTATGTCACATTTTAATTAAGGTATAGACATAATGCTACTGAACACTTAAAAGACTACAGTATAGTGCAAACATGACTTTTATATGCACTGGGAAACCAAAAAAAAAAAAAAATTGTGTGACTCACTTTATTGTAATGTTTGCTTTATTGTGGTAACCTGGAAAGGAACCATGTTATCTCTGACGTATGCCTGTACATGTAATTGAAGCCTCAAAGGAGAAGACAGCTGGGGAGTCAATATTTAAGGTGACAAAAGCTGATTTTTTTTTCAAATTTGATGAAAACTATAAATCTCCAGATTTAAGAAGCTTACTGAAGCATTAGAGCAAGTTTTTGAAGACATTAACATTGAAGTACATCATAATCAAATTGCCCAAAACCAATGATAACAATAAAATGTTAAAGAAGCCAGAGGAAAAAAGAAACACAAATTATCAAAAGCAAAGGATAGCAGCAGAAACAACACAACAAGAAGACAGTAAAGCATAATTTTTAAAGTCCTGAAGAAGAAAAATGAAACTGCTCACCTGGACTTACATGTGTAGTAAAAATATCTTTCAAAAATGGAAGTAAATAAGAACTGCTTTAGACATAAGAATTGAAATTGTGATGGTTTGACGCTTTATGGATCCCAGATAGATTCTTAATGCTAATGCATTCCTGTAAGTGTAGACCTATTGTGGGATGGGATCTTTTGATTAGGTTATTTCAGTTGAGGCCTGCCCCAGGAGGTTTTAATCTTTTTACTTGAATGAGATACAGAGAGAGAAACACACGGCAGACAGAGAAAAAGAAGCAGAAGCTCAGAAATTCACAGAAGGAGCAGCCAGAAGCTGAAAGCAACGAAACCCGGGAGAGAAGGACCAGCAGACACCATCTGACAGAGGAGTTCAGTTATCACCTGATGATGCCTTGATTTGGACATTTTTCATGGCCTCAGAACTGTAAGCTTGTAAACTAAAAAGTCCCCATTGTTAAAAGGCAGTCTATTTCTGGTATACTGCATTTCGGCAGCTTTAGAGAACTAAAATAGTATTCATCATCAGCAGAACTGCATTATAAGAAATGTTACAAGAAGCCCATCAGGCAGAAAAAAAGTGACTGAATAAAATATGAATTTACTCAAAGGAAATAGGAGCACTGGGAATGTAAGCACATGGGTAAAATACAAGATTATTTTATTAGTTAAATCTCTTTAAATAAAATTGTGTAAACAAAATTAACAACATTGTATTATAGGGCTTATAACATATTTGAATGAAGCATGAAACCAAAATAACAAAGGTTGGGGGGGATCAATAGAAGTACACTACTGTATTATTTGTATACTATACGTAAAGTGGTAATGAATCACTTAAAGGTATATTGTGATACTTAAACATCTATATTATAAACCCTAAAAAAACCACTAAAATAATGAAACCAAAAGTTGTAGTTAATAATCTAACAAAAGAAATTAAATGAAATCATTTTAAAATTCAGTTAATCTCAATGTAGGCAGAATAAGAGGATAAAGGGAACAAAGAACAGATAGAAAAAATAGAAAACATATATCTAAATTACAGACTTAAACCTAATGAAAACAAAACTCACATTAAGTGTAAATGGTGAAAACAACACAATTAAAAGACAGAGATATTCAGATTGTATTAAAAAAACAAGACCGAAGTATATACTGCAGTACCTTCAGTGCTTAAATGCACTATAAATATAAAGAAACAAATAGGATAAAAGAACAAGTTTGGAAACAGTTAAAAAAAAACCTGGAGACACTATATTACTATGAAACTATATTTCAGAGAAAAAATATTGTCAAGGGAAAAGAAGATCTATTTATAGTGATCAAGGGGTCAATTAATCAAAATGACATCATAATCTTAAGTGTTAATTTTCTAGCAAAGCTTCAAATACATTTAGCAAAAACTGATGGAACTGCAAGGAGAAACTGAATAATTGACAATTATAGGTGGAGATTTCAATTCCCCTCCCTCAAAAATTGATAAAGCAAGTAGACAAAAAATCAGCAAGAGCATTCATCTTCCTAAATATCCAATTTCATAGAAGAAATCATATGGATATTAGAATTTTCTAGATCAACTAATATTCACTTTCACTTTGAGGCTTTGTTGAGCCTAAGAACAATTCCTTTCCTTGCCTGATTCCAACAAAGGGCATTTATGAAGGGAGAATACTGAGAGAACATATTTGGAATGAAGCCTTCCCAGGAGCATTTGAAGTTCACTGGCACATGTAGTAGCCCAGGGGTTACATTCTGTCCTCACACACACACAAAACCTGTTGCTAATTAAAGATTTAAGAACTACAGCTGGATAAGTAACATCAGCCCAGATGGCATTTCAAGAAACCTCTGGCGAAGCTTGAAGCAGACAGTAATTCTGCATGATTTATCGCTCAGGCAGGGGTATGGGATGAGTGGCCCAATATACTTCAGGTGGAAAAGTACGTTCAAGGACAGAAGACTCAGGCCAGATAAGAGATTGTAAATTCCATTAAATCACTCAGGAGCAAAACATCCTTCAGCTGTGTCTCCCCTTGTCTCAGTCAGACTGTGTTCAGTTTCGTAACTAAAGAATAGAGAGACTTTTATTCATTAAGCTTCATGGAAATCTATAATTTCTTTACTTCTTTGTATGATCCAATAATACAATACATTAAATGTATGTTTTAAGCCCTACATGTGAAGAGCACTATGCTAGATTATGAGGGATGCGGTGGCAGAATATTTCCCAGAAATGTGTTTCTAGTATCCCAGTTCCATCTGTAAATGTTGGGTAGTGTGTTAAAGAAAAGAAAAGGTGGTTTTCTAGCCAAATAAAATCAGGAAGCATTGGTTAAACAATTCGCTGAGGTTTTTTTTTTTAATTTAAATTTGCAAAACTTAAAATAACCTGTAATAATTTGGGAAATAAAATGACTGTCCTCCATCACTGGAATTCTATATTCGATCACTTGGAAAAGTGACAGGAATAGAATGCACCATGTCCCCTCCTCACAAGACAGCAGCCTTCAGCTTGGCTGATGTGGTTCAGGGAGCCCATGATCATAATCAGCTGATAAAGATGGATTCACAATCATGTGAACTGAAGCTTAGACAATTGGGTGGTCTTCTCTGAGGAAAAAAAAAATTATAAAACTATAAATGCAAAATTAGGTAAGAAATGGAATATTTATTTAGAATGAAAATATAAATAATAACAACTTCCTAAGGGGTGCTGGTTTGTATATATTATGTCCCCCAGAAAAAGCCATATTCTTTAATGCAGTCTTTTGGGGGCAGATGTATTAGTGTTGATTAGGTTGGAACCTTTGGATTAGGCTGTTTCCATGGAGATGTGACCCACCCAACTGTGAGTGACATCTTTGATTAGGGTGTGACCTTTGGATTTAATGTTTCCATGGAAATGTGGCCCCACCCATGCAGGGTGGATCTTGATTAGTTCACTGGAGTCCTATAAAAAGAGCAATTGAGAGTGACAGTTTGGAGAGGAGCTACAGCTAAGACACGCATTCTGAAGATAGCCATTGGAAGCTGACACCAACATTTTGGAGAACGCCATTTTGAAATGCAACCTGGGAGCAAGCAGACGCCAGCCACGTGCCTTCCCAGCTAACAGAGGTTTTTGGCCGCCATCGTCCATCCTTCAGGGAAGTTATGATGTTGTTGATGCCTTACCTTGGACATTTTATGGCCTTAAGACTGTAACTTTGTAACCAGATAAACCCCCTTTATAAAAGTCAATCCATTTCTGGTGTTTTGCAAAATGGCAGCATTAGCAAACTGGAACACTAGGGCATTGGAGATGTAGGTCCTGATCTTCTGGCAATTGTCTTTAGGCAATTGACTAGATAAACTAAAGCAGAAATGCTTCCCCATTGCTAAATATCCCCCTCCCATCCCTACCACCACCCACCACACACACAGCTGAAAATATTTCCAGCAACTCTGAGCACTAATGGGAGGGAGGTGGGCAAGAAATTGAAGAGCCCTCAGATTTCAATTGCTGTGGGCTAAATGTTCCTTGGTGAATTTCCCTGACCTCTTGCCCCTTTCCAGAGGGCTAAGTTTAATGCACTTAATTTCCATGCTACACATGCAAGCAAAAGTTCACTTAATTTTGTTACTTTGAAACATCTAATGTCAAAAGGTAAACTAGACTTTTTTTTAAATTATTGAAATATATCTTTGAATTTATAACAGTTGCCAGCATGCACTTTATGTAAAATTAATGATAACCTATTGTATAACAATTTTGTAAATCTTCTAGAAAAAACACAGAAGCATATGCATGGTTAAAAAATTGGTCATCTCTCAAATCAAGCCAATTTGTTGCCTGGAAGGGTTCTATTTCTCTCCTGCCATCCTGATGACATATTTGGATTTTGGTTTAAAATCCATGGAAAAGCGGCATGTTATCTTCCTTTGCACAATGTTGAGCACATTGCTGGGACTAAATAAGTGTTAAAAAGTGATTGCAGAAGAGGCTGCTATTCATCCAAGAATACATTAAGCACATGGTATAGCGTTCTGGAATCAATGTAGTACTAATAATTTAGTTATTTTTCACTTACATCGATCTGGTGTTAACTGACAACAAATTGAATTGTTTCCAAAGAAAGTTGACAAGAACAATTACCAGAGACTGAGCACTGGGCTTCAGAGTGGAGATTACAAAAACTGAATTCATGCCCTAGATGACTAACAGATGATCACTCCTTGTAAGTATTGGAGGAGGGACACATCCAAGGGAGTGTAACTGGGGAAAATGGAATAAAATTAAGCAAGGGAAAATTGAGCAAAGGAAAATTAAAGCAATCTTAACAGTGGGGCTATTAAGCCATTGAAAAGTCTCCCATGGGAAGTGATGGAAACCTCCTTGCTTGAGTCATTTCAAAATCGACAAAGCAACGGAAAATGTACCACAGGGAACAATCGTGTACCAGCAGGGAGCGGACAAGAGGATTTAACAGTTATTTTCTGTCTCTCATTTCTACGTTCTGTGAAATTGTATTGCAGCTAGGAAACAAGATATCCTTCACTCTGACACTATGTTTACAGAGGCTTCATCTGAGACACAAAGTTGAAAAGAAAGGGAGAAAAAAAAAAACTGCATTTTAAAATTCTGTCAGTCCTTCACATTCTTTCTATAAATTTGGGTTTCAGATATGGTATAATGCTGGTATTTAAACTGAGCTTGGTATTTCTTTGACTTAATGTGTAAGAACATCCAGAACTTAATTTTTAATGAATGATTGCAAATGTAAACTTGTATTTGTCCAAATGTGTAATAATATGTATTTTTTCCAAGTGTAAAATGCCCATGTCAGTATCAAAATAAGGATGCTTTAGAAAGTAAGCCTTAATTATCAACAACTAATTTTTGTGCAAGAGGAAAGGAGGAAGACAATAAGAATATTAGGATTTTCTTTGCTCCTGGAAATCTAAGGGCAAGTATATTACCAAAAAAAAAAAAAAAAAAAAAAAAGCCCTCAAATTTCATCCCTGTGTAATTTTTGTTTATGAATATTAGAGCTAATCTTAATAGACAATAGTTGTAGAAAGAAACCTATATACGATTTACATGCTGATGGCATAAAAGCTGAATCAGTATTGGGTTTTTATCTTGAAAATGTTTACTGTAAAGACTTCAGTGTGACTTTCAATCAATGACAATTTATTACATTAAAATCATTACCTTACACTATCATTTACTGATTACTTACTGTTTGCAGACATTGTACTAATCCATTTACATATATAATTCATTTAACAGTATTTTTTGAGTGCTAATTCTGGGCCAAACACTACAACATAATAGTTTTTCAAAATGCACTTTTTAGTTGAATAATTTTATATTTACAGGGAAGTTTTAAGGTAATTCAGAGACAACAGAGAGGGTTCCTCTCTGCCCCTCCATCAGTTTCAGATTCCCCCAGTGATATCTTCATATTTTAGCAAGGTACATTTGTCAAAACTAAGAAATCAATATCCATACCTTACTAGTACCTGAACTTCAGACTTCATTTGGATTTCACCAATTTTTCATTAAGGTCCATTTTCTGTTCCAGGAGAATCTATTGCACTGAATTGTCATGTCGCCTTCAACTCCAGCCTGTGACCCTTTCCTAGAATTTCCTTGTTTCCCATGACCTTGACAGTTTTGAGGAGTGCTTGTCATGGGTCTTGTAGAATGTGCATCTATTTTTTTTTTTTTCATGGTTACCCTTAGGTTATAGGTTTCGGGAAAGATA
Organism: Choloepus didactylus; assembly: GCF_015220235.1. Lineage (NCBI taxonomy): Eukaryota > Metazoa > Chordata > Mammalia > Pilosa > Megalonychidae > Choloepus > Choloepus didactylus. The sequence goes on from NC_051326.1 coordinate 55,727,528, forward strand.
ACGTGGAGGCAAAATGCTTTTCTCATTACATCCCGTCAGAGAGTGCCTGATATCCGCCTACCTCTCTGGCGATGCTAACCTTTGCCACTTGAGTGTTTGCCACATTTCTCCCCTGTAAAGTTATTATTTCCCTTTCATTTTCTATCTCTTGGAGGTGAGTAGCTGACTGCAGGTGAAACTCAGAGGCAGAGGAGGGGAGAATTAAGCTGTAGGATAAGGTGTCTACATATGTTATTTGAGATTCTTACAGAAAGAATTATCACTTCTTCATTGTAAAATATATTCAATAATTTATATTCCTATGGACTCATATATTAATTTTTTACTTTGGGCTTTAGTCTGATGTTGCATTATTTATATTGTTTCTTAAGTTATTCTACCTTTGGCTCTTGGGAGAGTGTAGGGATTGAAACATGTCCCCTACAAAAGGCACGTTCAGGTCCCAATCCCTGATCCTGTGGGTGTGCACCCATTTGTAAATAGGACCTGTTAAGGTATGCCCAAACGGAATGAGGGTGGACCTTAATCCAATATGGGAATTGGACAGAGAGAGAAGCCAAGGAAGAAGAAAGGAACTAGAAGTCAACAGAACCTGGAAGTTGCTACCATGTGTGTGGTCATGTGACGGAAAAGCTAAGGAACTCCACAGATTTCCAGCCAGCCAGAAGATTCTGATCCCGGGAGGAAGCAAGCTCTCCAGCCTCTGAAACCATGAGCCAATAAATTCCTGTTGTTAAGCCAATCTGTAATATGGTATTTGTTTTAGCTGCCAAGAAACTAAAACAGGAGCTCTTATGGGTTGTCTTTTTGTCCATTTGACAAACCTCCATACTTTTGTCTTTTGAACACTAGTTTTCCTTCTGGAATTATGTGATTCTCCAGGCTCATCTTGTATATGACCTGTCATAGGAGCAGCCAGTTTCTCTAAGGAGACTGGTTTCTTTCATTGGAGAATGGTATTTAGAACCTAAAATCTGGATGCTAGGCATGCTGTTTGCTACATAGGTGTCATGTCCCTCTCGATGGACAGAGCCATTGATAAAACTGTATGGAGAAAGCTCTGGGGACCCCTCAGAGCCAAAAACAAAAAAACAAAAATAAAACAAATGAACAAAAAAACCAAAACCAAAAACGAAAACCCATGCACTCTTGGGTTTCTGCTTTATCTTTATCCCCACCCAGGTAGCCCATCAAGTCCCTAGTTCATTACCATAACACAATACAAAATAAAGCCCACCTGCTCTAAACTCAGCCCTATAAGATGGGCAAGCCCTCTTCCAATCAGTGCGAGTCAAGGTAACTTCCTTTTCATGTCTATAAAAATCCTTTGCCATCCCTAGAACCCTGAAGCTACTTCTCTTCTGGCTTCCTTTGCTGCAGCAAAACCTTGGAGTCCTGAATAAAATGCCACAGTCTACAAACGACTCAGATTTGTCTTTCATGAGTTTGGAGGTCCCAGAGAGATATTTAAGGTGCCCTCTGGGGCTGCAAGCTCCAGCCGCCAGCCAGGTGAGGCGTCCAGGAATGACCATTTGCATCTGACGTCTGAGTGCCAAGACTCCACATCCCCCAGGTAACGCCTTCTTATATCTGAACTCCACAGTCTGCATCGAGTTTAATTGCCTCTTATTTGAGACTTTGGTTTAGGTACATTTGGTTTGGGTTTTTTCGTCAGATGGGGATTTCATTCAGGGTTTGGGAATCCATGGGGTCTGCAAAAGCAATTCCCAACCTGGATCACATGGTGAGTGTTTGCCAGTCCTCTCACTTCTGGGTAATGAGCCTCCTTTTCTACCTGTTACGCTGCCTGTGTTCAGTTCCGGATACTTGTCTGGGACATCCACTCTCTGGGGTTTCTGCTAAGGTCAGATTGGTATCCGAGTGGCTGAACTGAAAGGCTGGTTCTAGAGACATTTTGTCCAACCACAGCCTAATGGGGTCTTCTGCTCTAAATCTCCCTCCACTCTACCTGCTAAAACTCCTGCTTCTTATATATACTCACTACCTGTGGTTTTGTATCCATGGGTGGATCTGATGAAGGATGACTTGTCTTTGTAGTGGCCACTTTGAGAAACTTCATAGGGACTATCTGCACTTGAGAGGTGCCTTAAAAACAAAACAAAACAAAAACAGCAACAACAACAACAAAACAAAACAAGGAAGGAGGATCCAAGATTAGAGGCTGCCAGAGACAATCTGCTCCACAATAGCGTCACTTAAATGTTCACTGTGCCAGTTTGGATGTATTATGTCCCTCAAAATGCCATTATCTTTGATGGAATCTTGTGGGGGCTAATGTATTAGTGTTGATTAGATTGGAACCTATTGGTTCAGTGTTTCCATGGAGATGTGACTCAATCGCCTGTGGGCAAGAACTTTCATTGGATCATTTCTATGGAGGTATTGCCCTACCCATTCAGGGTGGGTCTTTATTGGATCATGGAGGTCTTTAAAAAGAGCCACATAGACCCAGACACAGAGCAGTTGGGAGCAACTGAGAGTGATATTTTGGAGAGAAGCTGCAGCCTAGAGAGGAACGTCCTGGGAGAAAGCTATTTTGAAACCAGAACTCCGGAGCAGATGTCAGCCACGTGCCTTCTCAGCTAACAGAGGTTTTCCGGACACCATTGGCCATCCTCCAGTGAAGGTACCCAATTGTTGTTGTGTTATCTTGGACACTTCATGGCCTTAAGACTGTAACTGTGTAACCAAATAAACCCCCTTTTATAAAAGCCAATCCATTTCTGGTGTTTTGCATTCTCGCAGCAGTAGCAAACTGAAACATTCACTAGAAAAGAAAAGGCCAGAAATGGAACAAAGGGGTAAGAACTCCAACTGATACCTCCCCCATCTTCCTGGAGCCAGCCCTTCCCCCAGATCTGCCCTAACTGGTTCCTCTTGACTCATTAAAGGAAAATAATCTAGTCTAGACTCCTTTAAAGATTAAGCTTTCTATGGAAACTGGCTGCCCACTAGAGGTTAAACCTTAGACCTGAACTGAATGAAGAGCTATAATTAAAGATTTCCCCAAAAAAGACCAGCAAATATTCATTGAAGAATTTAGAAATTATTTTGGGTGCATAGGAACCAGGGCTATGTGACCTGTATCAGCTTGTACATGTGTTGGTCAGAACCTCTTATCAAACAGGGAGTGAGATGGGAAATCCTGGGTGGCAAAAGCTGATTGGACTGACCTGAAAAGGAACCTATAAGATCCCTCTTTCCATAATAAATCTGAGAGTCAAACAGGCCTGAGAAATAGGGCAAAGTTTCTGTAAGATTGCACATCAAGACAAAGAAAGTCTTAAAAGTCTCCTCCACAAATTACAACGGGAAAGCTTTAGTCCTCATATTAAATAAATAACCTCAACTTGTCCCATCTGCCAAGAACAAAAATTCTGATAAAAAATATGTATAGAGAAAGGAGAGATAGCCAGATTTTAAATATAAACTAGTGAGTTATATATTTCCTTGTTTCTGTTTTTATGTCTGACTCATGCCTAATTATTGAAACTATAAGCTTTCTTTGTTTGTTTGTTGTATATTTTTCCACCTCTTGATGGTAATACTAAATTAATAAATAAAAATTCTTAAAAAACCCTATTGAAATTCTTAAAGATAAATGAGCTCTTGGATGTAAATTTATACTCCTAAAGTCCCAGAAATTATGTTTTCTGTGTTATCAATTTTAAGTACAATACAAGCGTACAATTTTATTCTCCTTGGGTACGTTCTTCCTAAATTTATACATGTTTGCTGATCAAATATGCTAACATATCTACTAGATGTTCAAAATGATGAAAAATATAAATTTTGCTTTACCAAACTGAGTTATTATCCTGACAAACTTCATTTCAAGAGTTATTGTGTTTTGAGGGATGTTGACTTAAAGACAATTTCCAAGATCTTTTTGGGAACTTATGTACGTAAGGTATACAGGATGTGTTTTTGTTAAGGAAAAAGAGTAGTTTTGTCCTAAAGTAATTTGACTGAGTATTGCAGAGTGAGAAACATAAAAGTGTAGGATAAAACCCAAATGGATACAGAAAGTTGTAGAAGGTTGTAGAAATGAATTTTATTTGACATGCTCAATTCTAAGATTTGATAGACAAGATATTTTAAGAGTTTTCCATATCAAACAGTGTATTCAGGCAAAACTAGAATTTGGTTTTCTCTCTGTTAAAATGACAAAGTTTTCTTGGATTATTGCTCTGCTCTTAGTAAGAGGTTGTAAAAGGTTATTAACAATCTGAGTAATCTACCTGAAAGGCAAAGATTCTATGTCTTATAGATTAAGATTAATATGATTAAGAATAATAATTAAGAATAATATCATTATTGATATTTATATTGAGCTTATCCTTTATTTTCTTAGAAAACAGGCCTTCTCACTTTTAAAATAATCTTTTTGAATAATCATATTTACTCTTATGTACTCTTTTATTGTTTCACAGTGACCCATTACCCTATTTAACAAAATGCTCAAATATTACAACTTTTTGCCTTCCCAAATTCAAACCCTAGATGACAGCTTAAGTGATCTCAAACTGTCTTTAGGATTTTCCAGAGGGCCCCTGCAATATTGCAAAGGATTTGTTCTTTCACCTTGTAAAAAAGAAAGGTGCTAGAAATAAGTTCATTTGGTATGTTATCAGGTGCATGGGAAGTGTTGTCAAATTAGAAGGGATTTTCTGACCTTCTGTTGGTTATATTTTTATGGGGAAAATGTTATTCATATAAATATTTAGAGATTACATAGGATTCCTAGAGATATGGCAAGGTTCTCACTGTCTATGAGATATACTGATACTGATCTACATAATATTGGACAGCAGCATAGTGTTATTGGTCATAATTTTAGTTATTCTTAAAAAAATGCTACATGCCATAAAAATAATCTATTTTTCTATTTTTCTTGTCAGTCACATTGTTTCACTCAGATGCTTCTCTGAAAGTGCTTGTAGTCAGCTATAGGTCTGAACCTCATCTTCAGCTAAAAAAAAAAAAAAAAAAATACCAGATTTAAAATGAGAAGCAACGTAAGCATATAAATTAAGTTCTACTTGTTAATTAACATAACCCTGATAAAACTCTAAAGGTGGGACAGGTCAAATACCTCTACTGACAGGGCCCTTTTGGACATCTTCAAATGAACCTTAATACAGTTATCCCCTTCTATGGGGTATGAATATGTTCTTGTTATCATATGTCTATTCTCTAGATAGACTTTTCCTTGTAACAAGGCTACTGCCTTCACAATAGCTAAAAAAGAAAACATTATACTTTGTTTTCCCTATCTGGAGAATTCCTGCTGTTCTCTCAAGCTAAAGGCTCCCAATTTACTGAAAACATAATCCAGGAACTTTGCAAGGTCTTACCCATCAACCAAAAGCTCCACTGTCCCTATCTCCCCCAATTATTAGGAAAAATAGAAAGAACAAATGGTATCTTAAAACTTTAAACTATTTGAATCCATTTCTCTACCTTGGCCTAGGATTTTTCCCTTGGCCTTCATGACCAGAAGATATAGGCCATCAGGAAAACACATGCTAACCCCCTATGAAATAATAATGGAAAAACCCATGAAGCTTGTTTTTTCTCCTACTTTACTGGATTTCAGCCTATTAAAATAATTAGGAATTATACATCAAAAGGGTTAAATTGCATATACCCAGTCCTACCATGCACAGAGCTAGGCTGCCTTTCCCGAGATTCCTTTCGGGTGGACTCTACATGACCTTCAACATGGAGACTTGATATACTGGGAGAGACATCAACAAAAGCCTGCTTTAGAACCCAGTTGGAAAGGACCTTATCAAGTATTACTGACCACCACTATGGCAGTAAAACTACAGGGAACTGTCCCCTGGTTCTACCTGTCATAACTAAAATGTGCTCCAAGACCTTGCGAGATTATTCTTAGTTTGGATCTGAAGCTGAAATTGACATGAAGATTCCACAAGCAGCACCTGATGTAGAAAGCTTCTGCTTAAGACATTAGAACATATAGATGACAACCCAAGATCACAGCTCAAGATATACCTGAATTTCCTTATCTTATTCTCTGTCTCCTCCTTTTCACTGTCTGTTTAAACATTCTCTTTTTCATCGTATACCCTTTACAATGCCCAGTCTCCATTCCCAATAATACCCTACCTTTACCACAATTTTCTTTTATCTCTTCTTTACCCTATTTCTGCCCTATATACTCCTACCTTGAATACAATCGCTATGTTCTTCTAGAACCCCAAGATTTTAATAACTTGAGAACTTATTCCATTCAAGGCACAAATTTCTGGTGGGCTGAAAGTTCAGGCAAAGGAAATTGTTGGTTAAACGGGATTAAGATATCTGATAATAATGCAAGTGATGATGGTTATGATTCTCCTTTTGAGGTTTATACCCAAGTAGCTCTACATGTCAATATCCCATTCCTTAAAAGCAACAGGTGCCCTTGTTGAGCTCTTCAAGGACATTATTTTGAATGTGACATACAAACTAAAACCCATAACTTGGGTTAGTTCCGATTATGTAGCTTCTGCTATTCCCTGAATGGCTTTTATGATAAACTTCCAAAAAGGAAAATTAGAAACATGAGAGCTCTTATGATCTCTTCCCTTACTATAAAAACTCAAGAGACTCTTGCCAGACTAGAGACAGCTCTAAATGAATCATGGGAAAATCATAAACCAGGCTAAAGTCATGGTGTGTTCTATTCTTGTAATTGTTCCCCTTGTCATTGGAGAAGGTATCTCCTGTGTTGGAAGATACACTGTAAGATTACAGATGATATTAGAACAGGTAGCTTTAGATCTCTTTCTCCCAACCTGGGCACATCATCAGCTCACTAGCTGACAAAGGTTTGGAACTTTGCAAAATAACCCTACAAAATTAGCACTAGGCTGTATTTTAGCTTCCCAAGGGGATGTATGTATGCATTAATGGGGAACCAGTGTTGTGCATTTGTAAATGATGATTAAGAGGATACTTACCAAAAGTCAGTGACAGCAGAAGCCCATGCTAGAGAAGCAGCCAAATCAACTCACACATTTCCTGAATCTGATCAATCTGTATCTCTCTTTGGTTGGTTTCCAGGGTCATGGAGACCTTGGCTCAGAGATGTCCTAATAGAGGCACTTGTTACTCTTTCAATCATATTCATCATATCCCTTCATTGTTGTTGGATCGCTCTACTCTTAAGGGCTACTATGCAGCCACTAATGACACAACTGAAGATACAAAACCAGCATGAATGGGAAGATGAAAATCTTGAACTTCAGCAAACCCATGAAATCGGTGATGAAACGTGAGACAGTTTCAGTGGTGAATGAGAGACTAACAACATCGTTGGACCTGAAGGAAACTGGTAAAAGTGTATGGAGAAAGCACTGAGGACCCCTTAAAGCCAAAAACCCCTTGCCCTCTTGAGTTTCCACTTTATCTTTTGAAATTTGAAATCCCCACCAAAGGGACCCAGAAAGCCCATCAAGCTGCTTGTTCATTACTTTGACCCCATGCAAAATTAAGCCTACCTGCAATAAAACTTCCCCTGTAAGATGAACAAAGCCTTGCCCAATCAGTAATAAGAGTCAAACTAACTTCCTCTTCATGTCTATAAATATCCCTTGCCATCCCTAGAACCCTGAAGCTACTTCTGTTACGGCTTACTTTGGTGTCCTGAGTAGCCTGCAAACTCAAGGTTTGTCTTTCAAATGTGTGAAGTAACATTTGTAACCGCACACACTGTTTCTTTATCCATCTACATGTAGTGTATGCATGTGTGCCTGTGTGTGTGAGTTTATAGTGATGTTTTCTGACTCTAATACCAACACCACAGGGTTCATTCAAGCTTTCCATTCTTGCTTATCTGTAAATTCCCTCTATGACTGGGACAAACACACCATCCACCATCCATGTCTTATTTGTTCAACCCCAGTATACATGTAGAGCAGTTTCAGAATTATTAACTCATACTTCCGTGAGAAGCAAATTTACCACCAAAGTACGTTTGTGTACAGTTCCTTTTGTTTTTAGCCTTACAGTTTCCAGTCAAAACACCTTTTCCCAAACTATCTTAAGTCAGCTCCTCTCCTTACCCTCTTCATTGTGGTTGTGTCATACACTTACAATGAAGTTAGAGTCATTTGCCAGTTACAATTCCAGCCTAGGATGCACTAACATTCTGGTTTCAATTTTTGTGTTTGCATATATTTAACTTGACTGGTTTTTTGACAAATGCACAGATTCATGTATCCATTACACTAGTGTCATATAAAATGGTTCCTTCACTCTGAAAATTTCCTTTAAAATTCATGACTACTCCTCCAAACTTCTGACAACATCTAACATATTATGTGTTCCTATAGTTTTGCATTTTGCAGAAGGTCATATGAATGGGATCATATATAAGTAGCCTTCGTTCATTTAGGAAAATGCATTTGAAGTTTCATCCAAGTCATCTCGTGAATCCTTTTTATCATCAAGTATTATTTCTTTGTACAGAGGTATCACAGTTTGTTTTATCCATTCACCTGTTATAGAACATCTTGGTTCTTTTTCTTCTTTTTTCTTTTCCTTCATGAATGTTTCAGTTTGCTAAAGCTTCCACAATGCACTATAGCAGAAATAGACTGGCTTTTAACAATGGGGATTTATTAGTGTACAAATTTGCAGTTCTAAGGCCATGAAAATATTGAAATCAAGGCATCAACAGGATGATAGCTCCTCTGGAGAAAGGCTGCCAGCATCTGGGACACCTCTGTCACATGGCAAGGTGCATGACTGGCACGTCTCCCAGTTTCCATTGCTTTCAGCTTCTGGATTCCAGTGGCTCCCTCTCCAAGTTTCTGTGGGTCTTCTCTTGGCTTTTCTTAAATTTATCTCTTGGCTTCTCTGAACTCTCTGGCTTTTTGTGTCTTTTATCCTCTCATAAAGGACTCCAGTAAAAGGATTTAGACCCACCATGAGTGGGGTGGGTCACATCCCAATTGAAATAACCTCATCAAAATGTCCTGCCCACAATAGGTCTGTACCTACAGGAATAGATTAAAAGAAGATGAACTTTTCTGGGGTACACAACATCTTCAAGCTCACACAGTGAGTGATTTTAGGAAAGCTGCAAAGCTTGATTATTAACAAGTACAGGTTTCTGTGTGAAGATAGATCTTGATTCACTTGGGTACTAGGAGTGGGATTGCTGAGTTGTATGGTAAGTCTACATGTTCTCTCATAAGAAGTCTCCAAACTGTCTTCTGCAATGGCTGTACCACTGTGTATTCTCACCAATAAATGAAAATTCCTGTTATATCTCATCATTGCTGGCATTTATCATGATTTTTAAGGATTTTTGCCATTCTCATAGGTGTGGTTGTTAGCTTATTGTTTTAATTTGCAATTTCCTAGTGATTAATAATGTTGAAAAACTTTTCATGTGTTTGTGTTCCACATGTATACTTTTTTTGGTGACATGTCTTCTAAAATATTTCCACTTTTTTATTGAATTATGTTTTCTTATTATTGAGCTGTAAGAATCTTTATATTTTCTGAATATAAGATATGCGTTTTCCAAATATTTTATTTTTCATCATTTTAATTTTATCTATCTCATAGCATAAGTTTTATGCTAGCTTTCCAACTACTGGAGTGATGACCACATTCTGTCTAAAAACAGGATATAGACCCCAAATATGAGCATCAGGATGGTAGCCACACTATCCATAACTGCCAGGGCATAAGACCCCAGGTTCTCCAAGCATTGTGGTGGCAGCTGAATTCTCCCCTAACATAGAGGAAAAAAATCTGCCCTCTACAAGTTCCAGGACAAAAGGCAAACCACTCCAAGCCCAGGGGAGGAAACCCTTATCTACCCAAAGATTTGAGTGGAAACCTCACTCTCTTTTCCCATGAAGATCTCTGGTCAAGATCCCTGCTAATATGGTTCTGCTCTTGAAGTCATTGTTCCTTCATTTCATCATGTCTCTGTTGTTTCAATACAGGCTGGCAGTGCTTCTGTTCATACAAAATTCTCTAAAACCTTGTCAATTTTGCATGTGGTTCAATCAGGTTTAGACCATCTGGCAAAAGGATCTCCCACAGGCTTCCAATTGACCAAGATGGCAGTGTAAGATGTTCCAGCATGTCATTCCCCCACAGAAACTTTGAACAACTATCAAAAACTGGCAGATGTATCTTCCTCAGAACTCTAGAACAGTTAAAGGATTGTAGTCATTGGGAGTGTGATAAATAAAATGCAACTTTAAGAAATGGAAAGAGAAGCTCATGGTACATTGTTGCCCCTCCCCAATTGCTTCCCCAGTGCAGTGGGGAGCTAGGCTGCACTGCCATGTGGGTCCCAGACTATGTTCCAGAGAGACTAGAGTAACTCCTATGTGCATACTGCGATGCCTGTACATTAGTGCCAACCTATTGAATGGCAGACTGAAAGACTGAACCAGGAAATTCATCTCTAACTCAACCTCCCAAATGTGCCCTGCAGGCAGAATCAGCATGCACACAGTTAAAGCAGTGTAAGAAATAATTAAATCAAAGTGACCTGTGTTAGAGGTTACCTGCTTTAAATCATACAACAGAGCACATGGGAAGGGAATAATGTCTATTTCATAGGAGTAGATGGGGTATTCAGATTCCTGTAAACCAGGGAATTCCTAAGACCACAGTCAAGCATAAGTTCAGGAAAAGATGCAGCCTCAGAAAAGACAGAGAAAACCCTGCACTTTCACATTCACCATATGCTGATCTTCAAAAGAGAGCTAAACTCTGAAGGAGAGCAGCAGCCAACACAGAGTCAATTTTCAAAGACTGTGAAAGGTGTTTTGTGTTGGTTTGTTTGTTTTTGTTACCTATGGGCACTCAAGAAAATCTCCATCATGTCACTAGCTGGATACAAACTTAAGGAACAGCTCAGGAAATAAATCTCAGCGTTAAACACTTAAAAACATTAAAATGCACCTTGTGCAACAAAAGATTTCAAGACAAAGAAGCAGGAAATAATGGTCCATTCAAAGGAATAGGATAAAAATCCAGAAATCATCAAGGAAGAATAATAGACTTTGGACATACTGACAAAGCCTTTTAAAAAATAATCCTCAATATGCTCAAGAGATAAAGCAAAATACAGATAAAGAAATAAAGGATATCAAGGAAAAAATGAACAATATAAGAATACCAATAAAAAGTTAGAAACTTTAAAAGGAAACCAACCAGAAATACTTGAATTGAAGACCACAATATCTGAAATAAATAATTCACTAGAGGGTTTCAACAGCAGATTGGAGCTGGCAGAAGAAGGATCAGTGAACTGGGAGACATGACAATTGAAATGATTCAGACTGAGGAACATAAAGGAAAAAAAGAATGAAAACAGTGAACAAAGCCTAAGAAATCTGTGAGATACAATCAAGCATACCAAAATATGCATTACAGAAGTCCCAGAAAGAGATGAAAGAGAAAAAGGGGGAGAAGAGTATTCAAAAAAATAATTGCAAAAAACTTCCCAAATGTAACAAAGACATGAATGTGCATATTCAAGAAGCCCAATGAATCCGAGATAGGATAAACTGGAAAAAAGCCATGCCCAGACACATAATAGTCAAACTGTTGAATGCCAAAGACAAGGAGAGACTTATGAAAGCTACAAGAGAAAAGTGGCATGTTACGTACAAGGGAGTTTGATAAGATTATGTCAATTTCTTATTACAAACCATGTAGGCAAGAAGGCAGTGGGATGACATATTTAAAGTGCTAAAAGAAAACAATTGCCAACCAAGAATTTTATATCCAGCAAGACTGTCTTTCAAATTCAGGCATGATTAAGGCATTCCCAAAAAACAAAAGCTGTGTGAGTTTGTCACCACTAGACTTGCCCTACAAGCAATGATAAAGGAAATTCTTTAGGCTGAAAAGAAAAGAGACCAGGCAGTTGGTCAAAGTAGCATAAGAAGTAACTGTATATGGTAAAGGTAAACATATTGTTAATTATAAATGCTAGTACTAATTATTTTGTTTTTTGGCATGCAACTCCACTTTTTACTTATTAAGCTTCCAAAATGCAAATGCTTTGAAAGTAATGATAAATCTATGGTTTAGGGCATAATATATAGTGATTGATATAATTTTTAACAAGTATAATGAATGGTGGGGGGATGGCTGTTATAAAAACAGGTGTATATGTATGCTATTGAAGTGAAGATGGATTCAAATCAAATGCATTCTTACAGCTTGTAGGATGTTAAATGCAAGCCCTGTGATAACCACAAATAAATATATGAAAAATATATATAGAAAGAAATGACAGTGGACTCAAAATGGTACAGTAAAAACAGCAAATAAATAAGAAAATAGGTATCAGAAGAAGATTGAGGGGCAAAATGTGTATATCTTATAAAGATCAAATACCAAACTGACAGAAGAAAGTCCTACACTATCAGTTATTACTCTACATGTAAAGGGAATAAACTGTCAAATGACAGTGGTTGCCTAATTGGATGAGAAAAACATAACCCAACTATATGTTGTTTATAAGCAACTCACCTTAAATTCAAAGACATACTTAAACTGAAAATGAAAGGATGAAAAAGAATATACCATGTAAATAATAACCAAAGGAGATCGGGAGTCACTATACTAATATCAGATAAAATAGACTTTAAATCAAAAACTATTATGATGCACAAAGAAGGTCACTATATACTAATGAAGGGGCATCTCAACAATCATACATAATGATTACAAATACATATGCACCTAATGGTAGAGCCCCTGCTTTAATTTTCTAAAGCTGATTAAATGCAGTGTATGAGAAATGGGTTGGCTTTTACAATAGGAGTTTGTTAACTTACAAGTTTACAGTTGTGAAGCAATGAAAATGTCCAAATCAAGATACCATCAGATGACATCTGGACTCTTCTGCCAGATGTTAAGGAACATGGCAGTTTCACTGGGTTTTTTCTCCCAGATTTCATTGCTTTCAGTTTCTACCTGCTCCATCTGTGGCTTTCTTTCTGAGCTTCTACGTCTTTTTTCTCTCTGAGCTCCTCTGGCTTTTGCTCTCAGCTTCTCTTGTAAAGGACTCCAGTAAGAGGATTAGGACCCATCCTGAATGAGGTGGGTCACATGTTAACTCAAGACCCTACTTACAATGAGTCCACACCCACAGTAATAGATTAAATTTAAGAACATGATTTTTTATGAGGTACACATATCTTCAAACCATCATAGCCCACAAATATATGAACTAAATACTGATAGATTTGAAGGGAGAAATAGTTCTACATTAATAGTAGGAGACTTCAATATATCACTTTTTTTAATGTATAGAAAATCTAGACAGAAGTTCAATAAGGAAATAGAAGACTTGAAAAATACTATAAACCGCAAGACCTAACAGACATTATAAAGCAATTCACCCAACAGCAGTGGAATACACATTCTTTTCTAGTACACATGAATCATTTCCCAGTATATACCATATATTCTGTCAGAAAACAAGTCTCAATGAATTAAAAAATATTGAAATCATGCAGAGTAATCTCTCTGACCATCATGGAATGAAGCTAGAAACCATCAACAGATGGAGATTTGGGAAATTCACAAATATATGGAAATTACATAATACATTCTAAATAACAAATAGGTCAAAGAAGAAATCACAAGGCAATTTAGGAAACATCTTGATGTGAATGAAAATGAAAACACAACATACCAAAACTTATGATATGCAGCATAGGCAGGGCTGGGAGGGAAATTTATAGCTTTAATTGCTTACATTAAAAAAGAAGAAAAACCTCAAACCAAGACCTAACCTCACAATTGGAAGACCTGGAAAAAGAAAGATAAAATAAACCCAAAGCAAGCAGAAGGAAGGATATAACAAAGATTAAAGCAGAGATAAATGAAATAGGAAAGAAAAAAAAAATAACCAATAGAATCAACAAAAGCAAAATATTTTTTTTAAAGGTCAATAACATCAACAAATCTTTAAAGTGAAAAAAGGAAAAAGAGAGATATGATGTAAATAACGAAAATAGGAATGAAAGGGGGGATAATACCATTGAATCCACAAAAATAAAAATGTTTATAAGATGAAAGGCTTGTAAGATGCCAACAATTTAGACAATCTATATGAAATGGACAAATTCCTAAAAACACAAAACTACATATACTGATTCAAGAAGAAAGAGATGAGCAATAGCAAGTAAGGAGAATAAATCCATCATCATAAACAAATAAAAGCCCAGGACCATATGGCTTCACTGATAAATTTTCCAAATATTCCAAGAAAACTAACACCAATCCTACTCAAATTCTTCCAAAAATTGAAGGGAAAGGAACTCTTAATAGAATGAAGGGGATGGGGGCATAATCCACTCAACTGACATGAAAAAGGCATTTAAGAAAATACAACACCCCTTTTTGATAAAAAAAAAATTAACAAAATAAGGAATAGAAGAAAACTTACTCAACATGGTAAAGGGCATATATGAAAAAAACACAGCTAACATCAAACTCGATTCCTTTTACGATAAGATCAGGAACAAGTCATTCAACATTTTACTGGAATATCCAGGCAGAATACTTAGGCAAGACAAATAAATGAAAGGCATCCAAGTTGGAAAGGAAGAAGTAAAGTTTTCCCTGTTTGTAGATGACATGATCTTACACATAGTAAGTCCTGGAAAATCTACAACAAAGCTACTAGAGCTAACAAATAAATTCAGCAAAGAGGCAGGGCACAAGCTCAACACACAAAGCCCAGTATGTTTCTATACACTAGTAGTGAACAATTTGAAGAGGAAATCAAGAAAACATTCCACTTATGATAGGAAAAATACAAGAATCAAATACTAGGAATAAATTTAAACAAATATAAAGCATTTACATATGGAAAACTGCAAAACATTGCTAAATTAAATCAAGAAAGTCCTAAATAAATGTAAGGACATTGTATGTTCATAGAGTGGAAGACTAAATATTTTCAAGATTTCAATTCTTCCCAATGTGATGGACATATTCAATGCAATCCCAATCAGAATTCCAGCAGCATTCTTGCTGAAATTGAAATGCCATTCATCAAATTTATATGGATAAAGTTCCTTGATTAGCCATCACCATCTTGATAAAGAATGAAGTTAGAGAACTCACATTTCCCAGTTTTACAACTTATTAAAAGAGTGTGGTATTGTCACAGGAGCAGACATATAGACCAATGTAATTGAATTGAGAGTTCTGAAATAAACTCACATCCATGGCCAATTTATTTTTGACAACAGTGCCAAGATAGCTCAAGGGGGAAAGACTATTCTCTTGAACAAATGGTGCTTGGAAAACTGCATATCCATAAACAAAAGAAAGAAGAACCTCAACATATATAAAATTTACTCAAAATGGGTCAAAGGCGATATAAGAACAAAAACTATATACCTCACAGAAGAAAATACAGAGAAGCATCTTCAGTATGTTAGGTAACGGCTTTTTAGACATTACACCAAAATCATAAGCAAAATAAGAAAAAATTAGATGAATGGGACTAAATCAAAATTTATAACTTTGTTCATGAAAGGGCTTCTTCATGAATGTATGAAGACAGCCTACAGGATGGGAGAAAATATTTGGAAATCACTTATCTGATAAGCATTAAATATCCATAATGTGTAAAGAAACACTACAACTCAACAGCAAAAAGACAAACAAATTAAAAGATATGCACAATACTCCAAAGAAGATATTCACTGGCCAAAAAACCCATGAAAAGGTTCTCAACATCATTAGTCATTAAAGAAATGCAGATAAAACCACAATGAGATATCATTTCACACCCAGTAGAATGGCTAGTATTAAAAATCAGAGAATAACAAGTGTTATTGAGGATATGCAGAAATAGGAAGACTTGTTCAGTATTAGTGAGAATGTAAAATATTGCAACTGCTGTGGATAACAGTTTGGTGATTTCTTAGCATATTAAGTATAGAATTACCCTATGACGCAGCAATCCTACTTCTAGGTATATAACCAAAAGAATTTGAAGCAGGGACTCAAATAGACATTTGCACACTGATGTTCATAGCAACATTATTCACAATTTCCAAAAGAAGGAAGCAACTCAAGTGTTGATCAACCTATGGATGGATTAACAATATGTGGTGATTACATGCAATGGAATAATACTCAGCCATAAAGAGGGTTGAAGTTCTGATATATGTGACCACATGGATGAACCTAAAGACAACATGTTCAGTGAAGTAAGTCAGACATAAAAGAACAAATATTGTGTGATATCACTGATATGAAATAATTAGAATTAGCAAATTCATAGTCAGAAATACAAATATCATTTTCCATGGCTGGGGCATATGGAATGGGGATCCAATACTTTATTGGTACATAGGTTCTGTTAGAGGTGATGGAAAAGCTTTGGTGATGTATGGTGGTGATCATAGCACAATAATATGAGTGTAATTAACACCACTGAATTATGTATTTTAATGTGGTTAAAAGGGGAAAATTCTAGGTTGTGTCTATGTTACTAGAATAAAAAATTAAAAAAAAAATAAGACTGCACAACACAAGCAGAGAACCCTAATGTAAGCTATTGGCTACAGTAAATAGTATAATTATAATATTGTTTCATCAATTGCAACAAGGTTACCACACTAATGTGAAGTGTTATTAATAGGGAAGGCCATGTGTGATGGGATATATATGAGAACTCTGTACTTTCTGGATGTTTTTTCTGTAAACTTACAACTTCTCTAATGAAAAGAAAAAGGATGTCCCACAGCTCTTTCTTGGACAAATACATTTTGAATTCTGACTTCCTCTGAGATGGCTAATTGGAGCCATATTCAGCCATACTCTCTTTACCAAAGGGTAGTTCCAACTGAGCCTTTTCCTCTAGAAGCCCCAGATTGATCTGCTTCTGATCCTAGCCTTAGAGAATTCTGTATGGATAGGCTTATAATTTCCCAAATCATCAACTCCTGGTTCCTTTGTGCTTAAGAACTCAGTCCTCACTTTATCCCTTTCCTCTGGCATTTTAATATAAGCAGTAAGAGGAAATCAGACCACATCTTCCTCATTTAGCTCGGAAATACCCTCAGCCAAATATCCAAGTGCATTACTTACAAGTTCTGCCTACCCTCTGACATAAGAAAACAATTTTAGCAAGTTCTCTGCTATTTTTGTATCAAGGATTGCCTTTCTAAAAACAGATTCATCATTGTCTTCTAAGGCCCCGCCAGAAATACCTCTACCATCCGCATTTCTACCAACAGTCTCTTTAAAGCAATCCAGGCTATTTCTACCAAGCACCTCACAGTACTTCCAGCCTCAACCATTTACCCAATTCTAAAGCTGTTTTCATATTTTTTCAGTATTTGCAATAGCAGCACCTTACTTTCTGGTACCAAAAACTGTTGTCTTATTCTACCTGAAAATACCACACAATATTGGCCTAAACAACAGGTATTTATTGGCACATGGCTTTGAGGTTAGAAGTCCAAAATCAAGATAATGACAAACTTGCTTTCTCCTGGGGTCTATAGCTTTCTGGTTCTGACCGCAGGCAGTCTTTGGGTTTCCTTGGCTTTTGTCTCTGCCTTCCATCCACATGTTGCTGCCCTCTTCTTTCATCTGCGTTTCCAATTTTCTGAGTTTTGGCTCCTCTAGAGTTTCTCTGATGTCTAGATTCCAGTTTTCCTCCTTATAAATTCTCCATTAATTATGTGGTAAGACACACCCTCTGATGGTACCCTACCATTGTGAATGTATTTAACACCACTGAATTTTATACTTGAAAGTGGCTAAAATGATTAATTGTAGGTTCTATGCATGTTACCAGGATAGAACTGTACCACACAGAGAGTGAACTCTGGTGTCAACTATAGACTGTAGTAAATAATGTAACAATATGGTATCAATTTTAACAAAGGTATTTCCCTTTCCTTTCAACCTCTAAAACTAATTTAGCATCTCTTGTAGGGCCAGATTGGTGGTGATGAACTCCATCAGCATTTGTTAATAGGAGTCTTCATCTCTCCCTCATTTTTGAAAGACAGTTTTGCAAGATATAGAATTCTTGGTTGGCATTTTTTTGCTTTCAGCACTTTAAATGTCATCCCACTGCCTTCTTGCTTCCATGGCTTCTGATGAGAAATCAGCACTTGATCCTGTTGAGGCTCCCTTATGTGTGGCATGTTGTTTCTCTCTTGTGGCTTTCAGAATTCTCTCCTTATCTTTGGCATTTGACAGTTTGATTATAATAAGCTATGGCATAAGCCTATTTGGGTTTATTCTGTTTGTTTTTAGCTGAGCATCTTGGATGTATATATTCATGTCTTTCATCAAATTTGGGAAATTTTCAGCATTATTTCTATGAATGTGCTGTCTGCCCCTTTCTCTCTTTCTTCTTTTTCTGGGACTCCCACAATGAATATATTGGTATATTTGATGGCATCCCACAGTTCTCCTAGGCACTGTTCACTTTCCTTCATTCTTTCTTCCTTCTGCTCTTCAGACTGAATTATTTCAATTATCTTGTCTTAAAGTTCCCTGATTCTTTCTCCTGCCAGCTCTAATCCACTGTTGAACTCTCTAAGGATTTTTTTTTTTCTATTTCTGTTACCATGGTCTTCAGGTCTGTTTAATTCCTTTTCATAATTTCCATCTCTCTACTAATATTCACTTTGTGTTCATCTATAATTTTCCTGATTTCCATTAGTTCTTTGTCCTTTAGATCTCTTTGAGCATATTTTGGATGATTTTTTTTAAAAGCCTTTTTTGGTATGAATTCTAGTCCTCCTCATTGATGGTTTCCAGTGTTTAATCTTCCTGTTTTTTTGGCCCACCCCTTCCTGTTTCTTTGTATATTTTGTAACCTTTTGTTGAAATTTGAATGTAATTGGATGTTTTGATGTTTTTACATATTATTGCAGGAATTAGATTAGGAGATCTCTTTTCCTTAAACTTGTATACACTAGGTGTTATGACAAAGCTTTCTTTGAATGCCAGAAGCTAGAAAAAAAGGGGGGAGTGGAAGGAGAAAACACCGTTCCCAGTCTTTGAAGATTGACTTTTGTGAGTGTTCTGGTTTGCTAATGCTGCCATTATACAAAATACCAGAAATGGATTGGCTTTTATAAAAGGAATATAAAAGGAATATGGTCTGTGTCTTGTAGCTCTCTCAATTGTAATCCACTGCAAATATTGTGGAGCCCTGTTGATGTGGAGGTAGGGTATTGGAGAGGGGGAAATTCTATAATTATGATTAAATTCCCATTTTTTATGATAGGCCAGAACTACTGGGTGTGACCTTCAGAAGAGTCTTTTAATCTTTTTTCTTTATTTCTGTCTCCTTTTATGTGAGACAAGAAGTGTAGAGGAAGTGGGAGTTAGTCAGCTAATTGTCCTTACCCCAGGTCAAATAAGACTTGGTAAAATAAATTCCCTTGAGCACTGGCCTTTCTTATAGAGAACAAAAGTAAGAAAAGAAAGTCATTAAAATCATGTCAATATATGTGAGAGGAGGCTGATATTTGAAGGCTGAGTTCTCTGCTCCAAAACTTTCTGCGAACATACTATGTAGGTGCTCAACATTGACTTCTATATTTCCAAGGGGAATAGGTACAGTTCCATTTTGATTTATATGCATTTGTTCTATGTATGGTTACTTCTATTTTGATGTTTATAAAATTTTGATTATGATAACTTAGAAAAATTTTAGATTTTAAATATATTTAAACATTTTTATTATAGACATGGAACAGTTCAACATACAGAATTCTAAAAATTAAAAAATTAGAAAAATATCTGGAATGCCACACCCAATGGTATGCACTATTAATAGTTTTTGTGTTTTTTTCCCCACTATTTCTAACACATAAAACATAAAATTGGGAAGAAATCTGTCTATAAGGTTTAATATATGTTTTTTAAAAATATATCATTGGACTCACTATTGATTATTATATTATTTTTATTTATTTAAAATTTCCATAATTGAAATTTAGATTGTTTCCACTTTCATAATAATAATAGTAATAATAACTGATTGTTGATACACATATATATACATATATATGTCTGATTATTTATTATGTATGTGAATTAAATACACTGTTATTTGAAAGAAAGATTTCTAGAAGCAATATATGTATAGATACATATTTAATGTTCATATATATAACTACATATAACAAATATTTATGATCTACATAAATATACACACTTATCTATATATGTATACATACACACATTAGTTTTAAGATATATTTCTACGAAAAGAATTATAAAATATAATTATAAAATATAAAATATAAATATATAAAATATAATAAATTATAAGTATGAATTTATAAAATATAAAAAAGAATTATTGCTCCCACAAAGGATATCCATTTCTTTAAGTCTTTTGACATAAGCACTCTTATCTCCTTCCATCTATCCCTCTATCATCTATCTATCCTTCTATATCCTCCCTCTCTTTCTTTATCTGATTTCCCAACAGCCCTTCAAAAAGATTATTTAGTTTTACACCCCCAAGAATTACAACTGAGGGAAGATTCCTCATGGTATACTATTTTTTTAATTAAAGAAGTTATCAGTTTACAGAAAAACTGTGCATAAAGTACAGAGGTCCCTATTATTAACACTTTGCATTAGTGTGGTGCATTTGTTACAATTCATGAAAGAAGGTTTTTATAATTGTACTATTAACTATAGTCCATCATTTACAACAGGGTTCTCTGCATTGTAGTCTTATGTTTGTTTGTTTTTTTTTTTAATTTTTATTCTAGGAACATATATGCAACTTAAAAATTCTCCTTTTAACCATATTGAAATACATACTTCAGTGCTATTAATTATGTTCACCATGTTGTCATCACAACTTGAAAATAATTTATTATTTCAGGGTCAAGGATACTCTTCAATTCACCTTCCATATACCTTCATTCCAGAAAGGTGTATTTATCTGTCTGCTTTGTTCTTCTAGCCACAGTGTTTGAAATGCTAGTAACTGCATCTTGAGAAGCTGATCTCTGATTCTCTGATCTTCTATTCTTCTTTTCTGCGAAATATGAGAGCAGATAATAGGAGGGCTCTGGCAGTAGAGCTTTCGGGTCCAATAATACATTCGTCTCATCGTATTTTAGGCTATTGTGTTTGAATAGATGTTTTTACTTGTGGTCCTAGAAATATTAATCAGATGAATATTCATATTTTAAAAAAGCATAACCATGTGAAATTTAACGGGAGGTTGATTGACCTGCGGGAAACTTCTGCACAATCTGAAATGCAGCACAACACTTTCAAGTGAGATTTGGACACACCCAACTTTACACATTTTATTCACTTAAAATTGTTGAAACGAATCAAGGGAGTTGTCATTTACTCTCCTGGCTGTGACTAATGTACACTTTCAGAGCTGTTAACTCTCCTTCCATCTTTGTTCAACTTCAAAGGAATCTAGAGGCAAATAAAGGGCTTTCTTCAGACATTAATCAGGACACTCTCTGTCTTTCCTTTTACATGTAAATACCAGTTCCTTCAACACGGCTCTACCAAGGTCATGCATTGTTGGGAGGGGCAGTGAAGTTAGGAGTGTACCAGTGTCAACATATCTCCAAGCTGAATTATTCCTAAAGAAAGAAACTAGAAAGCATTTTAGAGATGCTCCGGTCCAACCCCTTAAATTTACATGTGAGGAAACTGAGTTTCTGAGTCATTTACCAGTTTGCCCACATTATATAACCAGCTGGTGGTAGAGCTGGAACCAGAAACAAATTATCCTGACTCAATCCCATAACTTTTCCATTATCCTTTCTGATTGATGGTCTTAGATATTCTGTCTTCAGGATCACAGATAACTTGGCTGTAATAATATGAAAGGAAAGCTGTCCTTTCTTGTAAGTTATGAGTTATCCTTACAGAATATGGAAATGTACTGGCAAGCATTTGATGGGCTAATCATCTTGAAACTCCTCCATATCCTGTCATCTGCCCCTATGTCCTAATAAAGAGTTTACTGTCAGGAATCTAGGGTCATTTTACCTCCTGGAAGGCTGTCACCTGTGATTTTCCATTTTGATCTGTGCTTTATGCATCGAAGTCCATTCATAGTTGCTAAAATTTATTGTAGGGTTGGTACCCAAGAAATTGTTGTATGGTGATTCAAAGGAAAAAGATTTGTTTTCCTAACCTAGATTGCCTTCATTCTCTGCCTACCCATCTTGTTCTTTAGTCTTGTTTCACTATTTTTTTTTCTCTTTGAATGGATCTCACTCTGTGTACCATTTTTATAAGCTATTAAGTGCCAAAGGAATGTTCCCCTTTATTTATAGAGTTATAAATGAACCAACATCTGTCCCTGGGTCTGTAGCCAACAGACTTGAATGAGAAGTGTCTTTACTGCGTAGACTATTCTGAAGATGGCAGAGAAAGTCTGATGGCTTTTCTTGCTGCTTTCAATGTCCAAGGACTTGTGTACACTTAATAAAGACATGCTCATTCACACAAATTCATAAATTTCTCTCTTTCCAAATAAATATGTGTAAAAATACATTGAAAAGTATGAAATGCTTTATTTTGGGAAGCTGTAATGTAATGACAATAGCCAACATTTGATTAAGAACTTTCTACCATAATATGAGAACTTTTTATCTTATTTAAAACCCAGGTTCAAACACCTCTTATTACAAGTAGGTAGTAGTATCCCCATTTACAAAAGAGGAAAGAGGGCCACAAAGAATTCTGTAATTTACCCAAAGTCATGCTACTACTGGTGAATGGCATTAGCTGGAATATAAATTCCAGATGTGTGCTTCGTAAGTATTTGCCTATAATGTGACAAAACAAAATGACAAATCCCTGTGGTCTAAGAATGTGTAGACTTGCAGTTCAGCTCCATCATAAGGTTAGTGACCTGAGCCAGTGTACATTTCTAAATTGGTTTGACTGTAAGTTCATTAATTTTTTTCAATAGACATATAGACACATATTCTGAGAATGTTTCTCTCTCTTTTGCACTTTATAATCCTCCATTTGGTAACAGTAGGGTTTGCCTTGCATAGAAGAAAATAGAGATAGCTTTTTGGAGTTTCCTGGTTTTACTTTTCCAATTACTTTAGTTGGAAGCTGTAGTAACTGAGGAAGATGGGTGTGAAGAAGTAAGCCAAGAAGCTTGGAGAAGCAAGAAGGGAAATGATTTCCCTGAACTAGATAGATGATAGATGAGAGCTAGCTAGCTAGGTAGGTAGGTAGATAGATAGATAGCTAGATAGATAGTTAGACAGATACATAGACAGATACTTAACAGACAATGGTTCTCCCATCTTGGGTAGAGATGCCTTTATGCTCCCATAGGAATGAGTTCAGGAGCTGCTCCTTTGTGGTGCCTCCAGGAAGCTTGAGAGACCAAGGAAGAAATGGATCTCATGATATAAAAGCATAAAGAGATGGAACTAAATCTACAGACGTTCTAAAACTTCCAAAAAATCCCCAGAAAGCTGATAACTTGGGTGACCATATTGATGTAGATAATGACCATCTTGGTTGCAACCTTGGTGGACAAATAACCAATGACCCAAGGTACCCCTCATAAAAGACCAAGGTCTACGGTACATTCTTGGGAGACAAGTTGTTAGGGAATCCACAAAAATGACTAAATTCCAGTTTCCTGCCAGGAATGAGGTTTGGAATAAAAAACTCAAGTTATGTATGTACAATATGTTATTCATTATAGATATGTTTTAAATAGCTAATATGTATCAGACACTAGGAACTCAGAGTGAATATAAATTCACAATAAAATACAGGAAACTGTCATGAGGACTGTGTGTAAGCATTCACGTCGTTTGATTGTAAAAGAATTAACAATTTGTTTAACTATGGACTTTATCTCCGTTTGATGCCAAAGCTACAGTGTAGCTTCTAAAATTAATTTAAAAAACAATTCTAGGATACAATACTGAGGATGGCTTTGGGAATGATTCCTGACATATTTCCTCTGGATTGTTAAATCTTGGACTAGAAGCAACGCCAGCAAATGAAGAGCAGAAGAGAGGAGGGGTTGTATGTATCATTTGTGAGGGATATATAGTCACCAGCAGATGCTGTTTTTTTAAAGACACTGACATCTGCACATGCTTCTCTCTGTCTCATAGCTGACATTGCAGATCTACATTTTCTGGCTTTAATCACTGGACCCATGGAGGGAATTTGAGACTGGGGCAGCATGCAGGCATCTCAGCCCGTGGACCTCCAGATACAGCCTCATGTTGATTCTATCAGAACGTTCCACTAGTGGGTGTGCAATTGTGTGTAAACATCCATTTCACCATTAGCCATTACATTTCTTTGCTAAGTAAAATTCATTGCATGTTTGTGTTCATTCTTATGAACATATCTCTAAATAAACCTTAGCTTATATAAAATGAAAAGTTAAAAAATAATTGTGATATGCATCCCAGAAAATCAGCAAACTGGAGGGAAGGGGCTGGCTATTGAGAAAACATCTTCTTCATGATTCAAATAATAATAAATAAAACAGCTACCACTATGCTTTCAAGGTATATTTGCATGATCGTTAAGATAGGTGTTATTTATTGTGAAACTATTGTTTCTCAGGATGTTTTAAATCAACAAATTATTTTGACAGGAGAAGTCTTATTCTGGAGCTCTATGAAGACTGGTAAAAGCCAAACTGTTTCCTAAAACAAGTGTGGGGGCCCCAGAACACCATCACTCACACTACATCCTCCACTCCAGCAGTTCCTGATGTACTTCCTTGGAATATTTGGAGCTCTTTGGAGTACCCCAACTCACCACCCTAGCCTCTATGCTCCTTGAGGACAGAGACCTTGCCTACTCATCTTAATCTCCCTAGTGTTGAACATAATTACTTATCACAGAGAACTGATGAATACTTCACTTTCCCAGGTATAGAATGACAGAGCTAGTAGCAGGACTAAAAGTAGAACCCAGTTGTCCCGATTCCCAACCCTGGTCTTTTTTTCCCCTTACCCCAGATATGTATCTATGGATTTAAAATTTTGCTTATCATGGATCATATGGATTTATGGGGCTGAGAGTTACTCATGTTTAGTCAAAAAGCCAGTCTAACTGAAAATCTGAGGGTTATTTTCTAGTTAATTCAGAATCTCCTAAGCATTCTGTGGGAAAATATATTTACCACAGCTAATAAGGCTCTGTCTCTCCACTATCATTACATTTCTTCAAAGCATTTCCAATAAGAACCCTCCAAATTATCCCCCCACAGCTAGTTCATCTGTTCAGTCAATAAGCAACATTTTATTGCTTTTATGAATTAAGCCCACTTTGCATCCAATCATTTTGCAAACATCTGTAGCAGAAGCAGTCTAGGGAGCTTTTGAAAAATCAATCAGTGGGAACAGCTTTCACTTCATGTATTTTTTTTTAATTTTAATAAAGTATTTACACATGTTTGCTCTGCCTGAAATGGAAACATGACTAGAGCTGTAGCATCACAGAACAAGGGTGACAGTGTGATGAGTTTGCAAATGCTAAAGTGGCAGTGGAGTTGGTGGGTGCTAAAGGACCCCTTTCCTGGCCCTTTTCAAGTGGTAATTTACCAACAGCTGCTGCTTCTTGGTCAAGCAACAAAGCTCTGCAAAGCTGTCCATGCATTAGATGGGGGCATTGGCTTAAATGGGTCTTTAGTGGTTGAAGACATATATTTTCATTCCTTCTGACATTTCTATGTGTTTTCAATGTGAATGTGAAAGAAGAGGGAACATTTCAATTGTAGTGAAGTATCTAGATCTGGTCTTCATAAACAAAAAAATAAGTTATCTGTGCAATATTTTTGAAATATTGATTTCAAAAATCACTGTAAAAAGTAAAAAGTAGGGAATGGTAGAGAAAGGAGGGAAGATACTGCAATTTCCAATTGATGTTAGATAATGAGACTAAAATCTAAAGATAGGAATTGTGAAACCCATTTTTCCAGAAGGAATTCTGAGGTCTGCTTGAATGCATCAGCTGTGTCTGGCAAATCTTGAGTGTGTTGCTATTCAGTCTTTTTTTTTTTTATTTTATTGACTTTATAACATTTTGGAATTAGTTTTTTAGTGTTTAATATTTCTTTTGTGGTGTGTGGTTTTTAGGAGACATTTGCTTTGTGTGCTTTTTTTTTCTTTTTAATTTGGTAACATGATGACTTTATTTTGTGTGTTTAGACTTTAGAGGGGTATTGTGGTTCGATGTGGTGAAAAGGGGGAAGGAGAAGGGGGGGCTGGAGGAGAGGATGGGCAATTGGCATGTTAAACTATGTTGGATGAGGCAAAAAGCCAATGATAGCTGGTGTGTCCCCCCATCCCACCCCCCACACACACTCCAGAGTCCCAGTTTCATCTTGTCCCACCTATCAAGTCCTTGACTAAGGCCAGGGAGGATCCTTTCTAGCTGAAATCGCTTCCTTTATCGATGTGAAATTTAAGGCCATAAATGTGAAAACCCTTTGTCAGGGAGAAACGGTCAAAAGTTATATAGCAGTATGAGGGTCTCAATCTATTTCATATTCTTTTTTCTTCCCTACCTTGACCACTGATGGATTTGAGGGAGATTTTCTTTTAAGCAGTGTGATAATCTGCTATGAGGGGCATTTCTTATTGACAAGACAAAGATGATTTAGAGATAGTGAGTCCATTTTGAAGAATAAGAGAATCCAGGACAAAATAGGATATGAGAATTTCCCATCTTGCAAAGGGCAACAAAATGGGACAAAACAACATGATCTGGGACTTGACAGATATGACAAAATGAAAGAAATTGGGGTCCTGGAAAGGGAGTGGAAAAATCCACTGGGATGGATGCTAAAAGGAGGAAGGATTTCTAGTAGGTTCCTATCTAATATGGACCTAACCTTTTCTGAAAGACAGGCAGGGGTTGTAGTAAAGACATACTTGCACCATCGCTGAACCCTGCCCTCATTCCCAATTAACTCTGAGTCTTACAGATTGTTCCTGGTGAAAGACTTAGCCTAGATGTCCCTCTAGCTGTTGGAGGCAGAGAGTACATGTGGTGGCAGAGTTGCAGTTATCCTCCAGTTGGACATTGTCTTAGTTTTGCTAGGCTGCTATCATAAATAGTGCAAACTGATTTTGACCTAAGCAACAGGAATTTATTGGCTTATGGTTTCAGAAGCTTGAAGGCTTGTTTTCTCCAGGGGTTGGTAGTGTGTTGGCTGGCCAGCAATCCTTGGGTTCCTTGGCTTTCCTGTCACATGGTGATGTTCTCTCCTTTCTCTTCCATGTTCTGTTGACTTCTGGCCTTCAGCTTCTCCCTGTGGCTTTCTGTCACTCAAGCTTCTGTATTGTTTCTTTTTTTTTTCCTCTTTATAAGACCTCCAGTAATCTGGATTAAGACCAACCTCATTCAGTAGAGCCAACCTCATTCAACCTTAACTTCACATACCATCTTCAAGAAATTCTTTTTACATTGGGTTCACACCCAGAGGAATGCAGATCCAGACAAAGAACAGGTCTAAATTGAGATACATCATTCAACCTACCATAGACATGGACATTTTGGAAGGCAAACAGTCATGCAAAAATGGAGAGAGAACACATTTTTTTTTTCCCCTCAAAGGCAGTTTCAGAAATGTCTGTAGCTGCCACCTGGCAGTTCTGAAGCAGCTGTGAATCAAAAAGGCACCCTTTGCTCAAGAGATTCCTTTTGCATGGAGGCCAAGTTTAACATGCATCCCCTACCCACTCCCATAGCCATTTTTGAATTAATGACTAAATGGATTTAAGCCAGGAACATGCTTCCCAACTCCCGAAGTTAACCCCTTGAGCAAATACACTTCCAAGTCACTTTTTAAAAGCTGTAATCCACTTTGCACTGAAATGAACACAGAAAACTTGAATTCATAAGATTAAGTTACTGAAAGCTCAGTTTTATCAAGTCCTTGACAAATATTTACTTATATAGGTTTCATTACGACAGACATAATAATGTAATAACGCTAATATTTTAACCAAAATACGTATCTGCCTTTTCTCACATACTTTACAACAAATAGTTGACTTCTTTAAGCACAGTGTTTAAATATATTACATATACACACATGTACATACATACATACACACAAACATATATACATATATATTTACATACACATATATAATGCAAGTTTAGTTTGACTAGTACAAAAAAAACCAATTATCTTTTGTAGCATAAGAATACTCGTGGTTAAGTTATTGGTGAAGCATTATTCTGATTTAACATTTTGTGATTTCCAATTCTACCCTAAAAAACAAGGCAAACACTGATTTTTTTTTTGGTTACTCTCTATGGTCATTTAGAAACATTGGTTTAAAAAGGTGATTCTTGGATTTTCTCACTTGACTGCTGCTGCAAGCAAAGCTGTTATCTGAATGCACCAAATCACAGAAGAGCAGATATTTTCTCACTATTTACAGCAAACGTCAAATCAATCTCAAGCGAGTTCCTCAGTGCCCCCTCAGTCCTGCTGTCTCCCAAGCTAGTTACTATTGCTTTGAACTACTTTCTGAGTTTACTCCACCAGGAGCTTTTCTGCTGTGTTTCAGCCCACATGCCATGGATGAGGGACAAAAATGCTCCCTGCAACAATGGGACTGAAGCCTATATATCCAGTAGACCTTCCTTTTTCCTCTTTGCTTTGGTTTGCAGAAAGGGATGTTTCTGATTCATCTTTGCTCCAGTAAGCCCAATGCAATTGCAAGGGTCTTATAAGTCAGTGAAGGAGGCAGGAGAGTCAGAAAAGGACATGGGATATGGAAGCAGAGGTCAGAGTGATGTCACATACAAAATGACACTTGGTAAGAGTCTATTGCCTGAATGATTCATAGACATTGTCCCTCAGAGGGCTAGCCTCCTTTATTCATGCTGAGAATCCATTCACTATCTAGAATTTGTTAGATGCCAGCTGTTTGCTCAGGGCGTGACTCCTGTTCCTTGGTTTGCCATCTTATTTCTTCCACTCTTCTGAACTCATTAGATATTTTGGTAACTGTTCCCCTTGACCCTCCGCCCCCACCTGAAATGTTCTTCAATTAGCTCCCAGGATACCATCTCTTTGTTTATCTTTTATACCATCTTTCTGTTTATCTTACCAATGACTCTTCCTCCATCTCCTTTGCCATTTCCTCCTGATCATCCTGCCCTCCAAATGTTGGAGTGCTCCAGGCTGGTCCTTGAACCTAGTCTCTTCCCTGTCTACATGTTCTACCTTCATGATCTCATGCAATCTCACATCTTAATTCTCACTTTTATAGCAATGACTTGCAAATTAACATATCCAACTTGGAATTCTCCTGCAATCTCCACATTTGTATATCCAATTGCCTATTTAACATCATGTCCAAAACCAAACTCCTGATGCCTATCCCACATCTGCTCCTCTTATAGTCTTCATCTTATGAGTTAATGACAATCCCAGTCTCCTTTTCCTTCTGTCCACAAAAACTGTGAGTCAACACCTTGCTGTTCACCTGGATTATCATGATAACTCTTGCTTGGCCTTCCTATTTTTATTTTGTGTTCCTACACTCAGCACAGTATACTCTCCAACAGCCAGATATTTATGTGGCTTGCTCCCTCATCTCACTTAGATCTTTCCACAAATGCCACCTTTTCCATAAAGATTCCCAGCTCAACCTATTAGAATTACACCTCTCCCCTTGTCCCTACACTTCCTATCCTTTACCCTGCATATTTCCTCTATAGCAACTATCATGAAGAAAGATTTCATATGGTTGACCCATTTATCTCTTTCTTCTCTGCTCCCTGCACAAAAATATAAGCTCCTTGAAGGCAGGAATTTGGGTCTGTTTCTTTGTTATATCTTCAGTACCTAGAACAATGCCTGATACATACGGACCCTATAAGTATTTGTTAAATGAATGACGACTTGGTCCAATTTTCAGATGTGCTGTGCCTGTTGGATGTTTTCTTCTTTATTTATCTTCATCCCTTTTTCATGCCAATCAATCTGGTTTGGAAGAAAGAGCTTATTAACAAATTGGGCCCCATGCTCTTTTCAGCCACATTGAAATTGTAGCTGGGAGGCAAACTCACAGGAGATCAGGGTTCACAGCTGATGAGTATGGTGACCTTAACATCATGAAATTTGATGTTGGAAGGAATCTGAGGAAACATCCAGTCTATTCCCCCCATTTTATATGAAGCTTGGATCAGCCACAATGGCTACTTGGGAGTCAAATTGGAATTAAAGTTACATTTCAACTGGGAAGTATATAGTTTCATATAAGCAATCACCTCTCATTCTGAACACAGAGGCACTTCTAAACTTTTGGAGGCCAGGATATTGAGGCACACCCCAAATTCTTACTTGAAGTTTTTTGAATGCATCTGCTTTCCACTTCAGCTCCAGTTCTCAGTGACACAGAGTTTTAATGTTCACTCCCTTCCATCTTATAGTTAATCAGGAATTTGTCCTCCTCCACTATAAAAATTCTTGAAGGAGGATACATCATTTTAGTTTCTCATGGCATTCCCTTATGGGTAAATTTCAAGTAGTGGAGCTCCATGAATGTCTACATAAATGTCACTTGTCACTATTAAGTTGCATTCTCAAGTTAATCAAATAAAAAAAAATCTAGCCAGATGAGTCAATAATTTGTTATAATGCCTCTTCCTTGAAGCCTTCCATGCCTACCCCAAACTAAAATGTGGGAAGTGTAGCAAGCAGGACAGATTTCCTAAGGATCTATGTTGTACAGGGCTACAGTGTTTACTTGTGTTATCTCGTTTCATGCTCCCAGACAATCCGTTTGGTAGGTATAATTATCCTCATGTTTCTTATGAGGACTGTAAGTGGCTAAATAACTAGCTGAAGTTTTCAAAGCTTCTAGAGGTGGAGGTAGAATGTGAAACCAAGTCTTGTAAAGCACAAAACCCTTTTCTTTCTGTGGGAAATTTCAAAAAAGACACATTTATCTTTTTCTGTCCTGAAATGCCATTCTGCCTTCTGTCCTGAGAAAACTTCATATTTTTAAAATAAACAAACTCTAGAAGTCCCAGGGCCTTCTCTTTCCTCTTCCTTCTGTTCTATTACTTCATGCTTAGGAGGGATGTTGGAAAAGATGGAGCCCTGAATGTTTTCAAAATGATATTTTGTAAAGAGAAGGCAGATCAATATTTAATACAAAGCATGATATTTCTGCTTGATAGTCATAATATTATTATATCAGAGCAGCAAACAACATTATCTCTTATGCCCTATCAAGAAAACCAGCAATTGTAACAAAATCAGCAGAAAAATCCAAATCCTGAAGGGTATGGCTGATATTCTGACACTGGGCTGAGACCCGGAGACACTTATCAAATTAAAGCCAGCCAGATTTGTGCTGACCCAAAGCTCACAGAAACAAGACTCAAGAAAAACGTGGTTTTAAAAAAAATGATTCTAAGAGGTGGGCTTGCTTTAAGGAAATGTATAGCTGTGCATGCCATGTAGTGAAAATGTAATTTGAACTCACAGCCTATGCACACACTCAACCCTCCCCCCCAAAACCAAAACAAAACAGTTTCAATATTTGATAAAAACTGGCACAACATTAGTACATCCAGGGATTTACTGGACTATTTGAGTCAATAAATTGAAGTAACATCCTACAATCTGAGGATATTGGGGAAAAAAGTGTGTCATTTCAGGAGTCAAAGAACAGGAGTGATAGGCTCAAGAGAGAGTACTTCTTCATCCAGAGACCACTGTGTTTCTCTGTTCTTTTCCAGCTCATCCTGTGGCTTCTCAATGGCATATTACAATCATTTACCCTCGCTCTTTCTATTCAAGTAATAGCAAATGATACTTGCCCCAATTTGCCCTTTGGGTCAAAAGTCCTTTCAGAGCACCTTCTTTACTTTGCTAAAAGGGATCTAGGAGGAATGAGAAGATGGCAGCATAGAGAGGAATGGAAGTTAGTTAGTCCCCCCAGAGAAACTAATTAAAAATTAGGAACAACCAATAAAACAGCTGGAATAACTGCTGGGAGATGACTGCTACTGTCCACACATCATGCAACAATCTGAAATGGGAAAAATGCCTGAGATCACAGCATAAAATCTGTAAGTAAAAACTGCAGACCCAAGCCAAGGGCCCCCTCCCTCATGGCAGCCTGAACTGCAAAGGCTTGTGGTACTAGAGAGCAGCACTCTCTGAACAAGCAAATATACCTCAGCCCAGCTCCAACTGGGGTTTTAATGTTAACCACTCAATACAAACTATGAATCCCCAACAAGCAGACAGAGGATTTTGGTGACAATGGCCCTTGGAGAGTCAGGGGACCCATCTGTCTTGGGACGGGGAGCCCAAAGGATCAGGTGCTATCTCTGGCCGACAGGTGAATCTGGGGGCCGTAGATTGACCCTGAAAGGGAGCTTTCTGTCTCTTTCTCTCTCTCTCAACCTGGGTGGCTCAATGGAGAAAGCTTCAACCATTTTCAGCTCGCAGTGCTCTGCAGTAGAGAAAGCCTCAGGCATTTTAAACTTGCAGCACTCTGACCCAGACAAGGGTGGAGATAGCAGAGTCAGAGAAAAAAGAACCTATTTATATGCAAATGACCGTTCTCTAGGGAGCATGTCTTCCCAAGAGGAAAGAGGTGGGGCCCAGCTCTACTACCTGCCTTACATTCAGAACCAGACCCCTGACCTGGGGAAAACAGCCATGGTCCATACCTCCTTACACCAGTCTGGAGTGACGGGCTGACAGGTGCCACCTGCTGGGCAGAAAAGCACAGGATGTGTCAATCCTTTAAGACACACCATCAGGGAAACTGGATACTGAATATTTCTTCCTTCTGGAACCTGAGCCTGTTCTTGTCTGGAAAAACCTGATTGGGGTGGCAAAGAACGTCAGATGCCTCAACAACAGAAAACTACAACCTACATTAAGAAAAAAAAAGTTATGGCCCAAAGGAAGAAACTTACACTCCAACTGAGATACAGGAATTTAAACAATTAATGCTAATCAATTAAAAAAGTTTAGAGAAGATCTGGCAAAAGAAATAAAAGGTATAAAGAAAACACTGGGTATACATAAGGCAGAAATCGAAAGCTCGGGTAAACAACTGGCAGAATCTATGGAAATGAAAGGCACAACACAAAAGACAAAAGATACAATGGAAACATACAACAGCAGATCTCAAGAGGCAGAAGAAAACACTCAGGAACTGGAGAACAAGGCACCTGAAAGCCTACAGGCAAAAGAACGGGTGGAGAAAAGAATGGAAAAATATGAACAATGTCTCTGGGAATTTAAGGACAAAACAAAATACAGGAATGTATGTGTCATTGGGTCCCAGAAGGAGAAGAGAAGAGAAAAGGGGCAGCAGCAATAATGGAAATAATCAATGAAATTTCCCAACTCTTATGAGAGACATAAAATTACAGATCCAAGAAGCACAGCATACTCAAAACAGAATAGATCTGAATAGGCCTACGCCAAGACACTTAATAATCAGATTATCAAACATCGAAGACAAAGAGAGAATCCTGAAAGCAGCAAGAGAAAAGCAATCCATCACATACAAAGGCAACTTAATAAGACTATGTGCGGATTTCTCAGCAGAAACCATGGAGGCAAGAAGGAAGTGGTGTGATACATTTAAGATACTGAAAGAGAAAAACCACCAACCAAGAATCCTATATCTGGCAAAACTGTCCTTCAAATATGAGGGAGAGTTCAAAATATTCTCTGACAGACAGACAATGAGAGTTTGTGAACAAGATACCTGCTCTACAGAAAATACTAAAGGAAGCACTACAGACTGATAGGAAAAGACAGGAGTGAGAGGTTTGGAACACAATTTTGGGTGATGGTAGCACAGCAATGTAAGTACACTGAACAAAGATAACTATGAATATGGTTGAAAGAAGAAGGTGAGGAGCATGTGGGACATAAGAAGAAAAGAGGAAAGACAAAGACTGGGACTGTATAACTCAGTGAAACCTAGAGTGGTCAACAATTGTGATAAAATGTACAAAAATGCAGATATGAGGGGACATGGGGAGGGATATGAGACTCTTGGCATTGGTGGTGTTGTCTTGACTCTTTATTCTACTTTGATCTAAGGTTATCTTTCCTTTTGCTGCTTCCTAGCTATCATGTTTTTCTCTCTCTCTTTCTTTTTTCTTTTTCTTTTGCCTCTCTGCCTTCTTTGACTCTTCCTCCTGCTTTGTGGAAGAAATGTAGATGTCCTTATATAGATAGTGGTGAGGGTGGTGGACACATAAATATGTGACTATACAGGGAACCATCGATTGTTTACTTAGGATGGAATATATGGGGTGTGAACAAAACCATCTTAAAAAAAAATGGGTTGATGAAGAAACCTTGAGGGCAATATACTGAGTGAAATGAGCCAGACACATAAGGACAAATATTGCAGGATCTCACTGATAGAAACTGATTATAATACATAAACTCATAGACATGAAATATAAGTTAGCAAGATATAGAATGAGGCTAAAGAATGGATAGCGGATGCTTAGTATGAGCAGAATGTTCAAACTAGATTGAACTTAAATGTTTGGAAATGAACAGGGGTGAAGGTAGCACATTGTGAGAATAGCTAACAGTGCTGAATGTTGTGTGAATGTGGTGGAAAAGGGAAGCTCAGAGTCATGTATGTCACCAGAAGGAAAGTTGGAGGTTAAAAGATGGGTCTGTATAAAACAGTGAACCTTGTGGTGGGCAGTGTCTGAGATTAACTGTACAAACATTAGAAATCTTTTCCATGAACCGAAACAAATATATGACACTACAACTAGAGGGTCATGTAGGAAAAAATATATACCTATTGCAAACTTATATACTACAGTTAGTAGTATTTCAACGTTCTTTCATAAACAGTAACAAATGTACTATACCAATACTATGAGTCAACAATGAAGGGGGGTGGTTAGGGGTATGGGAGTATCTGAGTTTCCTATTTTTTGTCTTCATTTCTTTTCTGGAGTAATGGAATGTTCTAAAAATTGAACAAAAATTAATTGTGGTCATGGATGCACAGCTATATGATGGTACCGGAGGCAACTGATTGTACATTTTGGATCTTTGGATAATTGTATGGTATGTGAACAATCACAATTAAAAAAAGGGGCATCTAATACAGTTTATCATGAATAAAACCTGAAAACAAAATCTTTGGGCTTCTTCAATATCTCTCTGAAATTTGACTTGTAGTCAAATTGTAGGAAAACTGGTCACTGGGTAAATTGATACTCTTTGTGTGGCTTTGGTCATGTATAGTTTAATGGTTACAAAACGTGGGCTTTGTCAGGCTTTTTGAGGGGGCATCTCATGGCTAATGCATTATGCAGCTAGGATTATAACTTTCCTGTGCTTATTTAAATCTTCTGGGAGAGGAGCACCATGTCAGTGGTAAACAAAGACCAAAGGGATTAGACTTCTGTTGTGTGTTTCATCTCTGGGCAACTTGCTGTGTTGTGTATTATAAAGTTACTAGGTACGGATTTACACATCTGAATATCAAAGAAGTTCCTTTCTTTCACAGTGATTCCCAAGATATGTTAAATCAATTTTACTATTAAAATAATTGTAAGAAATCCTTTTCACATTCCCTACCAAACATATTTTTTTTAAAAATGGTTACAGGTTGGGAAGTATGCAAGAAGTCAAGTAGACAGGAGAGCTCCCCTTTTGCTGACTTTCTTTTTCTTTTTAAAGTATAACAGTGTGGACGTTTGATAGCTCCAGAATTAACTTGCTTTTGCTTGTGGTAAATGAGCTTCACCAGGAATAGCTCAAACTCCTTGTGAATGTGGTTCAACAACAAAGAAAAAAAACGGCTTTTTTTTTTTTGGTTTTGTTTTTGGTCTAAGTTGAGTCTCTTCCTTCAAAAGTGGAACAACAATGTTAATACTTGACATCTTCTGGAATCCTACCTGTTCTGGTTTGCTAAAGCTGCCGTTATGCAAAATACCAGAAATGGATTGGTTTTTATAAAGGGGATTTACTAGGTTACAAATTTAGAGTCCTAAGGCTATAAAAATGTCCAAACCAAGGCATCAACAAAAGGATACCTTCATTGAAGGAAGGCTGACAGCATTCGGAACACCTCTGTCAGCTGGGAAGACATATAGTTGGCATCTGCTGGTTCTTTGCTCCCAGGTTTTGGTTTCAAAATGGCTTTCTCCAAAATGTCTCTGGGCTTCTGTCTCTCTTGGCTTCTCTCTCTCAGCTCCTGTATATCCTTGCTTATTCTCCCAGGGTGTTTCTCTAAGCATCTGGGGATTCTCTCTTAGCATCCCTGGGGCAAACTCTGGGCTTCATCTCTTAACTTAGCATCTCCAAACATCTTCTGTCTACATCTCCAAGCATCTGGGTCTGTTTTGGCCCCTGAGCTCTCTTAAGGACTCCAATAAACTAGTAAAGACCCACCTTGAATGGGTGGGGCTACACCTCCATGGAAATAATCTACTTAAAAGGTCTCACCCACAGTTGGGTGGGTCACATTTCTGTGGACACAACCTAAGCAAAAGATCATCCATAATAAGTCTACCCCGACAAGATCGCATTAAAGAACATAGTCTTTCCTGGGGTAGGTAACAGTTTCAAACTGGCACACTACCCATAGGCAAAGAGATTATCTCTTGATATTTCCTTTTACTTTTGTGCCAAGTTTTTGCTCAGAGTCATGGTTTGAATTACTCTTGTCTTGGCCTCAGTTCTTCTTGCTATGAATGTTATTTTTTAAATCCCTGCAAACCATTGCCCTGCCAGGACCCTAATTCTGGTGTTGGCTGGTGCTCAGGTGCTGCTCATGTGTGCCTGGAGCTCCTTGAAGATGCTGAGATCATGTTCCTTAGTTTGGTCCATTTGCCAGTAGAGTGCTAGCAAGGAAAGCCAATGGGTACAAATGCCCCAAACCCTTCCTTTATGTGATATCTTCACGTCAAGATGGAGGACACTTTTGCCTTGTTAAATGCTGATGATGTGCCTTCAAGTCACTGTAGTTGGCCTCCATGTTTCCATAGGGAGAACAATCACCTCTCAAGGATCAGGAATGTGTGCTGGGGATGCTGCCTGCCCACAGGTTCCTCTTCCAGCCCGTTTGAATGAGAGAATGAGGGCAACTCTCCAGGGTGGGGGTGCTACCCCTGGCTGCACCCAAGACTCATTTGAGGATCTTTACACTAATCCCTATACTCGGGTCACAGCCCACACCAATTTAACTGGAAACCCTGGGGCTGGGGCTCGGATATTGGTTTTCTTTCCTTTTCTCTTATTTTCTTTCTTTCTTTTCTTTTTCCTTTCATTATTTTGTAAAGGACCTCAGATAATCCAATATGTTTCCAAAAAGAAGAATGACTGCACTAGGGGATGGTGGATATCAGGTTAGAAGGAATCTGAGTTTTTGATTGCCTCGTGAGGCAGAATCATTTCCCCCCATTAGGACACCTACCAGTTCAGATTGTTATATTTGGGAGAAATACTGTTTCTCATGTTTCAGTCACCTTTATTTCATTTCTGATAAGGCAGATAACACATACCTAAGTAAGATAATCCCTAATGGCTCCATCTTATAGCACACAGGTGGCTCTTGGCACCGACTGACTTATGGTGAAATCATGTCTAACTTCCTTTTCTAGACGGCAAGCTCTTTGAGAGCAGGAATTTTGACTTATTCATCCTGACATTCATGCATCCAACAAATATTTATTGTGCATAGAGTATGTGCTCCTTATTTTTCTAGGTATTGAAAATATACAAAATAAACTTCCTGACTTCAAAGACTTAATATTCTAATAGGGGAGACATACCATGCACACAACTAAAGAAATATATCAAATAGTTATAAATGCTCAAAAGAAAAAATTATGTAAATTAAAGGATTTGACTGATGGGGAGGTTTTTTTTTTAAGAAAGGGTGACCAGGGAAATCCTTTGTGTCCTAGAATGATAGTCTGCCTAACAGGGTCTTAATATATTTCTGTGAAATAAAATAATCTAATTCGCTCAAGTACATCTAGCTTCTTAGGACAAGGATTGGGTTTAGAACCTATGTGTTCTGATCGACAGTATAGTTTTCCTTCCGACTTTGACATTAACTGCCATTCCCCTTCATCATCCTTATCTCTGGAATTTCTTCCCTGTTGGCCCTTTGGAGTTGCTGTTGTTGATTTACTGAGAATAGAAAAACTAGAAAAGCAAGTTTATTAAGTTCTTATAAAAATGAAGAAAACATAGGACCTGAGTGTGCTTAGATGTCTCTGGATTTATTTCTGTGAGTAAAATACAAGACTTTAATTGTTTGGATTTGTGTAAGTCACAGGTACATCCAGGTGGGGTGGTGGGAACAGTCTGTCCCAGGTGAAGACAATAAGGGTACATTGTTTGTAGAGAATTTAAAACCAATAGTAAAGCCAATTAGAAGTTAGTCTGATTTTTATTATCACCATGCATTAACAATTTTTAATATCAGTGATAAGATAATCCTCCCTGTGGATAGCTCCTACCACCTTCCCTCATTTGTGGGCCACCAGTAAAGCTCAGGGCTCAGTTGTGGGAAATACAGACCATCCTGGCTGTATTAAACAGAAAGAAATTCAATGCAGGGAATGGGCCTTCTGACTGAGAATGACTTCTCGAACACACCATTACCACAGTCAAGACTAACGAGACAATTAGGAGGCATTACTAGACTTGGGTTTCAAGACTTTATTGTAGTTGTAATCCAGAGCTTAGGAGGCTGCTCCAACCTCAATTTCCTCTCTGTACCTGTGGAGCTTGGACACTGGAATTTTGCAGCCAAAATCTCAGTCTTTATGACGATTCTTCTCAGAGGCAATAACAAAGCCACAGTAAGATGGCTTCCATCTAACTTTGACTTTCCAAATCATGCCCAGCACATATTCATCTTATTCACATGCAAATTTGTGTCTAGACTCCTAGCTATAAAAAAGTCTTAGAAATGTGGTTTTTTTCTTTCTACTTTGTGGAATACAGGAAGACACACAAGCAGGCAACTGGAAAGGATACCAAATGGCAATGCAATATTCTACCACATTTACATGGTAGGGGCTACTCCATATCAGTATATCTACTCATAGTTAAAAGACCACCCAATAACAATGTCACTATAACTTGCCACCACACAATGAAATATGACTATCCTTTGTCCAAGTTAAAATGAACTTGCCCTTTCCCTAAAAGGGGAGACCCAATATCCTCTTAATCACTGCATCCATTTCTATGACATGTTGTATTCCTCTACCACTTTCATGTAAATCTAATGAAGTCTAAATAATCAATTTCACCATCACAACATACTTTATAAGAAACAACAGAGGAAAGATTATGATGAAAAGGAAATTGTTCAATAATTTAAAATATTTACACAATAGAACAAAGAACTTATTGGTGGCTACTAAAGTCTTTGTTTCCACAGCTGTTCATAGGGCCAAGCTTAGTATTTATTACCCATTCCATGCCCTCAGCTGATTGGGGTTTTGTACATGGTATAGTGCGGCAATATACTTCTCACATGCTTGAAACCCTGGGCTGGTATAGTCTTCCATTAGCTTTTGAAAAAGGACATAATGGTTCCTGGAGGATCTCAGAATCCCCTGGATTTTGAACATATGCCTCCCTGCTGACATTCTGTAACAGCAATGACCTTTCCCCTTAGGAATCAGTTATCAAGTACCTGGGTCAATAGAGTGACCCTCCCCCACCTTTGGCCTGTTGATCCCATGCCATAAGTAACCCAACTTCTAGTTCAATGGTACAACTGTTTTGGAAATATTCACATATTGGGTCATGAGGACCCTAACCAGCAGAGCTCAAAGTCCTAGTGACGGAGAGCAAAAGTTATCTGAGTGAGTGAATCATTAGTTGAATTAGAGTGCAATTCCCATTTCAACCCTGAGTTTCCAGATCCATGTATTCTGGCCATGGGTAATACAGTAAACTATATTTATCACTGACTTGAAGCATATCATTCATTTTGTAGGAATTGCCTCAACCTTAGCTATTGTGATAACTGAGTCTTCTATAAGCCTTTCCACCATTCTCTAATGCCAGCTACTTCTGAGGCTGTTGAGTATAAAAGCATAGCTTCCATCCTGGGATCCCAATGTCACTGCTTCCTTAATTACCAGCCACAATAGCCTCTCAACACCTCTGAAACAAGTTCCTGGACACTGAAACAATGCAGCAGAAAATCCCCCGGTCTCCATGGCTGTGCTTACCACAGTGGCAGCTGAAGGAGCAATAAGATGGACTCCATAGTACCTCTGCCTTCAATCCTTGCACATGAGCATCCAATTGGCAGAAATTAATTTGCAACCAGTATTGTAGCTGCAGGGGTATCTTGGAAGTGAAGTTTTAGCTTTCTAGCATCTACTCAACAGGAAGGTATACCAGATGGAGGTTGGTATGGCATCTATCCTATTCACCACAAATTTTCAAGGGATTTAAAAAACTAAGTGAATTAATGATTGTCAAAATGTGCTAAACAATGGATATTAATATCAATCAAGTGCAAAATATGTTTCCCATTTGACAATAGACGAGTAACACACATTATAATAGTTACTGAATTCTCACAATTGCTATTTGCCTTTGGTTTTATTATCCCCATTTTAGAGGTTAAGATAAATACTCAGGGATGGAAATTTTCTTATCCAAGAGTGCATTGCTGGCATTTAAACAGGGCCTACTGACCTGCAGAGTTTTATTGTTTTTCCACTGTACCACATTGCCTTCAACAACTATTTGAAGAGTGTAAAGATTTTTTTTCCCTTGTTCAATATTGAGACCAAAGATGGCAGTCCTTCCTTCCCACATTTAATTCTGTAGGTTGTGCACTGCACAAATCTTAAGGGTACCATCACATAAGCATAATTAAATAACATACCATTTTTGTATTACAGAACATAAAACTTTATTCTTTATAACTGACTTCTCTCTGTAAAATTTATTAGTCACCATGTCCTTCAGAACTTCAGCCTGAAGGACTGGGGCCCTCAGATATAGGAATGAGTTTGCTAACTTCCTCTGTTTTCATTCATTTGGGTCATAGGAAGTGAGTCCTCTTATTTGGAATGCATTTTTCTTTCTTACAGTGTAAGTAATTTACCTGAATTTAGGACTAGAGTACATAATGAATTTATTTGCTTGTAATATTCTTATGGATATGAGTTGGACATTTCATACTCAATCTACTAATAGCATATATTTCTGGACAGGTATCTGAGGAATTCTGAATATTTTCCCCCAAAATCTTAGAAGAAAAAAAAAAACCATAAATCAAAAGATAACATGCCATATATTTAATGAGGTTAGGTCTCATTTGGAATTATCTCCTTTTCCTCATCTTTCTCCCTGGAACTCTTTCAGTGGAAGTCTTCTTTAAGAACAGTGAGTTTCTCATCACAGGTTGGGGACAAAAAAGATGCCCAGGATTCTAGTTCACATCATTGACTCAGAGCAAAAGAACTTTAAATTGTCTTTTTTTATTTGGGTAAAGAAATTCTAAACTGAGCTACAGAAAAAACTGCTTCCATTTCTTTTAAAATGATAATAGTGGTAACATCCCAACTTATCTTAATGTTCATTAGTAGGTAGTGGGATTGGAAGGTAAGTCTGGAAAAAGCCCTCTTTTACAGTCTTCCTCTCTCAGTCCCTGCACCTTTAGCCCTCCTCTGAACATCCACAGAAATTTAATCTTGCATTTTATCTGTTCCAATATACCCAATTCACAAAAACAGAAGGTAAGAAATGATAATGAAGTTGAGTTTCAAAACTTATATAATAGAGCAAACAAAGAAATCCAGGTGGAGACCACTGTTCTTGCTTCTACTCTTTGTCCTGCGGCCAAAGTTTGGATTTGTGCCTTTCACCTCTTACCCTTTCCAGGTTTCCCTTGAATTTAGACAGCACATTAATAGTCATTTTCCAGGTAGGTGATCCAAATCCGCATCCTATCTCAGGATCCTGTCTATGGAGGATGCAGTAACTGTACATCTACTTTCACTTCTGGGTAGGGAAGGTAGGGGTCCCCCATGTCATCTCCGTATTTTCTGAGTTTCCCATCTTCAGTGGCCATGTCTTTCTTTCCCTTTGACCATAGGTCAGTGTTCTATGTAATTATGGTGTTTGAGTAAACTGACCATAGAAGTTAATTTATATAGTGTGCTACAGAAAATATAGATTTTGCTCTGTGGTACCCTAATCCTCTAATGGCCAAAGAATCCCCAAATGTCTCTGTGGCTGTCTCAGGCTTCAATTTGGTGAAACATTTCATGTGCCCCTGTTGGAAATTCTTCTTCATTAGAAAAACCTAGTCAACACAGACCAGAATGATTTAGATATGGAACAAACATTTTGACAGTGGGTCATTAGATATAACTGGGACCACTCCAAGCCCCATGCCAAGCCTGTATATACTGTCAGTGGAGATAAATAGCACCAAATACAAAGGAAAGTTCTGGTACCTGTAGAAACTGACAAAATTAGTAGCTAATACACAGTCATGATAGGGTGATTAGGGCTACAGAGGAATGTAGAACAGATTCCATGGGAGTAGAATGAGGTCATCCAAATAAGTCTGTGGTCATTAGAAGAGTAGTAGGTTTCCAGGGGTTTGTAGTAGTTAAACTAGATCTTGAAGAATGAATAAAATTTAAGTGAGCAGAGAACAGCTTTCATGGCAGAAGAAAAGGCATGTGCTAAACCATGGGGAAATTATGTTTTGCTACTAGTTTCTGAACGGATGACATTGAACAACCAGTGTTTTTTTTTTTTTTTAAATGCAATTGTATTGAAATATATTCATATACCATACAATCAACCAAAGTATACAACAATTGTTCACAGAATCAACATATAGTTGTGCATTCATTACCACAAGCAATTTTTGAACATTTTCATTACTCCAAAAAATAAAAATAAAAGTAAAAAAGAACACCCAAAGCATCCCATACCCCTCCTCCCCCCATCATTCATTTACTTTTTGTCCCCATTTTTCTACTCATTATTCATACACTGGGTAAAGGGAGTGTGAATCATAAGAGTTTAACAATCATAGAGTCACACCATATAAGCTATATAGTTTATAGATCGTCTTCAAGAATCAAGGATACTCGATTGCAGTCCAACAGTTTCAGTTATTTCCTTCTAGCTATCCTAATAAACTAAAAACTTAAAAGGGATATATAATGCATAAAAGTTGCCTCCAGAATGACCTCTCAACTCCACTTGAAATTTCTCAGCCAGTGAAATTTTATTTTGTTTTATTTCTCTTCCCCCTTTTAGTCAAGAAGACTTTCTCAGTCCCACAATGCCAGGGCCAGGCTCATCCCCGGGGGTCATGTCCCACATTGCCAGGGAGATTTACACCCCTGGGAGTCATGTCCCACATGGCGGGGGGGGGGGGCGCAGTGAGTTCACCTGCTGAGTTGGCTTCTTTGAGAGAGAGGCCACATCTGAGCAACAAAGAGGTTCTTCAGGGGTGACTCTCAGGAACAATTATAAGTAGG
Source organism: Choloepus didactylus (assembly GCF_015220235.1). NCBI lineage: Eukaryota > Metazoa > Chordata > Mammalia > Pilosa > Megalonychidae > Choloepus > Choloepus didactylus. The sequence continues at coordinate 55,771,094 of NC_051326.1, forward strand.
CTCAGCCTCTCCTTTGCAGTAACAAGCTTCATAAGGGCATGCCCCAAGATCAAGGGTTTGGCCTACTAAACTGGTAGTCCCTAATGCTTGAGAGAATATAAGACATTCCCCAGGTGGGGAAGTTTAATATTTCCACATTTTCCTCCAGTCCCTCAAGGGGGCATTGCAAACACTTTTTATTCTCTGCCCACATTACTCTGGGATGTATCGTGGCTTCATGCTACAAACCAACCAGATCTCATTCCCTATTCAATGTTCCATGTAATTATGGTGTTTGAGTAAACTGACCACACAAGTTAACTTATATAGTGTGCTAATGAAAATATATATTCTGCACCAAATAAACATATCTTCCTTTGGTCCCACACAGAAGCCAAAGTTTTAAAACACAGTTAATATCATCCTCTACCATTTAGTCTGATCTACCCCAATCTCAATCAAGTCCATTTCATTTATATCTCCAATCGAAATCTGATCTCCTTTACAGCCTCTTTAACAGTTGCTGCATGGGGCAATGCCAACATTCACAGCTGCCAAAGCCTTTCTCTGAGTCCCAGGTGCCACACAGATGCCCGAAGCTCCAGGGACTGACCAGGTCGCACACAAACAGCTCAGCATCTCAGAATTTAGAAATAGCCATTACAACTCATGAATAGACATGAGCTTGCAATCTAGGAACCTTTGCAATAAGCCTTCCCCTGATAACCAATGTGCCAAAATTCAGTTCTCAGATTTTGCACATTATGGTTAGTCCATATAAGGAGGTATTATAATGTTTGTCTTTTCATTTCTGGCTTATTTCACTCAACATACTGTCCTCAAGGTAATTGTATACCTCACAGCTTCGCATTTTCTTGCCACCGCTCAATATTCCATGGTATGTATACAGCACAATTCACCATTTGGTTTATCAGTCAATGTATGCTTAGGCCACCTCCCTCCATTGCAAATCGTGAATACTGCCACCACAAACACCAGTGTGCAAATATCCACTCATGTTCCTGCTCTCAGTTCCTCTAAGTATACAACCAATAACAGGGTTGCAGGACCATATGGCAACCCCATACTTAGCTTCCTGTGGAATCACCACACTGACCTCCAGATGGGCTGCACCATTCTACTTCCCACCAACAGTGAATAGGTACATCCCTCTCTCCACATTTTCTCCAGCAGTTGTATTCCTCTTTTTATTTTTAAATGGTTTTATTCACACCCCCTACAATCCATCTTAAGTAAACAATCAATGATTTCCAGTATAATTACATAGTTATGCATTTACCACCACAATCTATAAGAGGACATTTCCATTTATTCCACAATGAAAGAGGAAGAGGAGAAAAAAAATGAGGAATAAACATAGAAGAAAAAAATAAAATAAAATACAATAAAAAGGTCATACGACCACACCACCACCAAGAATCCCATACCACTCTCTTATATCCCCCTCTTATAGACATTTAGCTTTGGTATATTGCCTTTGTCACAATTAATAGAAGCATATTAAAATGTTACTGTTAACTATAGACACTAGTTTGCATTGATTGTATTTTTCTCCTATACCATCCAGTTTTCAATACCTTGCAATGTTGATATTCATTTGTTCTCCCTCATGTAAAAACATTCTTATATTAATACACTTAATCACTATCATTGACCACTCTAGTTTTCACTAAATTATACAATACCAGTCTTTATCTTCTATCTTTCTGATCCACACATGCCCCTAGCCTTACTCTTTCACCCATACTCACATTCATCTTTGTTCAGAGCACTTACGATATTGTGCTACCATCACATACTATTATGCTATCCATTCTATTTTCATATCTGTACAATCAATCCTGTTGAACCTTCTGTACTTCTTCAGCATCAAATGCCTGACTCTAACCTCTTTCTATCTTCTGATAACCAGTGTTCTCAACCCTCAAATTCCACTCATCATTGTTAGTCCATATTAGTGAGACCATACAGATCAATCATTTTGTTTCTGGCTAATTTCACTCATTGTGCTGTCTACTGTCTACCATTTTGTCCTTTGGATTTTATATGTTATACTTTATTTTTTCTCTCTCTCTCCCTTTTTACCCTTACTGATAGTCTTCATTTCTACACTCTTCTTGGAACCTCTCTCTCCTTTCTTTTCCTATCTGCCTGTAGCTCTCCCTTTAGTATTTCTTCTGTCTCAGTGTCTGTCTGAAAATATTTTAAACTCTCTCACATTTTTGAAGCACAGTTTTGCTGGATATAGAATTCTTGAGTGGCAGTTTTACTCTTTCATATCTTAAATATATCATACCACTGCCTTTTCACCTCCATGATTCTACTGAGAAATCTGCACATAATCTTATCAAGTCTCCTCTGTATGTGATGGCTCATTTTTTCTCTTTCTGCTTTCAGAATCCTCTCTTTGTCCTTGACATTTGAGAATATGATTATTAAGTGTCTTGGTGTAGGTCTATTGAGATCTGTTCTGTTTAGGGTATGCTGTGCCCCTTGGATCTGTAATTTTATGTCTTTCATAAGAGATGGGAAGTTTTCAGTGATTATTTCCTCCATTATTGTTTCTGCCCCATTTCACTTCTCTTCTCCCTCAGGGACATCCATGACACTACATTTATGTGCTTCATGTTGTAATTCACTTCCCTGAGATGCTGCTCATATTTTTCCATTCTTTTCCCTATCTGTTCTTTTGTGTGTAGGATTTCTGATTTTCTGTCCTCCAGTTCATGAATCCCTTCTTCTTCCTCTTCAAATCTGCTGTTGTATGTCTCCATTTAAAAAAAGAAAAAACAAGATGTTTATTGTCTGATTGTTTCTATGGGTCCAGAATTTGGGTGTGGCTTAGCTGGACCTTTAGTGGCAGTTGCTGGGCTGCCATCTCATCTGAAGGCTCAACTGGGGAAGAATCTGCTTCTAAGGTCAAGCAGCTGGCTGTAGAAGAACTAAGCTCCTCACAGTTGTTGGACTGAGGGCTTTAGCTCCTTGCTGGTAGTTGACTGGAGGATACCCTCAATCCTCACCCTGTAGGCCTCTTCTTCATGCCAGCTGAGAAGGCTAAATGGAGTCCAGAAAGTGAGAAGTTCCAGCCTTCTGACTTCCTCCTGAAAGTGACATCCCATCATGTTTTCCCTATTCTGTGCATTAGAAGCAGGTCACTATGTTTGGCCCACACTCAAAGGGAGGGGATTGCCCAATGATGTGAAGACCAAGAAGTGGGAATCACCAGGGGCCAGCTTTGAAAGATGCCTACTACCACCAGTGGGGTTATTAATCTAGAAATTGATGCTCTTCTTATAATAAAGAGATTAGAGTATGAAAGCTTTGTTAGTCCATTGATCCTGGAGATGAAAGGGTCAAAAGGGATTTAATCTTTCAGTTCCTACTTGATTTCCACCAGTGAGAAGCAGCATATTCACACAAAGCTTCGACATGCCCCACTTGTGAGGTCCTTGATGAAAAAAGTTCTATCAGGCATATCCTTCCCCAGGATACTCCACTTGCAACTATGGTGAAAGTAAGCCATGGCATAAAACCCTTCCATGCTCACAAGTGCTACAGAGGCTTCTTTAGTCACTGCAGCAGCTCTGCCCCACTGCTGCTCTTTCTGATGCCATGAGGTTCCCCTCAGACCTTGAACCAATGGGACCTTCTGTGGCTCATGACCACAAATTCAGCAGCAGCACCTTCCCCTATGTAAGATACCAAGCTTTCAAACAGCTGGTTTCTTCAGGAGCCTGAAACTAGGAGGTGTCCTCCAGTGGGGCTAGTTTCTCAGCCACACATTCAGCTTCATCAGTAGCTTTCCCTATGATTTCTGAAACTTAGATGGAGCTTTCTCATGTACAAGATTCATTATTTTTTTTCTCTTTTTCTTCTTTCAGAGGCCAGTCTGGAAAGCTACCTACTGGATGATTCTAAGTATATGATGTTGTAGAAAAGGCAAACTATAGAGACAGTTAAAAGATCAGTAGTTGGTAGTGGCTCAGGGTGAGGAGGGAGAGATGAGTACATGGAGCACAGAGGATTTTTAGGGCAGGAAAACTATTTCTGTATGATACTTGTAATGTTATCTCTGTGCCCTGATGCTTTCACCAAAACCTATAGTCCCATACAACACATAGAGTGAACCCCAATGTAAAGGATGGACTTTGGTTAATTAAAAAAAAATTATATATATTTTGAAATATAATAGAAAAAAGATGTCTAAAACAAATGTTTAGTAGACTGAATAACCACAGTGCCCATACAGTCATGAAACAGAGCAGCCCCTCTCCACTTATCCTTCCTGTCACACCTCAGAGATGCTGGTATCTAATGGGAATCACTTGCTTGAGTTACTTTAGAGTTTTTTACTTCCTCCAAATCTGGGATTGTGTTGCTTGCCTTGGAAATCCCTGTAGAAATGGAATTGAACGTCTGCACTGTGTGGCTCCACATCATGACCATAAGAAGCGCTGCATTGCTGAGTGCGACTGGGCTTTGCCCCTCTCCACTATAGCAGTTTGTTCACTCCACACTCAAGGGGTGTCTGCTCTTTCCTGGGTGGGGCAACTCTGAATGTCAAGTCTATGTCCTGAGCATGTGTGTGAGCTTCTGTGGGACTGGAGCTGCTGGATTGTGGGACGGGCACAGACTCAGCTCCACCAGATGAGGTCAAGCTGCTTTCTCAAGCAGCTGAGCCTCAGAAGTCCCACTGTCCACAAGCAGGGCTGAACACACATCCTACTCTAGTGCATGTTCTCCAGGATAGACCTCCTATCAAGTCACAAAACAAGTTGCGATACATTTTGAAATATTGAAATCATACGATGTAACTTCTCTAACCACAATGGAATTAATCTTATTAGTTTTCCATTTCTGATCATCTTCCACAAATTGCTGAGTGTGCAAAATTAGAAGCCAGAAGATATTCACAAGTTTCAATATTCTCCAATGCCACCAGGCTATGAGGTGAGCTCACGCTCCATTGTGTTTTTCATCTCTTCTATTTTGCCTTTCATTCCCATCAGTTCTGCCATTTGTTTTTTCAAGCTTATGAATTCTTCTTTATGGTCACCCAGTGTTTTCTTTATATCCTTCATCTCTTTTGCTACATTTTCCTTCAATGTTTGTTTGAACATCTTTAAGTAATTGTTTCAGCTCCTGTATCTCATTTGAAGTGTAAGTTTGTTCCTTTGTCTGGGCCACAGCTTCATTTTTCCTAGTGTGAGTCATAATTTTTTGTTGTCTAGATATCTGGTTCCATTGATTACCCCAATTACATTTTCTCAGACCAGACAGGCCCAGGTCTCAGGAGGAGAATGCAATCAGTATCAAGTTTCCCTGAGAATGAGACCTGGCAGGTTGTCAGACTTTCCTGTGAGGCCTATAGACTCTGTGCTTTTCCTACCCTGACCAGAAGGTGGTACTTGAAAGCCCACAGCTCCACACTGATCTGGAGAGATGTGCTGCCTTTAATTCTCAGTGGACCTTGTCCCAGCAAGGGGCTGAGGTTGTCATAAGCCAAGCTTGTTGTTTCTGGTTCCACTCCCCCAGGCCCTGGGGTGTGAATTCTCTGAGGGAGCTCTACCACTTGAGCTGGGCCCCACCCCCTTTTCTTAGGGAAGATACACCCTTTAGGGAATTATCTTCTACACTTGAATTCTTCCTTTGTCTCTCTTATTCCCTGAACTCCACCCTTGCCTGGGTTGGCACTGACAATTGAAAATGCTTGAGGCTTTCTCTAATGAGCTACTTAGAATGGGAGAAAAAAAGAAAAAAGAAATCCCCTTTTCAGATCCAGTTCCCAGCCCCCAGTTTCATTGGTCAGCCAGTGTTGGTACCTGGTTCTCTGTGTCCCCTTTATTGGGACACAGCTATTTTCCAGTATTCTGAGCTCAGCCATCTCCAAAAACTCTGTTTTTATTTATTTAATATTATTACTTTCTGTCAGTCTTGCCTCCTCTTTGCCAAGAGAGACCTCAGAGTTCCTTTCTTACTTGCTCTGGGTTTATCTGTGCTTGTAGCTTGTATTCAGTAGTCCAGATTTGTTAATTAAAACCACAGTTGGAGCTTGGTTGAGTTACTTTCCCTCACTTCTAGAAGACTGCTTCTTTTTCCCACAGGAAAGTGTTCTAACTCACCTGCCATGCTGGTGTGGGAGGGGTGACAGCTCTGCAGTTTGGGGAGCTTTACTTATAGTTCTATGCTGCGATCTCAGCTGGTCCACCCATTCTGGACTGGTGTACAATTTGTATGCAGTCACAGATGTCCCCCAACAGTTGTTCTGGACTATTTATTAGTTGCTCTAGAGGACTAACTAAATTCCACACCTCCCTATGCTGCTGTCTTCAACCAGTGTCTTCATTATTGTCTGGTTGATGTCTTTCTCTTCATTCCTCATTTTACTGATTAACACAAATTCTCGTAGAGGTGAGTTATCTCCTCTCTGTGTACAGTGCCAGGATTTGAGCCAGGTCTGACAACCTGCAGAGCTTATTTTATTTGGTTGTCTTTACCGTCACTCATGAAATTCTCTGGTTTCATGAGTCAAAGCCTTGAACAACATAGCCCCATCTGCATTTCCAAATTTATTTCTCCTCATTTCCTTCCATGTGTTCTATGTTTCAGCCAATTAGTGACTTGGAGTCCTGATACCTTATTTCTGCCTTGGTGCTTACCTCTGTCAAAGTAGTTTCATTTGTCATGTGTTCACTCCACCAATATTTACAGAATTATGATAGGTGTTATAATTGCAACAATGAGTAAGAGAGTTCTTTTTCATAAGTAGCTTCCCATCTACTAAAGGCGATCAGAAATCTCAAATTATGCCATTTGAAATTAGTGACTAATTTGATGTGGTGGAATAAAAATGGAGAGACACATATAGGAGCAGAGTTGGATTTCTTACCTCATTGGAAAAGGAGTACATTGCCAGAGAAGCTAACATCTAAGCAGAGACCTGAAGGCTAACTAAAATTGGGTAAAAAGAGAGTGGTGGCTTGTGCTTATCTGTGCCTGCCTGAATCCTGCTGAAGCTTCGAGACCCAACCACCCTGACACATGCTACATGAAGCCTTCCTGGATCCCCATCTCAACTACTGAACATGTATCTCCTTCTCAGCTCTCATTAACATGATTGGACAGCCAGCATTACTCCCATCACACTCCATTTGTCATTGTCGTTGTCTGTACCCCGTCTTAGCTCCTGAACCAGACAGAAAACCACCTGAAGGTAGCAGCCACATTAGCATTTCTGCCCTTTAAATCCCCCAACTGGCACATTAAAGAATGAGAAAGGGTTAACTCTTCCTAATGTCTGAAAATTTTTCATATGACCAAAAGACAGTAACATTTTTCTGTTCCATTATTCTCTCTCATTAATTGGAGATGAGTGCCTGCTAAAGCATTCAGCCCAGAAATTTCAAAATGATCAACATATTGGTAACATTCAAACAAAGTAGGTACTATGTTCTTGTGTGAAGGTTTCTATGTTGGTCAATATAACAGACACAAATGTATAGAAAGCATGATCCCAACCCTTAGAGTCATATTAGATGCACGATGTACACATGTGAAAATCTAAATTAAAATATCATAAGTAAGAATGTATTGTGATATAAGAAATGCAACAAAGTATTTTATAAATTAGTAACATAAACAAGGAGGAATATGATTAAAAAGGTCATGTAGAGAAACAGTAGAGAATAGTAGTTAAGAGTAAGACAGTCTCAGTTTGAGTCCTGGTTTTGAACCTTGCTAGGTGTGTGGCCTAGAGTAATTTATTTACTTTCTCTATGCACCTAATTTCCCTCACATATAAAAATAAATAATAACATTAAGAACAATAGTACTTCACATTGTTTTTTTTATCCTGAGCATTAAATGACAAAATGCGCATTGAGTATTTGTTATGTGTTTGGCACATGTAAGTGTTCAAGTGTTAACTTTTGATAATAATAATTGCAGTAATGATAAATAAACATCAGCACAATGCATTTAATGAGGGAAAATGGACACTGAATTTCAGCTGTGGTCTTGGAGAGTTTTACAAAAGAGAAGAGATTTGACAGAGTAAACAATATTATTTAGGTAGAAAAGAAAAAGGAAGACACAGATTGAGTAAGGACAGGGTCAGTAAGCTTACATGTGTTTGGCACATGTAAGTGTTCAAGTGTTAACTTTTGATAATAATAATTGCAGTAATGATAAATAAACATCAGCACAATGCATTTAATGAGGGAAAATGGACACTGAATTTCAGCTGTGGTCTTGGAGAGTTTTACAAAAGAGAAGAGATTTGACAGAGTAAACAATATTATTTAGGTAGAAAAGAAAAAGGAAGACACAGATTGAGTAAGGACAGGGTCAGTAAGCTTGACAGGTATAGATAATTGAATGAGAATAATGAAAAAAAAATAGACCTTAATATTTTGGCTGCATCATGTTGGCCCTTGAATGGCTCTAAATTGTTTGGATTAATTCTGCAAACATTGGGGAAATCATTAAAGGCATTGAAAGAAAGCTTTCAAGAAAAAAACCAAACAGGAAAACAAATATTGAATTATGGGGCTGGACTGATAGTATCCTTTCCCACATTTTAAAAAATGGTGCTGATATATGACTTTTGCTATTGACATACCAAAAATACAGTAGCCTAGGTTACGATGCATTTAATGAGAGTGACAAGAAGCAGGAAAGCTAAGTTGAGACTTTTACACAGGATATAATAGTTGCAAGAATTTCATTTTATTCTCATTAACAGGTATAAAAATTGTTTTATATTCATTACAAATCTTGAATTCGTTCCTCTCTGCTTCATCTCAGCAGATGGTCAGAGCCACTGCAAACAGGAGGTCTTATGGAACTTGGACTTTTGTTGAACTTGGGCATAGGGGTCATGAATACAGAGCATTAGCAGCCGTGAAAGGAGAAGATGTGGTAAAGTCAGACATGGGGAGCAGGAATTAATCATCAAGCCAATCATAATCAAGCCAGTCATTAATTATCAGGTCATCAAGAAATTGGCCTTCATGTATGTGTGGGCTATCCCGATTCATCTCTTGAGATTCACATGGGCGCATCCAGGGGCTGCCTTAGGGATGGGTATTGCCAGTGGGAGAAACTGGCAAGAGATCGAGTGGAAGGAGGTTGTTAGGTATTTATTCCCTTTTTGCCCCCTGCCACCAGTACATCTTTCTAGAAGCATCGCTTTTGGGTTCTACAATCCATTCCTCCCCACAGCACTTACCATCTCTCCTCAATTCCCTAAACCTTCCTTGTGAATTTCTGGATAGCTCTTTATCAAAATCTCTACATACGATCAGTTTGAGTGTTCCATGAGCCCAGCTGGGACTCTGACAGGTGCTCTGAAGCAGACAAGAAAGGACATTGGAGATGCTTGAGTGAGGGGGGAAGGAGGAAGGGGGTAGTACATAATGTCAGTGGCATTTTAGGTCAGTGATAACATGAAATCCTAGAATAGTTGCTGAGACCCAACTTTAACCATTTTCTGAATATCGGAAAGGATAGATTTTTTCCCCATCAGTCTTCTCTAGACCTAATTTTATTCATCAGAATTCCTCTTAGAAAGATCATTGATGTTTGTTTGGAAGAAATATTTTAATAAATCACCTGGAGTAACTTGTGAGTTACCAAGAGTGTGGTTAAGACAGAAAAGTTGCTATACAGGGCAGGGTTGCGGGGTTGTAGGAGATTGACTCATGTCCCCCACTAAAGACATGTTCAAGTTCTAACTTGCCATCCAGTGGGTGTGAACCCAATTGCAAATGGCTTCTCTGCAGATGTTGTTAAAGCGAGGCCAAATTGAATGAGGGTAGGCCTAACTCCATTAAGACTGGAATCCTTCTAAAGAGATCACTGAGCAGGAGGAGTAAAAACCAGAAGAGGAGATTGAAAGAGATTTGAAAAAAAAAAAAAAAAATGAGAGAGGAACCAGAGACATTCAGAAGGAGTGAAAGAGTGTGCAGCTAGACGTGACTCCTGTGTTGTGTGCAGGTGTGTATGCAAACAGGAATGAGTTAAAATTATTGTTGGGTCAACCTGAGGAAGAAGAAAGAAATACACAGGAACAAGGGCTAATGGCAGGGGAGTTCTAGAAAACTCTGTTCTTAATGATTCACAGAAAGTGTGGGAAAGGATTTGAAGTTGTGCTTTTCCCCCAGGCTATGAAACTGGGCATTTGAGGCCGGTTTATCTAAATCATCAAGGGACCAGGGGCCCCAGCTGTCCTTTTACTATCAATTGAGTTCTAAATTGAAGATTTAAATCATTGTGGTGAAAGGAGTCTTCTTAAAAATAAAGAAGAACTCAGATTTTTTTTTTTTTTTTTTTCAGATTTCAGGATAATCTATTTAAAATGAGTACTGATGCCAGATCCAGCAGCTGGCTTTGGCAATGAGGAGATATGTTGGATGTATGGAGAATGTTTGAACCTGAGTTTAAAATAGGATACTTCAGTTCAGAGACTGAAGGTTAGGCAAGTATGGGCAGATATCTGGATTCTGCAGCATTTTAATTAAAGTTTTGATACTATTATAGAAACCCAAATATACCCATTTTTTCCCTTGGCCTCTGTTTTGAGAGAAAAAGGTTGTTAATATCATTTATGGGGTATTAATGCTCATTTGTATTCATTTATGCATGCACTGACTCTTCGGGAAATCTAGAATGTTGAAGCTGGAAGAGAAGGTTTATTCTTTCATCCTTGTTTGACAGATTGGGGAATGAAGATGGAAACTATCGATGACTTGCCAAAGGTCATAAAGGAGACAGAATTAGCAATGAGATTTTCTGAGTCCCAAATGGTTCTCTCTTCACTCACATGCTGCCTCCTATTTGGTGATTTGCTTTCCTTTACAAAAAACAATAAAAATCCAAGAAAATTTATAGGAGGCACCAGAGTAATATGCAAAGAGCATAATTTTGGGGAAGACAGACCTGGAACTGAATTCCAGTTCTGCCATTTACACTTCTCTGAGTCTCAGTTTCTTCTCCTATAAAATGGGGATAATATATACCTTTCAAGGTTGTTAGAAAGATTGGGAAAATACTATGGGTAAAGCACTTAGTGGAATACAGCTGGTGATCAGCAAACATATTTTCCTTACCCCTAACAGTGGGGCTCATCCCTTTGCCGTGGAGCTTGGATCAGAATTCTCTTGGCTATTGCCAAATGGAAAAGGACTCCCTGTGTGAAGCCGTGTAAAATGAAGTGCTATGATTTCAGACGGGGTTTGTTCCAGGCACGCTGCTGTGATTCGATATCTAGTTAGAGGCCCCTGCTCGCTCATCAATCACATGTGTCCTTGTAGCTGATTTGGATGAGAGTGACTGCACACTTTGGTATTTCTTTTTGCTTCAGAGCTTGTTTAGTCTTGAGAGGTATGATGCTGAATATTATACCATATTTAAAAAATCATGTTGGAAGGGACACATCTGTCAAAGGATGTGTTGCTATGGGTTTCAAGAAGCGGTATAGATGGGTTGAATGCTGAAATTTGCTGTCGATGCAAGACTTTGATAATGTATAGGAGGAGCCAAATTAAACATCCCCAAAGACATCACTTCCCCAATTGTACCAGAAGCTAGATATCTATTTTATCTTCCCTTTATGTGCCTTTTCTGTTATCACAGATTCTCAAGGTTTATCAGGCTGTGAGGAAGACATCATTACTGCAATCTTCCTTTAATCAAGACTTTTATCAAGCAGAGATACTTACTGGTCCAATTTACTCTAAGAAATGTAGGATGAGGCCATCTTCATGATACTAGGTTAAAGTTCTTTGCAGTAAACATGACAATTTCATGAAACTTGTACCTTCTACTGCCTGGATTTGCCTGCCTCTTCAAACACTAGTACACTTTCCTGGAATCTTTTTCTGCAAAGACCAAATTACTTATGAATGCTCTTTTGTAGACAGAGATATACTTCTTTTTAAAATACCACCTTTGTAAAAGGCAGATGTTCGTCTTTCTTTACTTCTTACCTTTTCCCCATTAGGTTCTCTGCTTGGCCAACTGCTTGTCTTTTGGGATCTCACACGTTGGTTATCCTCATGTGCAAAGTGGCCACAATGTCTGCTAACTAGAAGTTATTGTGTGATCTTGTCTATTCTCTGAACAAAATTTTCCCTTCTTCATGTTTTTCTACTCATCTTCTTCTGGGTTGGAAGCCACTGAGGCTGTCTCTGGTCATTATTGTGGATCTTCATCTCTTATGAGGCAGAATCTACATAGCAACTTTGAGTCATGCTGGGCTTACTGTGTTTCCGCGTGTGTCTTTTGTCCCCAAATGAGGAGGTGAGAAGTGTAAGCGAGAGAACCGAGGGGATGGAGGTCAGCTCACCTGGGATCCAGGATTAGCTGGGTCCTTACTTGCTCTGTCAACATAAGACATTCACTTTACTTCTCTGGACATTTTTTCTTCTCTATAATAAGGATTTGTTGTCTGAGGTTTGTTCGTTCCTTCATGCTTTGTGCCTGCACATAAATCTTTGCTCTGCAGTTGCAGTCTCCTGGAATGTCTCCACTTTTTGCACATCTGCTTTGCAACATAGCCTACAGTTAACCCACATAGTCATAAGGAATTTACTAAATCAAGTTAAGCAGAACAGTGACTTCATTGTCCTGGTATGTCTTATCCCTTCTAAGACACTCAGGTTCATGGCAGTTTTTAGGCAAGTGCTGGGTTTCTCATGTAGAGTATAATTCTGCTATTCACTTTAGTACTTTGAACTATTTGTGTCTTTCAATATTATCAGCATTTTCTCAAATCTCATTCCATATTCTTAGCTTTGTTATTTTAGTGTATCATTCAGAAGTTGAGTTGCTTATCCACCTTTTGGTTACTCTATCTATCTATCTATCTATCTATCTATCTATCTATCTTCTATCTACTTACCTACCTACCTACTTATCTACCTATTTGTTTATTTATTGTTAGCTAACTTTTCAAATTTCCCCTTTTAACCTTTATTCAAAAATATTGCTTGAAAATATAGATGATTGTGTATTGAAATATCATAGTTATATATATATATACACAGATTAGTATATACACATATATTTTCTTGGTCTGTTGGCTAAGAGGGCCTAGAAGCAATGACTACTCAGTAGTAACAAGCACATCTAGGACCCAGATCTTGGTTTCTGATAACACTGTCCAAAAGTAGGAACCAGGGCTTTTTGGAGAAATGCCTGACTCTAGGACTAGGGTGGGAATTGTATAAGATGATCCTGGACCATCTTGTAGTACCACAAAGCAAGAGAGAGCTTAAAAAAAACAAAAAACAAAAAAAAAAAAAAAAACCACAAAAACCTAACCACCTCAAGTGATGGAGGCATCCAAGAGACACAGGAGCCAACTGAAAGAGCTTGCAATGCCCAAAGCTGGGATAATTTGAACAAAACAAGTAAAGGAGTATTGGATTACAAACTGAAGTGTCAAATAAATATCCAAGAGTCCTTACTGATGGAAACAAATAACTCATTGATGTGAATAAATAAATAAATGGGGAAGGAGAGGTAAATCTCTTATGCAGAACAATTCCAGATAATTTATATGGATGCTCCACCCTAAGGAGTAGAACATAACTTCCCACTATAAGTGTGGGTTATGTATAGTGACTTCTTAACAAAGAGCATTGCATGGAAAAGAGGAAGATTCATTCTAAGTGGTGAAACCTGGCAAATACTACTTTGGCCAGGTGATCAAGGTGAACATCAACAGCAATAAGTCAGCTTGATAATACTTATCTTTTAAATGGTGTCATGACAATGTCACTTTAACCTGCTGGTCTTCCTCCCCAGAACATAGAATCCCAGCCTAATCATGTCCAAAAAAATCAGCCAAATACAAGTTGAGAACAGAGCAGTCTACAAATGTCTACAGACCTGCCAAGGTCATCAGAACAAGGAAAGTCTGAGAAATGACACAGCCAGGAGTTGCCTAAGGAGACATGATAAGTGAATGTACTGTGGTATCCTGCATAGGAGCCCAGAATAGAAAAAGGACATTAGGAAAAATCTAAGACAATCTTAATAATTTATGGTCTTTAGTTAATGGCAATATACCAGTATTCATTGATTAATTCTATTAAATGTGCCATAGTAATATAAGATGTTAATAATAGGGAAAACTGTGTGCAAGGGATATATGGGAACTTTGTACTGTCTTCAAAATATTTCTGTAAATCTATTCTTGTTTTAAAATAAAAAGTTTAATGAAAATATTTCTTGAGCACAAAGGTACTAGGTTCTCCTCTAAGTACAGTGGATACGATGATGAATCTGAGTGATAAATTCCTTCTATTCTATGGCATATTTTCTAGCGGGATAGACTTCCTGTTTTATTTTTTCCATTGTCCATTAAACTTGGTGCTCTGCTCAAATTAATTTTGCATAAATTCTACTTTCAGACCCTTCATTTCTCTGTGACATTTCAGAACTTACCCAGATTTCCGCCTCCTGTCCTCTCTAGCACTGAAGATCTTAGTTGTAAAAAAAAAAAAAAAGAAAAAAAAAAAGAAAACGTCTTCAGAGAATCTCCCATCTCCCAACAGTCAATATAAATTTTGTGCTTGGTAGTCTTTGTGAAATGAAATTGGTAATCATTAGTCTAATGTAAAACTATACAACTGGGCTCTCTAAATATTTAATCCATAAAATGGAAAGTCCACTGATATTCTGGCAGCAAGAGGCAGAAAGAAAAAGAAAAGTGACACCACAAAGCAGGTGTGGATGTGAAGAAGTGTGACTGTCTAAAGCACATGGCACTTGAAAACAAATCTTACATCCTCCAAAGACTTTGTGTCTACAACAGATTACGATAATTGATGGCCATGAGGAAGCTTAGTCATCAGTTAGGAGCCAGAGTAAAATGGTTGAGAACATGGGCTCTGGATATCAGCTAACTGGGTAGAGATCCAGGCTTTGTCACATAGCAGCTCTGGGAGCTTGGACAGAACTTGACCTTTTCTTGCCTTAGTTCCTCACTTATTAAATGAAGGTAGTAGTAGTACTGGTCTTATAAGTGATTGGATGAATTAGTTCTTTAACAGGACTTGGAATCATGCCTATGATAATATGATTATATTTATTCAACAAATATTAACCATGATTATCAAATAATGGTCCAATTATTTTGGGTAACTGACAGTGAGCATATATTTAATGAGCTGAAAAGCAGTTCATGCAAAAACACAGAAAGAATTTTTAATATTAATTAATCTTAAACAGTATATATGTTTAATGTTCTATAGTCTTTTAAAATATAAATATTAGTCCTTTTTCCCAAAATCTATACAATAGAACAGTGACCATATTAAAGAAAGAATGAAAGGAAGGTAGGGAAGGAAGGAGGTAAGGAGGGAGGGAAGGAAAAATGGGAGGAAGAAAGAAAGACAATAGAAGGAAGGAAAAAAGGAAGAAGGGAGAGAAGGAAGGGAGAAAGAAAGAAAAAGAAAGAGAGAGGAAGAAAATAAATTGGTACACACTTGTCAGAGTCTTCCCCTGATGAGTTTGGAGAAGCATTCTTGGAAATGTGTTGAATGCTCCAATGTTGCAATCTATGGGACACTTAAATAGTACATATGGATAGCAAAATGAGCCTTCTTTACCTTCATTATAACCTCACTTGTACTAAAAGGTACGGAAAGGAAACCGAGAGTTTCCCTGTGGGATTGAGCCCCAGTAGCTCACCATGGTACCCTGCTTGATGATACCCCCTTTCTTTGCTTCCTTCCCTCCCCTGTATCACGTCTTCACTTATCTACTGTTGTTTCTGGGGATTACCTTTTAAAACAATCACTTGTAGTCATACCCTTGTTTCAGAGTCACCTTCTGGCAGAATTCAACCTAAGACAACTTTAGTACATTTTTGTCTATTTTTTAATAGTCTCTGAAGATTTTCTTTTCCCAAACAGCCCAATTAATGTGCAAGCATAAGTGTGATGTTTGCAATCAAATAGTCTTCCGGAGCAATGACAGGCTAGAAACGATGGTCGTTTATATGATTTGATAATGTCACTAAAAGTACGTATGAGGACACATCAACTCCACCCCTCCTTGTCAAGGCCACTCTTTTATGAGCTGGGACCACTGATACTTGACAGTGCAAATGACCGTTTTGAGCAAAACTTATTCTCATTTTGTTAGCATATTTACGTCATGGTGGAAGTAGGGGCCTGATGGAAAAGTAAGGTGGGGGGGCAGGTGGGTGAGTCCCACCCACAAGGAGAGGAAAGCAGCTGGTGGGAGGTCATAGGTTTCCAGTTGGTGGATCCAGATGTCAGGATCTGATCACCACAGAGGGAGAGGATTCAAGAGGACATGCATGCTATCATTTCTCACGTTGACTATTTTGTAACCTTCTCGGGTTTTGCTCATCATAATTAAGAAGCTCTTAACAAAAACAGGCTTGTGGACTGGTTTTTGGAATCAGTGGGGAAGGAGGAAACTAAGCAAAGTGTCCTCCCTGTAGCTAGACAGGGTGAGAGAAGAGACTTCTAGAGATGCAGAGGATGGGGACAACAATGAAAAGAGGAACACAGGCCTGTGTGCCTGGGGCCTGTGACAGAGAGAAGATGGCAGTGTGGGAAACTTGTCTGGGTGGGAGAAGGGAACTGGAGGCTGAGCAGCGGAAAAGCCCATCTTCTCACTCCCACCCACACGTCTTCCCAATTTGTAACATCTTTGCAACCCTATTTATCCTACCTCCCAAATATGTTGAGTTAAAGCATTGATTATGTATTAAACTGGTGATAAAAAAATAGTCTGCTTCTGCACCACTTTTGAAATCCTAATTATGACCAAAGTTATGAAAAAATTACTGTGTAGAATAACTTTCATTTTAAAGATCTCAAAACAGCAAATGGTGTTTTAGTGAAAGAAGCTGTACATTGCAGTGACAGAAGGGAATGGCCACGGTGTCCTTGTATAATTTTCACCTGAAACAAACTTGTTTATAATAATTATGGGATGAGGGAGGAACAAAACATAACTCCCACAAACAAAAGGATTTTGTTAGGGAAAATAGTTACCTTGAATAAAATGAGCCTGCGTGGTGAGTCTGCTTTCTTATGAGACTGTTAAAAGCAGAAAATAAAATGAAATATTGAACGTGAAGGCAATAGTATAACATGACTTGTCTTGAAAAATGCTGCTGTCAACCCAAGCATTTGGCAAGGAAGCCTGAGCGTAGCATTAATTTAGCAAGATTCTAGCAAAATTCTTTAAAGTATCAGACACCATTTTTTCAAAACTTGCCTTTACACTAGAAATGCACTGACTTCTCAGCTTATTAAAACCTGTATCCCTAAAGACTCTCAGAGTCATCTGAGCCTCTGTTGAGAAATTTTGCAGCTATCATCAATAGGCATGATACGCAATATATGTTTTCTCTACTGTCACAACAGAGAGGGCCTTGATGTGAGCATTTTCCAGTACTTTCCAGATGCTGCCCCAGTCTCACGAGAACCCTAGGAAGTGTTGTGGGGCCTGTTGTAATTGTGTGGGCTGCCCTTAAATCGGGACTTGAGGCAAATTTTGATGAAGGGCTCAGCTTGGCTTCAATTACACCATCAAAAGTAAAGGTCAAGAGGGACTGCCCCACAAAGGGAAAGAAGACGAGAGAGATGCTCTGTGCACCAGTGGCTATGAACTCATTCACTCATTCATTCATTCATTCATTCATTTCTTCACTCCTTCAGAACACCTACTGTGTTCTAGGCAGATGGTTCCCACAGATATTTAGATAAAGTTTATATTGAGCACTCCTGATGCTTTCTCACAATTTTCTTTCATATTATAATCTTCACAACTTCCCTCTATTTGGTAGGTGAGAAAATTGAGACTGGACGATGTCTCCATTGGCTAACTTGCTCTGCATTGTACAATATGCTCAGGATTTCGGATACCATGAGGAGTAAAAGGTTATTTGACCTTTTGCTAATTTTGTTGTTTCAACTGTGTGGAAAGTCATCTTTCAAGAAGAGAAAACCCTATGTAATACAAAATTTATACAATTATTTCATGCTGCCAGAAATTCAGTATAGGTTCCATAGTATTTGTTTCAACTTCAGGAATCAGATTATGTTCCTAAGATAGCGACTTTTTTTAGACCAAGCTCTTTAGGATTTTCAATGCTTCTTTTCTTTCTTGGGGAAAGATGTTAGTTGTTTCTCTAGGCAGCAGCTCACTGATTGGAGAGGGCCTCTGTGTAACCAGAAAAGATTGTCGTTTTAATAGATCGAATGTCTTTGTCTTCTGGGGATGAAGTGGTGGTAAGAGCAGCTGTCTAGAAAGACTTTGCTTCTGGGAAGGAGTAGCATGAAGTTCATATCATTTCTTTGCAGTTGACGCTCTTAGGAGAAAAAACTTCCTCCAGAACTTTTCAACCTTGTCCATTGGCCATGGTACACATAGAGACTAATATGTGTATAGCACCCTGCAGGGAAAAGAGGAGAACTGCTCATGGTAGAGGCTACCAGCTTGGGGTTTCTGCCAACTGAGATCCCATCTAATGTCTTTGAAGTCTGAGATGTTCAGGAATTTGACCCCCTGCAATACTTTTGAGCTACACTGCATACCAGGTGTGAGGTCCTGATTGTCTGACTTCAGGATTCTCATGAAAAGCAAAGCAATATGTTATGTCTGCTTATTGGATCATTCATACTCCAATTTATTTAGTCAATGCAACCAACATTTATTAAACACATACTAAGTGCTGGATTTCATACTAGGTGCTGAGGCTACAAGATGATGATCCACAGGCAGTGCTCTCAAGAGCGTGGCAATTCATTGGTGGAGACAGACAGAAATACAAATGCAATGTGGCTGTGTAATGGATGTAGGTGTGTGGTACAATGACAAATACAAGACAGAGCACTTAATGAAGGAAATGCTCTTTAGTGGAGGTCATACAATGAGGCTTGGGGCACATTTTCTGATTCTGAAAAGATAAGCTGGCTGTGCCAGTTTGAATGTCTTATGTCCCTCAAACGCCATTATCTTTGATGCAATCTTGTGGGGCAGACGTTTTAGTGCTGATTGGATTGGAATTCTTTAAGTGTTTCCAAGAAGATGTGCCCCACCCAACTGTGTGGGTGATGACTCTAGTTGGATAATTTCCATGGAGGCATGGCCCCACCCATTCAGAGTGGGCCTTGATTAGTGGAGGCATATAAATGAGATCACAAACCTAAGGAACTCAGTGCAGCTGTGAGTGACATTTTGAAGAGGAGCTATAGCCAAGAGGGACACTTTGAAGAAAGCACAGGAGCTGCAGATGAGAGACAGTTTGAAGATGACCGTTGAAAGCAGACTCTTGCTCCAGAGAAGCTAAAAGAGGACAAATATCCCAAGGCAACTAAGAATGACATTTTTGAGGAACTGCAGCCTGGAGAGGTACATCCTGGAAGAAAGCCATTTTGAAACCAGAACTTTGGAGCAGATGCCAGCCACGTGCCTTCCCAGCTAAAAGAGGTTTTCTGGACACCATTGGCCATCCTCCAGTGAAGGTACCCGATTGCTTATGTGTTACCTTGGACACTTTATGGCCTTAAGACTGTAACTGTGTAACCAAATAACCTCCCCTTTATAAAAGCCCATCCGTCTCTGGTGTTTTGCATTCTGGCAGCATTAGCAAACTAGAACACTGGCCTAGTGTAGGGAGTCTTCTGTGGATACATGCTGGATAACTCGTACCTACAGAATATTTTTCAGCCATCCCTGTGCTGATTCCCTTCTAGATAGATGTTCATTCAACAAATCCCATGCATGCATTCCATTCCAGGAATTGTATTAGGCATTGAAAGTGTACAGTGTGAGTACCGTGGAGGGTATTCACAATTTCATAGTAGAGGCAGACAATAAACAAAGAGCTGTGGTGCAGTGTGCAGCTAAATGCCACCAGCCCTGTTATGGTCAAGGTATTCTCAAAAGGAGGGGTCATTAAATCTGAATGTTCCCCACATAACTGGTGTGTGCTAACTAACCAGTGGTTTTGGCTTTTCTGCCTGCCCTGGGAAAGGGTTTGGTAATAGCAAGCTGAATTACAGACAGGCAGCTCCCTTCAAACCCTTCCCTGAAACCACCCTTTCAACTCTTACCAAACAGTAGCTGCTCATTAGCACTAACTCATGGGATGGGCCTCATTGCATTCCTTCTCTCCTTAAAAGAAACTGGTCTCCAGAGTCAGAAGCCAGTGGACCCCTCGGCTATGTACCTGTGTCTCAGCACACAATCAGATCATTTACCTTGTAAAAACAAGGACCATGGGGACTTACCTTTTGCCCTTTTCTTAGCACTTGGAGGCATGCTGCGTATTCACAGACTTTTCATATACACATGTCTCTATATGCACACATGCACATATATACATGCACATTATTCATTTTTTCCCTGTTTTGCTTGTCAGCCATATTTATCAACCTCTACCATATGCCAGATGCTGTATTAAATAATAAGTGTTTAAAGATGACAAAAATGAAGTCCTGGCTGCCCTTCTAGAGTTTGCAACCAAGTGGAGAAGACAGGTAATTCAACAAGCAATCACAATACAGCATGTGGGGCATCTGAAAAAATGACCTTAAAGATAACAGGAAAATGTTCCTGCTTTTTACATATAGTATTTTAAAGTATCTTACCATACTTTTGCATTTTAGCAAATTAATTAGAACAAAGGATACATTATAATGTAAAGAATTTATAAGTAAATGCATAAGTAAAGAATTGTGTGTTTTAAATGTGACTTGTCAGAGGTATCCCAAATAGACCGTATGGTAGAACGATTTCAATAAATAATTGTAAAACTAAATGTGCCCCAAATCTGAAGTGACATCTTTTCTTCTTGCATCATATCTCACCGAACTATCATGAAAATTGATGGATTTTATCATGGAATTCACAAAGGCAGGTGCCTTTGATAACATGGGCTCCGCCCCAAAGAAGGGAACTGAAAAGTTGACAATTAGCCTTGTGCATACCCTGAGAGGCAGAGGAGGTACGGGTAAAGAGTTCAAAAGAATTCTCCATGGGGTGCTAGGAACCTATTAAAAATGTTTGAAAAAAATAGATACAAGGAGGAACTGGCAAGTGTCACAGTCTCCCAGATGAATTCTATTCAACTTCATCCGCTGGCTTCAGCTATTTTATTTCCCCTCCATACCTGTCAAGGTTTTTGCCCACAGCACCTTAACGATAATGCTGAACTCTGACAGTGATTGTTTCATTTACTATATTCTGATACCCAAAGAGTGGGAAAGATGGTATTTATGGTAAACATTCTGGTTTGCTATTATAGAAGATACAATCTACCCAGTAAGGCAGTGAAACGCATTATTTAAAAAAATGTTCTCTATACAATGCTAATTGCTGCATCTAAAAAGTCTTGTTTCCAATCTTTATCATTTCATAATGTATAATGCTGACTATGGCAGCAAGAGAATTGTGTATGACTTCTCCTGGACAAAGCCCCAAGAATCGATGTGATTCTCAATTCAGGATGCATTCATCTGTGAAAGGTGGAAGAAAGAAATACAACATGTATTTTCCTTCTTCCTTCCTAGGTCCATTTTCTTCCATTTCTATACACACTCCATTTTCCAGCAAGGATTGTTGTATTTCAAAGCATGAAAAAGGAAATCTTAGTTCTCGGTCCACATGATTGCCTGCTTTACTTCCAAAGCTTTCCTTGTATTTTTCTGTAATATCTAAATAGAAACCGTTCATTCAAATCTTATTCAACTTCCTAGAAATAAAATATGAAAGTGGGTGAGAGCTACAGGGCTCTCTGCTATCCAATGCAAATTTATGCAAATTTCTTCATATTAGAATCATTGTCTGGTTGTCATCCTCACACGGGGCACATCAAAGCCATATGACCTGATTTTGCACCTGCTGTTTAATTAAATTTACAAGGCAGACACACTCTCTACTCCCCGTGATATACAGATCCGTTTTTACAACCACAGCTTCTAATTTACAAGGTATTTGACTGCTGAGTTTCGCCATCAATAGCTGCCCAACTGCTCTTTGTTACACTGAGAATAAAAAATGAAGAAATGACCATCATTTGAGCAGATGGATTAACAGATATTAAAAGTAATTTCACTCTTCCCTCCAACCCTCAAATTTTTTTGTTATAACAAAGCAAAGGAAGATATGAATTGGGGTATTTAACTCCACCTGAAATAGCATTTTTGCTTCTGTTGATTTCCCCTAATATTTACGAAAAGGACAAATTTTAAGCTTTTGGGCAGTTTGATGCTTCCAGTTAATTTATATGTGGGGGAATAAAAAGAAGTAAAAAATATAGCAAGGTCAGTATGGTTTAAGAAAAGGTCAAAGTTCTAGGCTTTCATAAGCTTGACAGTTTTCTGCAAGCCATTTATTGCATGAGAATAACGTGCTGTGAAATTCTCCCTCTGCTTCTATCCACAAGGAATTTTTGGTCTTTAAATTGTACGTAATCTCTACATAATGGTGGAAGAAAACAGTAAAGCCGGTCTCTCACTGTTTTATGTTAGGTTATTATTTTTTCTTGGAGCAACATGATGTTTTTCAGTTTCTTAAGCTCTGGTGCATGGACATAGCGTTGATTTCCCTGTGAGATGGCTCCAAAAGAAAAACCAAGGGAAATATTTTAAATAAAGTCTAGAGCAGATTAAAAAAAAAAAAAATTCTTTGTCTTTCTCTACTAAATCACCCAGCCTAAGGATTTACACAGAAGAATAAAGCCTTTCAGTTATTTGAGAAGAAAAAGTTAATCAAAATAATAGTTTTTGCTTAATTTCATCCATATGTTCTGAAATCTTGAAGGTCCTCAGAAAACATGATTTTTTATGAAATATATTAAACATGTTACCTTGAGATTAAGCAGAGTGAACTTTCAGAGTATTCACCAATAGGTGGCACCACACATACACTGAACCAAATAACACAGCAGACAAGTTTGGAACAAATCACATAAATTAAAGCCTTGAGCTGCAACTTACTGTGAGACATATGGGTTGAGTCCTATGCCTGCCCAAGAATAACTTTGAAGAAAATTTTGTTTTCTGGCAATACAGATGCTAACACACCACAGAACCTTTAAAAAGAATAAATATGTAGATGGTTCATAGCTTTCAGAATAATTTAACCTTCCCCCCAAAGTTAAGATAGCATCCCAAGAATAAAAATATTATAAGCTCTGCTTTTCTGCTTTGGGGAAAAAAAGTCAATTTTGTGGCTGTGATACACTCAAGAACTGCTTGTCAATTATGATTTATCTATTAACATTTTATTCTTTCAGCATCACATATAGAGGCAAAACATTGAATGTGTCTCAAAATGAGCTAACCCTTGACGAATAAATAATATTTAAACACCGAGCTCTATGTAAGAAAATGTAGCTGCTTAAATTTAGAATACTTTGCTTCTTTGTTCTGTGATATGAACTGTATTCCAAGCGTTCCCTTTTGAAAATCAAATATACTCCATCCAAAATTCTGTATTCTATAGTGCGAGAGCCTGCTCATCAAAGAGATAAGGTGGCGAGCAGCTTCTGGAAAACAGGCTTTGTGGAGCATCAGATTTTAACTAAAAGATGAAGCTATAGCATTAAGATAATTGCCACCTAAAATATAAGTAAACCTTCCAACTAAAACTTAGAAGGTTTTATTTAAATAATGACATTTTCAAAAAGCCTTTGAATCAGCATGTTTGTTGAATCTGACCCTACAGTAGCTGTTCTTGATAAGCTCAGATGAGGGTGGATGCTTAGAGGATTGCAAATACAACATCCGTAGCAGTTCATAAAAGGATGATTACTAATATCAATGTCAGTTTGCCCCAACTAATACAACTCTTCTGCAGTGGGAAAGCTCCTAGAAGGGACTTAAGATAAAATAAATCTTACACATATTTCTTTGTTGCTTAAGAAAAGGTAGAGAAGGGCAGTGAAATTGGTTTTCTTATTTATCTCTAAAGCCAATAACATTAGTGCATTTAACTGCCCTGAAAATGTACTCAAAATCTGTACAGACTGCATAAGACCATGTCTAATGTCTTGGTATATAAACAAATAATTTTCCTGAAGAGAAACACATGTAAATGTGATTGATGACACGTAATCAAACTATTGTAGTTTTTTGTTGTTTTTATTCCAATATCTTCCCATATGCAAATGGTAAAAGGGAAGACAAATCCAAATGCCTGTTATAACAGGTTTGATGCGGATCATGAATTACTGATTATATGTAGGTATTTGTTTTACAATTAGGAAAAGTCACAAAAAAAATCTTTAAACCCAAATCCCAAAGTGGGGATATCTAATATAAATCAGTTGGCATTTAACTATGTGATTTTCATCTCCTTAACAACATGTAACATAACTTGTTCAAGTTTCTACTCCTTATAAAGGACCGTTAAATGTTCATTGTTGTTGCTGTTGTAATTTTATTTCTATTTATTTATTATGTTTTGAATGATTTAAAGAAATGATGTGACCTCTAGGTGCTGATCACCGTGGTGGGATTTTAGGAAGAACAGACATGGAAAACATGGTCCTTTTTTCTTATGGAATTAATTGTCTATTTAGGTAGATAAGACATGTATGATTGTGATAAAGTAAAATACCCAAAATAAAATATCCTTATCCTCTCTGTTTCTCAATTTTCTCATTTGAAGTGAGGTTGAAAAATATCTTCTTTACCAAAGTTGGGAAGGTTAGATGAGATAAGCTTTCCAAGGACTTGGCACACGGCAGGCCTCCCTAGGAGCTCAACTGGATTCGACATTTGCCACGTGTAGGGACAGTGCCAGATGTTTTATGTACATTATCTCCCTTTTTAATAATCATCAAGATGATCCTACTAGGGGCTACATTTTAGCTCCATTTTACAGATGAGCATATGGGAGTCCCTTTCTATGTTTTCTTTTTTTTTTTTTTTTTTTTTCTTAATAAAGTAAATGTTAGTTTTATTAGGAATGCTCACTAGCTCTCTTATCTCTTAGGAATCCACGTGCCTTTCCATCGCCGACAAGGCCCTGCACAGTGGCCCAGCTTCATTCCTCACTATTTTTCCCTTGCAATCTGTATTCCAGCCAAGGGGAATATATCCACAGCCCAGCTCTTACATGCCAGGCCCTCTCACACTTTCAGAACATGCTCTTCTTCAGGATAGAGCTCTCTTTCATCCATCCTTTTGCATCTTGACTTAGTACAGATAAGTAATCACTCTGTGGCTGAGGATCAGGAGGCAAGGAATTTAGATTCAGTGCATTCAAGTATTATTGATCATCTATGCCAGATATGGTGCAGGGCTCTTTACTAAACATCTCTCCCCATCCACCCCACCCCCCCCCCCATTAGAACACCCTAGAATATTGCTTGGCTAGTATTATTATCCCCTTTGACAAAATAGAAAACTGGCTCAGAAAGGTTAGGTAGATTTTCAAAGTTTGCAATATTTAGCATCTGGGAGAGCCAGTGATCAAGCCCCATTGTTCTGATATGAGATGAATGCATGCCCCTCAGTGATAGAGAGGTCTTTTCCATAAAGCCTCACTTGAGAAACTCTTCCTGGACATTTCCCTGCACAGTGTCTTGCTTTATGTCAATCAGTGGCCAATCCTTGGACATTGGGAGCATCCTACACAGTGTGGTCCACTAAGAAATCTAAGACATGCTCCTTGAAGAAGTCCATGGTCTCTATGTGTACATACACATAGAGGTAATTAAGAAATCTATGCCATGTATTTTAAAAAACAAATACAGTCTAATAACATGCAACAGTTGGCATTGGTGAGGGGTTACCAGGTGCCAAACTCTGTGATAAACCCTATAAAGACTTGGGATTTACCACATGAGTTTATTGTGAGGATGAATTGAAATAATGTACGCAAACTGAATAGAACTGTGCCAGGCAGCCAGTAAACGTATCATTATTATTATCATCATTTTCTCATTTAGTCCTCAGAAGAATCCTATAAAAGATGAGTATTGATCCCTCCATTTTACAGATTGAACTGAAATTGAGGAAATATAAGTAACTTGCCCATGGTCACACAGCTAAGAAGTGGGGAAGCTACAATTGGAACCTATTTCTGTCTAGTTCTAAAGTCTAGGATGTGATCAGATGGATGTGATCCCTGTCATGGTCACCTTGTCCATTGAGGCTATAGCAACATCTTCCTTGGTTATGTACTTCTTGGTGCTATTTTGTTTGGTTTGTAGCCTTGTGATCTCTTCCAAAACAAGAACTGGGCTATGGAATAGGTGCCAACTTTTCCTGATAAGCCTTTGCTTCATGGTGGTTAGACTACCCCATTCTTGAGCAAACCTCAAAATCAGTGAGTGATTTTGTTTTAGCTGAAAGCTTGCTGATAAACCCTCCCAGATGTCTAATTTTATATCCAAAGGAATAAAGTTACAGTTCATCTGTTTCCCATCCTTAGTATAGAGACGAATCTGGCCAATATTCTCACTTGCACAAAGCATTAAGATATTGTAACTGGCACAGTGTCAGAACTCTTCAATCCCTCGTTACCTGGCTGGGGTGTGAGGCCATCTTCCCTTTCAATTTTTGATGGCTCTCCTTGCTCTCAGCCAAAGGTTTAGGTTCTGACTGTGCAAGGACTTGTTTTTCACAATCAGAGCTAGTTCCAACATTTTGGAGGTGTCTTTTGGAAAATCATCCTTCCCATTTTTGTTTTTACCCTGGATATGGTTGAGGCTATCAGCAAGGCCTTGAGGATTCTCACACATTCCACAATAAGGTAATACTGAATCATTGATAAAGGTGCAGAAACCACACTGCCAGCCTGTTCCAAGAAGTGACAGCGTGGGTGACTAGGGCTTGGCCTCTCGGACACCGCCCAAGAGCGGAGGTTTGGATTGTCTGAACGAGGATGGTTTCTCATCTGGGGAACCGCAGCAGCCATGGGTGGTGACCAACTTCACTACTTTAGCTTCAGGTTCAAAATTACTTTCCTAATCAGTGATATCTCTTGCTGCTATTTTTGTAGGATCTGATGCCTCTACAGTATTTTTCTCTGGGAATATTCTTGATTCATCACAAGGTCACCAACTGTCTTTTCTTGGGTTGTGCTAAAAAGAGTGATTGAATATCATGCTGTTTTTCTTTTTTAAAGTGAGTGAACAAAATTTCATTCTTGAGCTCTTCAGAACTTTCACGTGGTATCCAAGCTTCAGCAAATTTCAAGAAATCCCATTTTTCCTGATCACTTTTCTCAACCTGAAGTTGTTCCTTCCTACCATCCCAGGTGCTCCCTGTAACCTGAGCCTTGTGATTCAACATTCCCCACATAAGGGTGTCTAGAATTCCGTTTGCAATGAGGTAGTGAGTATTCACAGGGCTGCACTGCCCAATTTGTTGCCCACGGTCTTCTGCTGTTTTATATGTCCAGGGTCCCAGTACAATTCAGCAAATACAGCATGAGTGGCAGCAGTAAATGTCAAACCCTAACCAGCAGCTGAATGCTTAGGATAGCCACACGAGTATCAGGATCCTTTTGAAATTGATTAACGAGATGTATTCTTTCTGAAGATGGAGCATTTCTATCTACCCAGGTCTTGTTTTCTATGACTGCTTCTGTGCAAGCTTGCATCACTCTCAAATGGTGAGCAAAAACCAGACATTTAAGTGAATCATTCTGAAGCATCATCTTAATATAATCCTTTACAGCACTGGCCTAGGCAATAGCAGTTAGTTTAAATATGCGAGTAATCAACCCCATGACTTGTAAACAGTAGCTACTAGTCTCAGTGGCATCTGAATTGGTAGTTCTTATTAATTTCTCCCCCTCTTCTAGACTTGTATTTAGTTTCCTGGCTGCTGCTAAAGGAATATCAAACGGAATACACTGTCTGATTTTAGGGGGCAGCTGGGTTAAAACTTCATTCTTTAATCTTCTATTCGTTATGTAACTAGTCAAGATTTGATGCTCCTCTACAACCCCACTGAGGTCTTTTACCAAAATATCTGATATGAGAATTACAGTATCTTTTGGCGTAATCAGTCCATGTTCCAAATTTTTGTGGCAAGGGAGCTTCAATTTGCATGAAAATCTCTTCGGGCCTTCCCAAAGCTGGAGTTCCTGTTAAAGAATGGCTCGTGTGGCTTTCTGTACTAATGGAAATAAAATGCCACGGGTGGCATTTCTGGATTTCATGTAGTGTGATTCATCTACTCTAACTACTTTGAAGTTCTGATCATTCAAGGCATCTATCAAAGTCTTTGCATCTGTAGTTAAAAGACCATAACCCTGAATTGTCACTGGCTGGTCAATACTCTCCCAGCATCGGTTTTACTCTGAATAACATTGATTTCTTCTGGACCCAGCTCTGGGATTCATTTCTCTATTTCTTCTGTCCAAGGGCACCTCGAGATGAAGGGATCACTATTAAAAGAGGCCATTCTTCTTTACAGAAGTAAGTGATTGCAACTGTTGGATTGTTCTTTCTAGTCCCATTTGATCAGCCACCACACACCAAGACTGCTTTTCTTTCTCTTGACTAAGCCACCAAGAGAAATAATGAAATATTTCTCAGTGGAAAGTGATTAAACTAGAGGAAGGGGTAGCAACAGACAGCAAGGAATTTAACAAAGGATTAGGAATACTGAATCTTTATATAATTTTCTTTATTGTAGTTGCTAGGGTATTAGAATAGCTAGAACCAAAGAACTGAAATGGTGGAACTGTAACACACAGCATCCTTTGAAATTTGTTCTACAGCTACTTGTTAAATTGAAATTTGAAAGCTATCACTTTCATATATATGTTATATTTCACCATAAGGTAATAACTGAAATGATGGTACTGTAAATCATAATGACTTTGGAAATGTCCTATATAATTATTTGTTAAAGCATACTTTGAAAGATTTTACCTTTTTGTATATATGTTATATTTTACAATAAGGAAATAACTGAAACTGTGAAACTGTTACCCATAATATTCTTTGAAATTTGCTCTCTACTTGCTAAATTGCACTTGGAAAGTTATCACTTCTATGTATAGATGTTATATATTTTACAATAAAAAATATGGTAGAAAAATAAAGTCTATGAAGAAGGAAGAGAGGGCTTCTGTGAAGCTGGGTGTGCAAGGGAGGCTTTGCAGGGCTGGAGGGTCCAAGTCGAGCTGTGAAGAGGGACAAGGATTTTCAGCGGCCTCACTGGGGGGTCATGACAAGGGAGAGCAGGATGAATGGAGGGAGGCAGGTGCTAGGGTACCCCACATGGAAACAACTTTCTTCATAGGTCCCCGGATTACCAAGATTTTTATTTTTACATTGATTTCAAATGCAAAAGCTTTCCTGCTAGTCCCGTCTTGACAATTTTCTAGATATCTCTGGAGTCCATCATTATATGTACTAATTTAAAGATTGAATAGATATAAAACACCTGCTATTTTTATCTAAATCTCACCCATACAGGAGAAGTGATATAACCCACTAAAATGTGAACGCTAATTGACATCCTTTTGTCTAGATTCCTGTTGTTAGTGGCCCTATAGTCCTGAAGTTCTTTTGATACCTGTGAATCCTGGTCTTCTCTACAAAGGGAACTTAACGCTCGCCAGCTGCATCTCACACACTCACATGTGTACACACAGAGGCACACACACTCCCTCGGGGTCTGATGAGAGTCACTGTCTACTCCAGAAAAGCAAATTCTGGATATAGTAATTACACCGGTAGGTTTAGGGCCCAATCTGGCTTAAATGATCAGGCTTGTCTTTGGAGCAAAGCAATCTTGAAAAAGAATAAGGGCAGAGGCAGGGCACGGTCTCACCACCATTCAATCACCATCCCACAATGGAAAGTCACCTACAACATTACCCGTCAGCTTGGAGTCCCCTTTGCAAACAACTCTGTGAAGGTGTCAGCATACAGGGTCACTCTCAGGCAGTGCTGGTTCAGGGGACAGGGCAGCACCTAATGGGAAAAGCAAAGAGGACGAGGTGGCATGTTTGCAGTCCATTAACGAGGAAGGGATGAGCCAGTGGAGGACACAGGGAAGAGGAAAAATCCGGTCATCAGTCAAGGTTGCAGAAGGTGTGGGAGCAGGCATATGTGTAGCCATGAAATCTGAAACACCAGCTATCAGAAACATGGAATACCAACACCAATCAACACAGGAAGGCAAACCAGAGAGGATGTCCAGTGACTGGGAAGGGCTGAGCTTCCTTTTTCCCTCCTCCCCTGCTTAATTCATCTTCTGTGCTTAAATTGAAGACTTGTTGAAATGAAATAACTTGAAGTTCAAGAAAATATGATGCAATGGGGAGGAAAACAATGTTAACACATAGATACATATACACATGCACAAACATTTATTTATTAATTTTCATTTATTTATACAAAGCATTATGATCTGGTATTTGGTATGAGGACAATAAAAAGAAGACCTCTTGATTTAAGCCAGAAAAACTGACTATAAACTCTTGTTGTGTTTTTAACTGACTAAGCAAGTCACTGGAACACTCTAACATTCTATTGCCTCAACTGTAAAATCGGACAATAGTTAACCATCCTATTTCTTAAGGTCTTTGACAATCCATTGAGGTGATAACTATGAAAGTGCTTTGAAACCTGTAGCATGGGGCACAAACACGTGTGATTATGAAAAGTCCATCACAGATTCCATCCAAATGTGCTAAATCATTGGAAGGGACAGACGGAATTTGGCATAATAGTTTCTCAAATAATGCTCTACTGAGAGGATGTTACAGTGATTCCTGGTAAGTTTATATTTGTTTTTTCAAAGAGGGACCAACTCAAGCTAGCTGGCTAGGAGTTTTTTCAGAAGCAGGAATGTGGTCATCATTCCACAGAAGGATGTAGGGGCTGTAGACAGTCATGGAGTGGGGAGTTTTCCTGCTTACAAAGGACTGGCCAGTGGTGACTACCTCCCTTAGAAGGGAAAAGTGAGAGCTTTGTACACTCCTTTGTGAGCTGGAAATAGGCAGTCTCCCAACCAGCCACTGTACCGGGATCAGAATCCCCGAGAGCAATCACCACCCCAAGGTATGGTTTAGAAGTGACTCTTCTATCATCAGTACCAGGGTCTACCCTGGAAGATAAAGATTAGATGTTTTTACCCTTAGGATTTTCCTGGCTGCCTAATCCTCTCCCCTCACATCTTCTTTTCCTCTCTTCGGTGTGGATGTGAGGTAGAGTGAATGACAGGCAATGGCTGGAGCCCTAGATACAAATCTCTGTTCCATTCTTTACTTAGGAGCCCATAAAATAGAGTTCAATGTTTTGAGTTTGTTTCTTCATATCTAAACCAGATAACATCTACATCATGGGTGTGTTATGAAGAGTGAATCAGATACAAATAAGTCCACAGTCCAGGGGTTGACAAATAATGGATGCTCTCTAAAGTTTTTCTCCCATACTGTTAAGCTCCTTTGAGAGAAAGGGCAATGCCATATGCATTTTTATATACTGCTCCCTTCTATACCAGGTCTTTGCTAATACTAGATGCCTAACACATCTGTATTAAATACTAGAGTTAATTTCCCTAAGAAAGCAGCTTCTGGCTGCTTCCCCTTCATAGAACAACGGACTCTAGAAAAGATTGTCCAATCTCTGGTTAAAGGATGTTTCTCTTGGGCTGTATGATGGACTCATGAATACAGGTTTTTGGGGGTCATACAACTGAGTTCAACTATCAGCCCTTCTTCTCAGTAGTTGTATAACATGAAAAATTGTGTCTATGACCCACAGTTACCAGGGGTATATGGCATAACGTATTAAATGTTTAGCGTAATGGGTGACATAAAGTAAGTGCTCAATAAATGTGGGCTATTTCTTTTTTATTTCTCTTATTTGTCATTCAGCATGTGTCAACCCATTTTACTTGCTGACAGAGGGAAAGCCCCATGGCAGCCAATGATAAGCGACCTGCCCCCAAACCCCCACCCCAGCCCACCTATTTGCTCAAAACTGTCTTGGGCATTTTGATACCAGAAAGCTCCAGGACAGACAGCCCTTGGTGAGTCCAGGGGCTTGAGTATTCAGAAGCCCACTGCAATATATATCGATCAATAAACCACTCTCTGCCTGGGTGTCTCTAAAGCATCATGTTGGCCAATCACAAGAAACCATAAATCTCCCTGTACACATAAACAATACAATTTCACTGAAAAGAAACAAGAAATCTTGCCAGTTTGATGTTTAGTTTCAACATAGCCATGTGTGTTCAGACAGAAACTCAAGATCCCAAGCTGTACAATCCCAGCAAGGAAGAATTCCACTGAAGTCTTCTGGGGCTACTACATTTTTCATGGCCATATTTTTCTGTACATTATAATGGCAGCTACCCCTTCTCCTAATTTTCCCCCAAATTTAGCCCCAAAGCCTTGCTACAAAATCTTCTTAACGCTAATGGTGAGGTCTATGTCTGCTAAAATTTTGCAGTAGAAAGTGATGTCATTTCTCACCAAGAATATAGGCTCGGGAAGTGTGGTAGATTGAATTTTGTACTCCAGCATAGACATGTTCTCAATCTTAATATGCATTTCATTGAGTGTGAACCCACTGTAAATAAGAACTTTGGTGATGTTATGTTTAGTTGTGATGTGGCCCAGCTGAAGGTGGGTCTTAATTCAAATTACTAGAGACCATATAAAAAGAACTGGAAAGTCACAGACGTGATAAAGGAGAGGACATCACCATGTGATGGAAGGCAGGAATTCAACCCAAGGAACCCCAGGGGTTGCTGACAGCCAGCAGCAGAATGCTGCACACTCCCAGAAGAAAGCATGGCCTCCCTGATGCCTTGTTTTTGGACTTCTAGCTTCTCAAAATCATGAGCCAATAACTCCCCATTGTTTAAGCCAATCCATTTTTTGGCATTTGCCAAAGCAGCCTGACAAACTACGATAGGAGGCAACAAGACTTTGTATAGAATTTAGATGCCACAATGGAGCTGCTGAGCGAGAGCCCATTAGGGTCTTTAGATGACCTGTATATAGTTTTACCACTGTGACAGGATCAGAAGCCAAGTCAAAACTTTGCTGGTTAAATTGATTCAGGGACCTCCGTGGATGAGGCAGGCTCAGGAGTATTAAAGAAACTGCTAGAATATAATAGTAAACAACTTACAGTCAGTGTTGGGAACTCTATTCCTGATTAAACCTTAAGAAAGATCCTAACCTGGACCATTCTCCAGCCAGAGAAAGATTTCCAGGTGGGACTGTTACATCCTGAACCGTAGCTGTCCTGTCGTTGATCAGGGCTGTTACTGAGAGCAAATTCTCCCCTGGCTTGCTGGAGGTCCAAAAGATTTTTTTGTGTGTGTGAACTGGGATTGAAGAAGGCAGGTATAAAATAGTTTGGTTCATTAAGCCTTACACAAAACTTTCTGAAACAAAAACCTACTACATGCCAAACATATTCTATGGGGTTTGCAAAAACTATACAAATATCTACATTTGAACAATATAGCTGGGATATGCATGTAAAATCATTAAAATGATGGAAGGCAGGATGGGGTGTCTATAAAATGAAAATTATACAACTATCGTAAAATAGAGTTCAGAGGAAGAAGAGAGAGCACCGCAGCCAGTATAACCAGTGAAGGGTTTACAGGAGTGGGACATCTGAGTAAAGTCCTAATAAGGGTGGGATTTGAAGGAAAAATTCCTCGAAGGGCCATGGCAGGGTCCTCTGCTTGCCTTTTCTGAATCCTGTGGAGCTGAAAGAGGTGAGCTGGGCTTTGCGCTGATCTCTCCGGAGCTGCCTCATTTCCAATTGCAAGTGCTTGAAGATTAAGCTAATGAGCTTTCCTGCTGTTGGTAGTGGGGAGCCAATGCCTGCACTCTGGCACCCAGCCCTGGTTATTTTTCTTTTAAATAAAGAAACAGGCTGTCTACCATCAGGTGGAGACCTGGGTGCCTCGCACAGCCTCAGGTTGGAGAACATCTTTGCCTCAAGTGACAGATGGCCCCATCACACTTCATCTCCCAGACCTCTGGCCTCGGTGGTTCTGCACATATGACACTCTAGCTGTGTCTCCTTCATCATCCATTCCCATTAATGTGTGAGAGGACTCGGTCCATGCAGCTGTCAGTCCAGCTTCAGAGAGGAGCCGTAGGAACAAAATAATACCACTCGGATGCCTCGATGACCTGTTTTCTTTTTCTCTCAGACAATACTTGGGTAAAAATTCCTCGTTTTGAATTCACAATTGATTAGGATGTTTTGAATTGACCGTGCAATGCCATTTCTCAAAAGCCCTGCTCCTTCTTTGGATTTCTGGCACAATGTATATTGACTTAACAGTCTCAGCAAAGCACTACTTTGTTTTTGTTGAAATGCTACTAAATTTGAAGGAGGTGTGTTTGTGGGTGAGTGTAGGTTTTGAAGAAAAACATTTCCTATTTTTGCACGATTCGGTATGTCAGGTTTTTATTCACCATTATGTTGTTTATTGTGCTCTTTTCATTTTTAGGTTTTGCTTTGTTTTGCTTCTTGTAGCATAGCAATTGAGAGTGATGTCAATTTTAACACCCTAAATTGTCTTTATTATAGGCTTGCAGAAAAAGCATCACAAAGTTATTGGTATAAGAAGTTGTTACTGTGGCAGAAAAACCACATCTCTGTTTTCCCGTGTTTCATAATAATAGAATTCCTAATTTTCTTATGTGTGAGCTGAAACATATATATATATTTCCCAGTCTCTCTTTCAGCTCATTGTGGCCATGTTACCAGCTTCTAACAATGAGCTATAAATGCAGGCTATGTTTGACACGTATCCACACCCATCTCATTTGCAAGCATCCCCCCACAAACATAAGAAATACGTCTGACAAAAGAATTACTTTGATAGAGTAAATAATAGAGGTTATAACCCTCTTATTTCTAGAAATACAGGAATCGAACATACCCTAAGATGGAGGGGACAAGCCCGTTTCTCCTTTTTCCATCCCATATTCCATATGTAAATGTGCTACTTGGAGCACAAGGAGAAGGACTACCCCTTAGTGATGGCAAAGCAGTGGCTGGGGCCCCTGGGTACTTGCAGACTTTGAGGAGCCGTCATATCAACCCTGGACTGCCTGTGCCCAGGCTTCTTTTCATGAAAGAATTAAATCTTCTGGGTGTTAAGCCATCACTAACTTTTCAAAGTTACTTTTACTTTACTGGGAATTTTTTGTACATCATCAATTCCAGAAAATTGCTGCTTATTTAATAAAAATGAATAGCTGTTCTCATTTTTTTTTTTTTTTTTTAGGATGATTATAGCCCCATGGTGAAAGAAGCTCATTTGAAGTATTTCATGTATGTCCTCCCTCCCTCCCCTCCTTTCTTCCTTCCTTCCTTCTTTCCACAAATATTTACCGGGGGCTTGCTACATGCCAAGCAGAACACTGCAAGCTGGAGCTCAAGGCTGATATTGACAAACAAGATCCTTGGATCTACGGCACTTTAATTTGTCAAGGGAAAAGAGACACACACATTTTCAAGTTTGTCCAAAGTTAGAAAGAGAAGTATGAGGTTCTATGGGAGCAAATAACAGGGAAATTTACTGATCTAGGGTTCAGAGAAGGTCTCATTGAGGTGTAGCAATAAAATTGTGACAGGAAGGATGTGCTGGTTTGAATGTATTATGTACCCCAAAATGCCATTATCTTTGATGCACTCTTGTGTGGGCAAAATGTATTAGTGTTGATTAGATTGTAATTCTTTGAGTGTTTCCATGGAGATGCAACCCGTCCAACTGTAGGTGATGAATCTGATTAGATAATTCCCATGGACATGTGGCCCTGCCCATTCAGCATGGGCCTTGATTAGTTCACTGGAGCCCTATAAAAGCTCAGACAGGAGCAAGCTAGCTACAGCCATGAGGGACACTTTGAAGAATGCACAGGAGCTGAGAGAGGAATGTCCTGAAACCAGAACTCTGGAGCAGACTCCAGCCATGTGCCTTCCCAGCTAACAGAGGTTTTTGGATGTCATCAGCCATCCTTTAGTGAAGGTACCCTTTCTTGATGCCTTACCTTGGACACTTTATGGTCTTAAGACTGTAACTTTGTAACCAAATAAACCCCCTTTTATAAAAGCCAATCCATCTCTGGTGTTTTGCATTCCAGCAGCATTAGCAAACCACGACAAAGGATAATTAGGAATCAGTTAGATAAAGAAGGGTGGCAATGCTTCAGATGAAAGGATTAACATGTGTGAAACCCTTAGTAAGAGAGAGACAGAGAGAAAGCCATAGAGAATCTGAAGCAGGGGCAGTAGGGCTAAAGCAGAGAAAGTAAAAGTGAGTGTGTGAGGGAAGGAGAGGAGGACGGGGCGGGGGAGAAGGAGAGGGACAGGTAGAAAAAGGTAAGAGTAGGTTAGGAGGGCCAATCGGAAAGGTGCTGCAGGAATCCAGGCTGAGAGCGGTTCATTAGGGTGTACTTTTATTCCAGTTCTTTGTTTATTCATCTTCACACCTTTCCTTGGATTTGTTTTGCTGCTGTGTGGAGCTACAATTTCCATGTTAATTGCCTGGCTTTATGTTCACAGGAACATACCTGCAACAAGTTACCCATTTCCTTTCATCTCTTATGCCTCTCTTTTGCAAGATCCTTCCTATTCCAACAATGTATCCCCGTTAGTAGTATTGTATGATCTGTAGCCAATCTTTTATTATCTCCTAGATTAATCCACTGAATAGAATGGCTCACAATGCATTGTTCTTCAGCTCTTAGTAAGTCTATGGAGCACCAAGGATATGTTTGAGTGCTGCCATGGGGCCACATGGTTGGAGTCAGGGATTAAATCAATATGGTCGTTGACTTCTACCCCTACTTCATCAGGCAGACTCTGTTTTTTATCTATTTAATGGAAAACGAGCTTCTGAATATGATTTAGTTTGATATTAAAATCTTAAGAAATACTATTCTGGAGGAGCAATGCTTGTAGAGCATGTACCTTTAAGAATCCACTGAGCTCCATCCCAGCCCTTATACCAGGATACTGCAATAGCTTCCTCGCTTGCCTTCTCCCCAACACCAGTCCTTCCCCTCATATCTGCTCCCAAACCTTCACTGTCTAAGTGTTTACTGTGCTCCAAGTCTAAACTTTTCTTCCTTGTCCCAGAGTCCTAAAAAGTTCTCTCCCTACATAATCAAACACACTTTAATTTCTCCAACCTGCAGCTCTACTCTCTGCAGGCGATATTTCTTTTGTCCCTCTTATAAGCTAAAATCTCCTGAGACTCTTATTACCTAAATTTCCTCATCCTCTCTTTCTACTAGCCAAATGTTTCTGAACTTCAAAGCCTAACTCATATTCTGCCACTTCCATGAAATGCCCACAGTTCTCTCTCTTTTTGTCAAGCTCATTAAATACTAATCAGCTGTACATCAAATGTAGCATTGTAAATCTATATAGCCTATAAAGTCTTTGTTGCCATTTCCTTGCTAGATTATAAACTCTGAAGGCAAGTGATCCATCTAGAATAGTGTTGAGCCAATAGCAGA
Source organism: Choloepus didactylus (assembly GCF_015220235.1). Taxonomy (NCBI): domain Eukaryota; kingdom Metazoa; phylum Chordata; class Mammalia; order Pilosa; family Megalonychidae; genus Choloepus; species Choloepus didactylus. The sequence goes on from NC_051326.1 coordinate 55,808,585, forward strand.
TGGTAAATGAGCCTGCATCTGGATGTGAAAATGACAGGCTATTTCAGTATGTCTCCTGATGATTTTCCTTTTTGTTTTTTTTTGTTCCATTTACTTCATTATAAAGATGGAATGAAATATGTCTCCTTACTTCCAGAAGACACTGGAAGACTGCAGAATGAAATGCTTCTCTAGACTTACAGGGGCTATTGGAAAATTAAACATTCTCTGTCTTAGAAGAAGAGAGATCAAGTTTATAGTGGTAAATGATTGGAGCTCTGGGTTTAAAATGAACCATTGAGGTCTCTTGTGTAAAAGCAGAGCAAGGGATGATAAATGGCTTAAGGGGGGAAATAAAATAAAGAGGATGTGGGGCATACCCCAGAGGGGAAAAAAATGGGAATGTGGTGGGGAAATAGAAACAAGGGAAAATAATGACCAAATGAAGTCCTAGAAGTCTCCATCTGTCCTTGAAGAAGTTATCACAGAAGAGGGAAGTCCTACTTTTCCTGAATAGCTCGTAACTGGACCTTTGGACGTTGTGTCTAAGTGTGAAAGAGACTTACAGTAATCGACGCCTTCCTACTGTCAATACAGGGTTAACCAGCACCAGAAGCTGCCAGTGTATGTCCACAAAGCCTATGCCAGGGATCAGCCTGTGGGCCCTGGAGAAGACCTGGCTGAGCAGGAACCACATTCACTGACTGCTTAAAGAAACTGCCAACTGTCCAAGCCTTTGCTCAGTGCCTAGCCAATTGCCCATAGGCACATAGACACACTCCCCTAGGACAAATGTAAGTCCAATGATGAGGAGTGGGCACCTAATATGGTATTTGTTAGTGGGTAAATGTTGCCATTGTGCATGGGATGGTGAAACTGAAAAATAGCAAGGTCCTTAAGTTGAAACAGTGATCTCTCTGTCATGTTCTGGTTGAGCTGCCATTTTGATTTCCTAAGCTACTCAAAGCAAATACCATGAAATGAGTCAGGTTAAACAATGGAATTTCTTTGCTCATGGTTGAGAGGCCAGGAAAATGTCCAAAGGAAGGCAAACTCAAGGCGATGCTTTTTTCTCAAAACTGTCATTCTGGGGCTGATCACCAGCGATCATGGCTCCTCTGCCACATGGCAAGGCACATGGCAGTGTCTGCTGGTCTCTCCCCTCTCTCCTGGGTTCCCTTGATTTCAGCTTTTTACTTCCCTGGCTTTCTCTCTCTTTGTCTGAATTTCATTCTCTTATAAAGGACTCCAATAATAGGATTAAAACCCATCCTAATTGAGGTGAGACACACCTTAACTCAAGTAGCTTCATCAAAATGTCCTACTCCAATGGGTTCATACCCTCAGGAATGGATTAAATTTGAGAACATGTGTTTTTCTGGGGTACATACAGCTTTAGATCATCACAGCTACTTTAGGGAAGGATGGTAACACTATAATGTCAATCCTTGCCTTCCTTAGCCCAGGCTATCTTTATTCACCTAGTACCTGGAGGCTCCATGGCACCTTGTGCTCAGCCATTCCTGACCAAGCAGATAAAGCATTAGCAATCTTAGTCTGACTGGGAGGGAGGTTCTAGAATCAATGTTAATGCCTTAAACCTGAGGGATGCCGTGCACACCCAACTTCTAATTGAGTCACAACCTGCCTCTAGTCTCATGCTATCTACCCAGTCTTTATGCTAAACTATGCCTGGGTGTGCTTTATTGGCACACCCCAGTGCTTGCCCTGTTACCCAGCTTCCTTTTTTCAATCAACGATGCTCTGACTTTCTCTGATAAGCTTTTCTCTTTGGGACTTGTATCTGCTTGCCTGTCCTCAATCCAGAAGGATTTAACTGCCTACATATTATTTGTTAGATTCAGTGCTAGATATTAAAGACTGTACAGGTGCCACCTGTCACTTGGATAACTTTGGCTGACTCCCCACTCATTATAGGGTTTCCCTTGAATAATGAAGACTGCTGTGAACTTATCTTACCCCTTGGGACTCAGTGTACTGGTATTGGATTGAATATAACCCTTTGAGGTCAGCACTACAACTGGGTCATCTTTTTAGACTGTGATTTTGCATGCTTTCCCATCCCTACCAGGCTATGTGTTTTATATCCCAGAACAAAGTCAATACATTCTACTAATTAGCAGAGAAGAGACTTACTGGCCCTAACTGGAAGCATGGTGTTTCAGTTTGCTAAGGCTGCGGGAATGCAATATACCAGAAATGGGTTGGCTTTAAACAATGGAGATTTATTAAGTTACAAGTTACAATTCTAAGGCCATGAAAATGTCCAAATTAATGCTGAGGAAATGCTGCTAGAATCTAGGGTTCCTCTGTCACATGGGAAGGCACATGGCGACATCTACTGGTCCTTCTCTCCTGGGCTATGGTTTGAAAATGGCTCTCTCTGTCCACATGTCTCTGGGCATTTCTCTCTTAGCTTCTCTGAGCTCTCTCAGTTTCATCTGTCTTTTATCCTCTCATAAAGGACTCCAGCAAGGGGATTAAGAGCCACATTGAATGGGCTGGGTCACATCTCCATGGAAACAATCTAATCCAAAGGTCCCACCCAACAATAGGTCTTCCTCCACAAAATTGGGTTAAAGGGACATGGCCCTTCTGGGGTACCTAACAGACTCAAACCAGCACACATGGTTTGTTCATTTCAGATCAAAAGGGAGAGTTTGGTTCATTTTTAGAATATGTGACTCTCATTTATTAAATGCACCTGTGCTGAAAAATGGCTGCTCTGGCTGTAAAATACAATGATTTCTTTACTGAAGCAACTGTGTGTTTTCCTGAGATAAGTATCAGTAGCAGTTGGGGAAAAAAAAATTGCACTGTGACTGGTGGGAATTGGAGCTGAAATAAAGATAGGGAGCATGTGTGGTGACAGCTGGGGAGGCAATGCATTACCTGCACACAAGGGAAGTGGAAGCAATGGGAGCAGAAACAGTAGGGTCTTCCCCACTTAACTAACTACAGACAAGGCAGTCAGGAGGAAGGGAGCTCTCCAGGGAACAGGCAGATTGGAGAGAAGGCCAAAAGCCACCCCATTCAAGGAATAGGTTCTGAATCTGATTCCAAAGAGGGCATGGTCAGTGATAGCTGCAAGCAATCCATCTCTCAGAAACACTTGCTGAGTTCCTTCTCTGGCCCAGCACTGTGCTAAGCACTGTGGGATATGTGAATGTTTACAAAACACAAAGCCTCCGCCAATAATCCTTAAAATACAGAATGACTATGAGGACCCATAGAAGAATGGCTGCCCTCCTGAGAATCTCCTGAGGTTTGCTCCAATACCTGAGGTTGAGAACTGGAACAACCACCTCTCCCATCAGTGATGCAAGTACAATTTCATGTCTTGTACTTGTACTTCTTTCAGCATCTCAACTTGCTTACATTGACCCTTGCCTCAAGAAATTGATCAATCCAAAGACTTCCACTCCTGATACCCTACCTTAAGAACTTCTGTGCCCAACCTATAAGCAATAAAATCTGCTCACTCACTTCCCCTAATGAAATAGCATTTCTGAATTGTCTATGTAATGTTCTCCCTCACTGCAGTAAGTCAATAAAACTAAGTTTGTTTATATCATAACAGGTTTCTTTATTTGAGGACAGGGCTTTCCATAATTTTGGAGCATTTACCAAAATTCAGCTGTGATACCACCCCCTTGCCCCCATCAGGTTATGCACCAGGGCCCTTGATCAAGACCACTCTATCATTCAAAGCCCCTTGTGTATCTTCCACTTGAGGTTTTTGGACCAGAGCAGAGAGGTGAGCCACAAGCTGCATCTCTGCTCTTAGGTTATTGAAGCCTCTAAGCAGCAAGCTTTGTTTTCTCCTGGGAATACTAGATCTTACCCAAATGAAGTGTTTGTTGTTCTGATTAAAATTGTTTTCCTAAAATTTCTTGGTGAAATTGTGCTCCTCTGACCTCACTTTCTATTGTCCCATATTCTCAACAACATTGATGTATAACAGGGGACAGTCAACAGAGAGAGTCCCAATAGGTCCCCAAACAAAACTGAGCCCAAGAGACTGAGAAGGTTAAGGTCTGGTCAGACTGCTCCCTTTTTTGGGCAAACTTTGCTTCGGGTCACTATCCAAAAAACGTATGATGTCAATTTTAACTCAATCCTGTCTTTGCATCCCTGAGAATTAATTTAAAAGACAAAATCTCCAAAACTACCTCTGCTAAAGAATGTATATTGTCAAGACTGTCATCAGAAATGACCCAGTTCTGGTCAGTTGACATGAGACACGAGATTCAAAATGACGTCAGCACTCAGGTGGTGAACTTACTCCTAGACTGCATTTTAGCCATGTTGCCTACTGTTTCCACTTTTACCTCTTATAGCTCCAATTTTTGCACATAAAATGGTACAATCATAAAATGGCAACATTTCATCAACAATAATTTCAGTAAAGATAATTTGGGAACTTTCAATACAACTAAGATGACCATCTTAGAAGTGCCTCAGAGCATAAAGGCAGGACTAGTCCTAACACTTAATGATCTTTCTTTTTCATTGGTATGAAAAATCTTCTAAAAGAAATTCAGACTCAAAAACAACATCATTAAAGGGGGTTCTGAGGGAGAATTTGGCTTCTAAGTTCTAACTCTTTAACTCAGAAACTCGGAAGAAGAATTATCATTAACTGTTAGGGTTAATTCACTGTTTGCTGACAGATACCAGTGCTCAACTTTTAACAATAAATCCTACCACTGGGTCCTTTTCCTCAGAGTCCATGAGTGGCCCAAGTAGCAGGCATTTCTAGTAGCATCAGATATTCTCTACCACTCAGTCAATCATTGTTATCTGGGCTCCTTTAATGGAGAAGCATGTTTTGCTCCTTTGTGATACCCGTCATCCAACTTAATTGGGAGGTCTTGGTTAGTGAATAGAATTGCTAGACTGAATGCTCATTTTAAAGCATATTACGTTCCTTGAAATTCCTGAATTCAAATTTGGACATAGATTTATCAGTATTCTTGTGCTTAAATCATACCCAAACTTGAAGAGTTCATCAAGATACCAGACTCCTAATGAGCCAAAATTCTATGGAAGTTGAAGGATTATTGGGATTGAGCCCATCAAATCTTTACTCAACCTTCCAAAGAATCTGCTGAAATTATGTGTAAAGAAAGGAATAAATCTCATTGTAGAAGAAATAATGTAAAAGTTTTCATTATTACCTTGCACAAGGCCTTGTAATACTTTTACCCTGCTTATAAAGAAATCTAATGGATGAGGATACAGTCTTGCCAAATCCAAATTCTAGTTTTTCTTTGATCCCACCCAAGTTCACCTAATATAGTTCTCCTTCAAGAAACACAAAGTGATACATATATTGTGAAAGAATATATCAGCATTAAGATCATGGTGCGAGAACTAAATTAGCAATTTATGGCAGTAAATTATCAAAGTGGAAGGAAATAGGCGAAAAGTTAAAAGAAGGCAGATTAAGGAGAGTATATCAAGATGTGACTCTGCCATCTGGAAGATCTTTTTCTAAAGATCTTGAGTTGAAGCTCCTAATTCCGTGGTCTCATCAGCTTGATCTAAAGAGCTTGGATTAGCAATTATGTTCAGAAGATTGATTGCTTCTGGAAACTTCTTATGACTCCAGAGATTGAGAAACTTTTGCTAACCATCTAAATAGCAATGTGAAAGGTATGGTTACAGAGTTAAAGAAAGATATTTTTCTTTTTCATGTGATATCATCTCTTAAATTTAATTCACTTTTGTTTTGAAGATACCCTTTTTTTCCCCTAGTAGTTAGTGGCTATCCTAACATTTAAAAAATGTATATTGATACTTTCTACTAAAGTCTAGAACCAACAAATATCTCTTTTCCTCTTATACAATGTTAATATCTCAGCATGCTTCAACTTCCCTCCTTGTTCAAACCAAATATATATTTATAATATATTAGCAAACACGTTTATTTCTTGCTTTTTTTCCATTCTTGATGAGAAAATATTTTAATAGTTTTTTTACATATCACATTCTTTATTTACATACCTATTGCTTCTTTTGAATAAGTTAAACATACTTAACTTTTTATTAGATCTTTCTATTGTCTCCAATTATTTCAGTATAAATCATATCACTTGTTATGTCTGTTGTCTTTTCTTAGCAGTGGGATTTTTTCTTTAAAGTTTTTATTTGTAAACTCATTTTCAGCAGGAGAAATTTCCACAGGAATTTCTCTCCGCAAGTGCTCTGCCTTTTGGAGACACCATTATGGGGCAGTTTCAAACCAGTTTTTAATTATTTTATTTGTTTTTTTCTCAATTTTTGTTTGCATATATTTTCATGCAGTTTCAGACTTTTTTCAGGATGTCTCTGATTCTATCAGTGTCCCATGACTGATTTATTTTTCCAGTCCCAGTTTATGAATGGTACCACAGCTAGTTATACGCAAGGTTTCCAGGTCTACTTTCCTTGAGGGTCTTGAGACTTGATCTCTCTCAGTTCTGGCATTATAATCCAGTTCATAAGACACATTTGAGATTTATACCCTCATGGGTTTCATAGCTTCAAATCCCACTCATTGACATGGCTATGTATTTCATTTTTATCTTTGTTATCTGAAAATATTTCTGTCTTGCTTTGACCTTAACATTTGGAAAAATTAGAAAAGATAATCCAGTTACTATGTATTTCGAATGGTTGTGGGTGTTGGGTAGAGTTTCCTGTCTTCTCACTTCACCATCTTATCTGAAATCTACAGTGTTGTCTTCAGCAGCTCCAGAAGTTGCTCAAGGCCAGCTAATAACAAGATTTTCTAGCTTACAGTTATCAGCATTTATCTGAAAACACTGATCAGGGATGCCAGGACCTGTGATCTGGGTTATAAATTATATAACTTTATTTATTGTGCATAAAAGTTTCATTCCCAGAGCCTACTTCTTTAAGAACCCAAGTTCTGAAGTCAAGCATACAAAAACTAGTCATAGTTTCAGCTCTGCCTTATAGTAACTATGCGATTTTGAGCAAGTTACTTAAACTTTCTATGCCTCCAGTTAAAATATTAAATGATATTAAGTTTTCAAAATAATTTGCTTCACGCTTAGCACATAGAGAGTACTGTTCATTAGCAATTATTTTTATTATTCAAGATTGACATAAAGTTTTTAGATTCAATAAAAAAGTATTTTATAGGTACAGATTCTCATTTTAGCTAAATAGGATTTAGGACCTCAGTCCTGTCTGTGATATGACAGATACTAACTACACATAAGTTGATTACTTCCTTGCTTTCAAGTTGCTTTTGGTTTATTTGAGGTTTCCCAGAGCAGATAAGGCTTATACATAAATAAGGATAGAACAAAATGGGATAAGATAGGCCACAGTTTTCTGATAGTCATCTACTTAAATGACACTCTGCATTGTGTTTTAGGAGTTCTCTTTCACAGGAATGATATCACAGCAATGTTTCAAAGACTGTCAGCCAGGAAGTGATTACTCCCATTTCTTTAATCAGTTTATTTACTTCAGTTTATCCCAGTTCATCCACTTCTCAGTCCCTTTCAAGAGAATGAGGGCCGATTTTCTACCCCATCAATCGAAGTATGATGGGGGGAGGGTGCGCTGAGGAGAGTTCAGAAAGAAGGAAAAATGATCATTAAATTAAGAAAGTAGTCCTATAAATTAAATAGAAACATACAGAATGATGATGGTGACTTTGTCAACTTCAGACCAAGGGGAAATAGTAGCTATTTTAAGCATTTGCATAGAGACTGGTAACAAGATGCTCTCCATCTTGGCAGAAGACAAAACTGGATAAAAAGGGCCTGTTTCTTGCGTTGATAGTGGTTAAATTTATAGCAGGAGATAGGGGATCACAAAACAAACAAACAAACAAACAAGCAAACTGGTCATACTTTGTTAATGCCTGGGTATCTAAACAGATATAGAGAGAAATAAAGAAAAGCAAAGATCATAAGAATTTAGGTCAACAGGAAGGTGTTTTTCTATAGTATCGGACAATGATGCTTTAATTATTATGTTTGATGCATACTGCCTTTTATATTAAGTCTTTAACTATCACAAATAATCATTAAATAAGTATTTTTATTTCTTTCAAATCTGTCTGAAGGCAAAACAAAGAAAGGAGATTCTCCAGATACCAGGGATTCCTTCTATTCTCTAATTAGAGGTATACTTTTGATGAGAAGGGGGTTAATTATTTCATTTTTCTAGTTCTCCTTTGGTTTCCCTTTTCACTTGATTTCCCTTTCTGTGTTTCCTCAGAAAAAAAAATACAATAGTAATTTGGCATGTACCTTCTTGGAATATACATGAAAGGGATTTAAAAAAAAACAAAACAACAACAGATAGTGAATGCTTGAATTGGTCGGTTTGGAAGATGTTGAGTTATTTGTTACAGCAGCATTGACAAAAAGTTAGATGGGAAGTTCACAGTCCCAGGTATTCGCCTTGATTCTGTTACTAAATTGTTGTGTGACCTTAGGTAAATCAATTAACTTTTCTGTGCCTCTTTCCTCAATTGTAAAATGAGAGTACTATTAATAAGATTTTGGTTTATATGGAAATTATAATGACTGAACTTTGAACCAGGAGACAAAGTTACACTGTATGTGAATCCTTTCAAAAATGGGTCACATAATAACATATTTGCAGTAAATTATTCCTCAAGAGATGATACTTTTATTAATGGGCAGGTTATGATTATGTGTTTTCGCCTTCCTTTGCCTAGAAAAGCAAGGCTGGGTTGGAGAGTGATCTGAGTAGGATTTCCAAAGATGATGGGTTAGAATCATTCCCTCCATTAAGAACAAACGGAATTTGATTATAAATGAAAATAACTGCCACTTCCTAATTTATATCAGTCCAAATTCCTTGAATCAGTGAAATATACATCAGTCATCTTTGGTAAAGAAATTGGGATTTCAGAAGACTTTTTATTTTTATTTATTTATTTTTATTTTTTTGAGTTCAGGACTTAAATCTAGAAGTATAGCTGCTTTGGAGAATAGGGACTGATTTCTGCAATCCCAGGGTCTACAGAGCCTGGTCAACATTGGGAATTTTATCTTCATTCTCGGTCAGTGTCCAGTCCTCGGCTTTCTCCAGGACTTCTCAACAGCATGTGCATCTCCCATGAGCTTGCTGGAAATCCAGTATCTAGGCCCTGCCCCAGTGCTACTAAATCACTAAATCAGATTGTGTGCTTTAAGAAGGGCCTCCAGGGATGTAAATGAATACTAGAGCTCGCAAAGACTGCTCTAGGAGGTAAGTGCCTATTCCCCAAATTTCTCCACTGCCCAAATTAACCCTCACTCTACCAAGGTTCAAGAAGGCATTAGATTTAAAAAGACAACCTAAACTTGTCCGGCGCTTCTCCGCCCCGCCTCGAGTCCTCGGTCGGCCGGCGATGGGGACCAGAGAGATAAGGGGAGAGAGGGTGCGGACAACGTCTTACCCGGAGCACTTGTGATCACTCAGGACTCGCGGTGGTAAAGCAGATAAACTTTTAATGGGACTAGGCAATCATCATCTTTACAGGTTCCACCCGGGGCGAGACACCTCGGGGGAGAACAACCTCGATGCGGCCGTCAGGTACGGCTCCTTGTGGGCTGTCTCTCCGAGCTTTGCCCGGGAACTTTCTTATAAACCTTGCGTGTATCCAATGGGCTAACGCCACGCACACAAGCATGATTGGTGAATACAGCGGGTGGTTACATACATCAGAAGCCGGAAGCAGGATGTGGGCGCCATCTTGGCACCACTCGATGGGCGGGGGGAACTCAAGGGCAGGCTGCAGCTTGTCTACTAGGCCAAATCCGGAAGGTGGCTGCTCACATAAACTCATGAATTCACCAGGATTCCCACCAGATTTAACCTTGTAAGGGATAACTTACATTTTAAAAGAGGAGCTCTCTTTATCCAATCAGATCTCCAGCAGGTAGACTGAGGTAGGGAGATCCAAATGATATCAACTCACAGTGCAGGCAGGTGTAAGTAGTTACACTGTCTCTAAAGTGTTATTGATGCCATTCATTAGTTCTAAGTATTTCTGAAGTATCGTCTTATGTAAACTGAAGCAACCGTATGTGGTAGTTACTATTACTGTCATCTTCATCTGTAGCTGATCCTATTGAGGAACTGAGAGTTCATGTACATTTTGCAAGGTCACAGACATAGTACGGAGCAGCACGCAGTAAGAGCCCAGGCAGTTTGAAGGCAGATCTTGGGTACCCAATCTTGGCACTAGTCTACTCCTCGGGACCCATAACAGAGGCTGACTGAGCATAGGCAGTTCTTCCAGGAAGCAAGAGAAGGACCTCTGGACCATGTACGATAGGCGCTCTCATCATCTTAACAGCACACTTTGGAGAAATGGGGTCTGGTGACAGTGAGGCCACACTGTTCTTATCAGTTGGACATCAGAGCTCCTCAATTTTCCTTTGGCAAGCACTGATAATGGATGGAGACAGAGGTGGGTAGAAGTTCCCATTCCAGCAATTATCTGAGAGGTGAACATATCTTCTTTCATAGAAATGTGAGAATGTGGGTATAAGGATGTCCCATCCACATACATTTTCCAGTTTTCTAATTTCATACACATCATCGTCGATATCATCTTCAACATCATCATTATTAAAGTAAGGATGAAAGGAAATGTTGGCTATAAATCCTCTTTGTGGGACCAGAAAAGTCCCATACTAATGCAAGATATACTGGTGCCCTTCCAATTCGGTCACAGATAATATTCCTCCCAGACATTGATACCACTTATTTTCCAAATCAGTCCATTGACATTCCATTGGCAGTCCATTGACATTCTCCCTATTGAACTGGGGAAATTGTGCGTATCACATTATATCTGGTGTAGAGTAAGTAACCTGATCCAAAGAGACACTGGGGCACATAAACAGTTCCTCCTTTGTTTAACCCCATTAAAAGTATATCCCCATTAAAATGCCACAAATCTTGCTCCCCCTACAAAGTCAAAATCAGGGAGTTAAATTTGCTGGAAAAAATAGTCAGAATGTGTTCAAAGGCATATATAAATCTCTTGGATTTGCGCCATATTAGAAATCACCCAGTTTTAGTGATCAAGAGAATTCCGTTTCCGTTTTGGCTTTGTTAACCAATCAGCTGGATAAATTTCGTCTATTCTCTTTACCTCCAGGCCTCCGTCTCCTCATCTGTAAACCAAGGGGACTGGAGATAAATAACTATCAGGTTAAGCCATTTCCATTATTATCAAATTCTATAATTCCGTGAAACCTGTTCCCAGTCTCGAATGTCCAATCAGATCACAATCATTCTAATGCCAGCCTAATCCAGGTGCACTTCACCATAGTTAAATCAAGGAAAGCACAAACAATGCCCAGCCAACAACCTGGATATCAACACAACGGGTGATTTTTTATTAAGACATTAAGACAGATTCTAGAGACTGCATTTAAAGCTACAGTTGCATTAAAAAGAAAGAAAGGAAGAAAGAAAAAACAAAACAAACAAGAAAACCCAATATAGAACTGATTAAGAATGCAAGAATAAGTGTCATTACCATCATGGAATACAAATTACAGTAAGTTGATCCGAGGCTTTAGAATTGGGAACCAAAGAGGATCCCTTTCTGTGGTAAAATTAAAGCTATTTGTGGCAAGAGACCACAGGCCCCTTGTTTTCTCCCCAGTTCCTTAGGGTGGCATTGAAATGCTGATTAAAGAATTGCCATTACTTTCTTTGAGCAGGAGAAACTGCGATGCTTTGCTTGAAGGCTGCTACCTTGATTAATGTATAGGGCTCATCATTGTAGAACAGCAAAAACATATATTCTGCTTTCCTTGATTCTAAGTATATGTACTTTTAATCTCTGAATTCAGTCTATGCAACAGCCTGCCAGGGGAGAAAATCAAATTATGTACATACACATAAACTTCAAAAAGTGCTGATTACTGATGAGAGGCAGAAAAAAAAAAATGTAGGGTGGAATTGCAAAATGCACCATGAAAAGGCACAGATTCGAATTGTTAAGAACTAATTACCATACTGCTGTTCTCAGGGATATGAAACATATCAATATATATTTTAATTAAAGTATGAAGTATTTAAGAAAATCCCACAAAGTTCTTAGTCAGCACCTTTTTTTAAAAAGTGTGTTTTATCTTTGTTGAAACCAAATGCAAAGTGATTTATCTGCCTGGAAATTTGTGATTTGCGAGGCTGTATAAAGCAACCACTTGGGGTAATTACTTTAAGAGGTAATATATTTGTGTTTGATAAAGAGAGGGTTTTGGAAGAAATTCATTTGCTTTATAATAAACTAGAATCTTGTCAACAGATGAAATACAAATGTATGGCCTGAAGCTCTATTTATGGAATGAACCATTTGAGGAAATACAATGTTAATTGAGAAGCATTTTTTTTTTTTAAGTGTACACATCAGGTAACTTTAAAGGCAACTTAAATGACCATGCTGACAAAAACTATCTTGTTCTTGCTAATCGAATAGTTTTCCCTGAAAATTGCATTTTATTGGGGATTAAACACAACAATATTCTATGGACCTAAATTATGGACCTAATTAATTACTCCTTCTAGCTGGATCAAATAAAGCCTAGGCAAGGTTTTGCTTTTTTAAATTAAGACATAGAAAACTTTCATGGCACAAGGGACTCATTGCATCAAAAAGATACACCTCGTACATATAAAAATGCAATGCTACTATCTGGACATTTTAAGATTGAAAATCTTAATTATTTGGACGATTCTTGAATGTCAGAGTGAATTTGCATCTTTTGAGACGATACGATAACATAATGACCTTTGTTAATGTGGATGCTTGTTATTAGCAGAGCCACAAGTGAGCCTGCTGAAGCTGCTGTTTTCACTCTTGCTTTGTATAGATTGAGAAGACATTAGGCTCAGAGCCTTGTGCAGAGCCTCAGTATTGAGTGACTTGCAGACACAGGAGATAAAGTTGCTAGGTGAGAACTGCTTACTTGCTGGCCAGATACATGATTTCACTCCTGGAACATACACAGGGGCTATCAGGACACAAGCACTGAGGTCCCCGAGGCCCAGCCTTTCATCACAATTAGGGTATGCAGTATTTTAATCAAATTCCATAAAACACTCAGCATGTTGTTACTTTTTATCCTTTGTTTTATCTTTGTTGATTCCAAATGCAAATTCTCCAGGAGTTCTAGGAAATTCAGTGTTGTCACAAATAGGTAATTGGGCCCATGGGTGCTTCTGTTCCAATCCCAGGGAATCTGCTTTATAATCTGTCTTCAGAACAAACCCACTCTACAGAACATACCAGGTAAATTGGAATATCTTGAGACCACAGACCCTGTGTTTTTAGAATTTCTGTTAGAAAATCTGTTTAGAATTTAGTTCTAGAAACTTCCAAAGTGATTTCTATGATTTTTCATGCCAGAAGTTTATAAGGGGAGAATTTGATGATCATATATAAAAATATTACTCTCTCGCCAAAACTTGTTTCAGTTTGAGCGGTCATCTTGCACACTAGAAGCGTCAAAAATGTTAAAACAAAAATTGTATTGTCCTAAGTTTGTTTTGGATTATTATTTTCTTGTTTTTCACCAAATTTAGAATATTGCATGGTTTAAACTTAGAACTGCCATACACCTATATTCTTTTTTCAGTTTAATGTAATAATTTACTGAGCTTCTGCCATAGCTTTAGACACTCAGCTAACTAAGCACTAAGATAAGACAGACATGGTCTCAGCCTCAAGAAAGCTTAACTTTGGTAAGTATAGGGACTGAGCAAATAAAGAGAAAAGATGATAAATTTTGACTTGAGAAATGGAGGTCAGAATAGTTAGAACTGAGAACATAGGTTTAAATCTAGATCTTGAAGAATTTCTTTTTTTTTTTTTTGAGGAGGAGGAGGAGGAAAAATTCTGCAAATCACAATTGTATTTGTTTTTGTTCTGAGTCACTCAACAGCCTTTGAGCAAAAGAACTAAAATATTAAATATTGTCACCAATGTAAATAAAATATATGACATTTAGCAGTGACTTTTAAAATACAACCTGAAAACTGTAAGCAAACAGGAATTTGTAAATTAACCTTAAAATGTAACCTAAGGCAGCTTTTAAATGTAATCTTAAAACAGGAAGTAGGCAGCGGGTGAAAACCTTTAGTCTCACAAAAGAGCAAGAGGTAGTCTGCAACAATATGTAAATGTAAAATTTACACCTTTCACAGGTGTCACCTAGTTCCTAAAGGAAATAGGAAATAACTAAATTACTGAAATTCTCCAAACCTTTGTTACATGTTAACTAAAATGATTAACTCTCTTTGTCCAGCTCTAATGGTTTTAGCCAATTAAAGAATTGGAGATTACCCCAAACCTCCCAGATACAGATAAGCTTTTTGTCTATCACTCTTGTTGCATGTTAATTAAATGATTATCTCTCTTTGTCTCTGAACCTGCATAAAAACCAACTGAAGAAACATTTCAGGGAGGCAGATTTGGGAAAGCTTCCCCTGTCTCCCACTGGCATAAATAAACCTTTCTTCCTTCTCAGCCTGGTTCAGTGTGACTTCTATTGGCTGTACCAAGCTATGAACCCAGATTTGGAAGTGCCCCTTCTACAACATGTGGAAATCACATGGAGAATTGGTTTTGTTTTCTTCATCTAATGTTTTTTAAAAAATGGAAAGTTGATTAATATCCAGACCTTTGAAATATAATTATTATAATATCCAAATTGTTCCAGTTGAAATCTAAGAAAATATGCCTAAAGTTTCAGTAAACATCTATAAGAAATAGAAAAAGATTGTACAAGATAATAAAAAGATTATCTATCAATATTTTTAAAAGTGCATCCATCTCTCACCTACCAATTCCATCTTTACAAATTTATCCTATAGGTAATAATTATGTGAAATGATATCTGTACAAGAATATTTATGGTACCATTGTTTATAATAAAATTTCTGGAAACAACTTGACTGTCCAATAGGCCATTAGTAACTTTAATAAGAAATAGATTATTATCCATCTAACTAATAGAAAGCTATGTAGCCATTAAGAATAATTTTATAAGCCCTCAACTGGAACAATATGGATATTATAATAATTATACTGTATAAAATAAGCATCTATATACATGATATAAATGTACATACTTGTATATTCATAGAATAATTCTGGAAGGGTGTGCAAGAAACTAGCAAAAATGGTGTTTTAGTTTTCTTGGTTGCTCTAGCAAATAGCATGTAATGGGTTGGGTTAAACACTAGGAATTTCTTAGCTCATGGTTTTGAAGCTGGAAAATGTCCAGACCAAGACATCATCAAGGCGATGCTTTCTCTCCAAAGACTGGCATTCTGGGGCTGGCTGCCAGTGATTCTTGGTCCTTGGGTCCTCTGTCACATGGCAATGCACATGGCGGCCTCTCCTGGCTTCTTCATTCTCTTCTGGTTTCATTGAAGTTCAGCTTCTGGCTGGTCCTGTGTGATTTTCTCTCTTGTCTGTCTGAATTTCACTCTGCTTATAAACAACTCCAGGAATAGGACTCAGATATATCCTGATAGAGTGGGTCCACACCTTAACTGAAGGAATCTCATCAAAAGGGCCTACTTACAATGGGTTTGCATGCACAGGAATGGATTAAGTTTAGGAACATGTTTTTCTGGGGTACATATTTCTCTAAACAACCACAAATGGTAAAAAATGAACAGGGATAGAAAAGGATGGGCAGGGGTGGAAGAAGTTTAATTTTTCGTGATTACTTATTTACACCTTTTGAATATTGAACCAGGCATTTTATCACCCATAAAGTAAATTATCTTTCAAAAGTAAGTACTGCAAAAATGGGCAGTAATGTATAAATAAGGTAAAGGGCTGTTTTGTTTATCCTGCTTGGAACTCAATTTTCTTTCTCAAACTGAGGAATCCCATCTTTCATGAATTCTGGATGAGTTTTGGAAATGTCTATTTATTATTTCCTCTCCAACAGCTGCTCTGTTCTCTTTCTCTTGAGTTTGCATTAACCACATATTGGGCTCCTCCATTTTCCTCTATTATCTCCTCTATTAACCATTGCAGTTCACTGCTGTATGGGTAATTTTTGAAGTTCACTAATACCCTCTTAAGTTGTATTCGATTTGCTATTTAAACCATCCATTAATTTAATTTTATTTTTTTTAAATGCTGTATTACTTAGGGTTCTCTAGGGAAACAGAATCAATGAGAGATATCTATGAATATAAGATGTATAAAAGTGTCTCACTCAACTGTGGGGATGCATGAGTCCAAATTCCATAGGACAGGCAGCAAACTGGCAACTCCAATGAAGATGTTTGATGAATTCCTCAGGAAACAACTGGCAACTTTGATGAACTCTTCAGGAAACACTTCGCTAGTTAGCCAAAGAAGAAGTGAAGGTCCCCTATTGTCTCACTTAAAAGTGTTAAACTGATTGGATTAAACCCAGCTGATCGAATTTTCTTATTGTGGAGGACACACCCTTCATTGATGTAATCAGTCACAGCTGCAGCCAATTGACTGATGATTTAATAAACCAGCTTTCTGGTTTATTAACCAGCCACAAATGTCCTTGCAGTAACAGTTAGGCCAGGTCTTGCTTGACCAGACAGCTGGGTACCATCACCTGGCCAAGTTGACACATGAACCTAATCATTCAAACACTTATATGGGCTAGTCTCCATATAAGCATCAAGCAGGAGCTTCATTTACCTGAGATTGTAAAATAAGGTCACATGATTATATTTGATTTTGCCCTGTCTACATGTTGCTAGATTATCTTTGGCCATTCCTGAGTGTGGCCCCACATCTGCTCTTGTGTTCCTCTACTCCCTGTTGTTGAGCCACTGTCTTACTATTTCCACATTCACCTGAGTGAGTGGAAGGAGGAGAAAGTCAGGGAGTTTCCTACTTATTTCAACTTACTTTTTTTTTTTTTTTGAACTTCAAAGAACAGATTTATTCAGAGAAAACAAAAATCCCACCACCCAAAGGATGAGGAGTTTACATCTCAAGACATTTCCCAGGTATTATGTCGAAAGCTTACAAATCTCAGTTTACTTTTTATTTCTTTAGAGTTCCTGGTGCCCTAGTGGGCTCTGGGGTCCCCGAGACCTCACTCATCACCGAGACTCCCAGTTCTGGGTCCTTTCCACTCGGCTGCATCCTTTCCTTTCTACCTGGTAGGGCCTTACTTTTAAAGATAATAATTCCCATTTTCCCCTTCACAGCCTAAAAACAGACACACTCCATGTTGGTGAACTTGTGGAGAGCCTTGGTGACAAATGAGACAGCTGAGTGAGTGGGTGTGTCGGGGATGCCGTGTCCTCTCCCCGCCTCGGAGAGTGGCTGGCGGAGCAGAAGATACAGGTGAGCCTCATCCTTTCTGAGTGGAGCCTGGTGCACGACTTCCCATGGGACACAGTAAAATTCTAACTCAAGGCTGAAATCTGCCTGGAAGTGGCACGTTTGATTTTTAATTATATTTGTCACTACTAGATATTCTTTTTGGTTCTTTTCCCAAGTTTGCTTATATATTTTGCAAATGGTCTCCTTCTCTCCAGGTATTTTTTAAACCTTCTTTTATCATTTTAATCATTTTAAATATACATAGTTCATGAACTTCATCACATTGTTCTATTATTTTAAATCTGTGAAATGCTAATGCTTCTTTTTGATGGGCTTGCTGCCTTATATGCTTGGTAGAATTTTCCCATTTTTGTAATTTTGCTTGTCAAAATTGAGAGATATCTATGAATATAAGATTTATAAAAGTGTTCCAATATTTGGTAGTGTTTGGTCCCCGCCTTTAAGCTCCCATGGGAATCCGATGAGATAAGTTTTTGTGAATGGTTTCACATTTGTTTTTGCCAAGGGTATCACCATCCTAGACTACATTATCCTACTTTAAAACATTAATTTATAGTTTGAGCTTTCCTTCCTAATGTGGGAAGCGTACTTTTGGAGTCCAAATCCAGATAAAGTGCCTGGTTCATTTTCTAAAGAGAGTTTCTAATGGAAAACAATTGTTTTTCCACTGAGGGGGAAGATAATCTTTTTCTTCCTAGGCTTTTGGGCAGATTTTATTAGTTTCCGTTCCTCTGAATTAGGAGCATTTTGGGGAGTTCTGGCTTTATGCAGGGATATCACTTCCAAACCTCCTCCTCTAATGGACCCAGGACCTTGTCTCCCATTGGTGTGTGGGCATGAAAATGCCATCCCAGTAATCCCAGGCACAATAAAGACTACAGCAGCAAAAGCTTCTGAGCCTGTCTCTCTGGTCTTCAGGTAGCTATTCACTTCTGGTAATAGCAATTTTCTTTCATTTTCATTGCAATCCCAATTACTTGTTAAAATGAATGGCAAAATAAAGAATAGGAAAACAATTGGGAGAATCAATAAATTCAAAGTTGGTTCTTTGAATAGGTTGATAAAATTGACAAACCTTTTGCTATGTTAACAAAGAAAAAAGGGAGAAGATGGAAATAACTAAAATCCAAAGTGAAAGAGAGGGTGCATTATAACTGATCTTACAGAAATTAAAGGAATTATAAGAGAATACTATGAACAATTGTACACCAACAAATTAAATAATTTATAGGAAATGGACAAATTCCTAGAAACACACAATTTACCCAAATTGAACTCAAGTAGAAATAGATATGAAAAGATCTATATATAACAGGTAAAGAGATTAAATCAGTGTGGTGGTTTGGAGTTGTATGTAGCCCAGAATAACATGTTCTTAAATTTAATCCAATCCTGTGGGTGTGAACCCATCGTAAGTAGGCCCTTTTGATAAGGTTCCTGCAGCTAAGTTGTGGCCCACCTCAATCAGAATGTGTATTAATCCTATTACTGGGCTCCTTTATAAGAGAATGAAATTCAGACAAAGAGAAAGCCACAGGAAGCAAGAGGGTGGACATTGACACAACCTGGGAGAGAAGGAAGAGACAAGGAGAGGCCACCGTGTGCCCTGCCATGTGACAGAGGGGCCCAGGAACACCAGCAGCCAGCCCCAGAACACTGGCCTTCAGGAAACAAGCATCACCTTGATGATACCTTGAATTTGACTTTCTTTTAGCCTCACAACCATGAGCAAATACAATTCCATTGTATAACATGATCCATTTCATGGTATTTGCTCTAGCAGCTTAAGAAGCTAAAACAGATTTTGATACCAGGAGAGTGGGGTGCTGCTATTGCAAATACCAAAACTGTGGAAATGGCTTTGAAATTGGGTAATGGGTAGTAGTTGGAAGAATTGTAAGGTGCTTGGTAGAAAAGGTCTAGATTGCTTTGAAAAGACTCTTGGTAGCAATATGGATGCTAAAGGTACTTCCAATGAGGTCTTAGATGGGAATGATGGATGTGTTATGGGAAACTGGAGCAAAGGCAGTCCTTGTTTTAAAGTGGCAGGGAACTTGGCAAAATTGAGCACTGATGTCAGATGGAAGGCGGAACTTGAGAGTGATGAACTTGGACATTTAGCTGAGGAGATTTCCAAGCTACATGTGGAAAGTGCAGCCTGGTGTCACCTTGCAGCGCATAGCAAAATATGAGAGGAAAGAGATAAGCTGAGAATTGAACTCCTGGGCACAAAAATACCAGAAATTGATAGAAAATTCTGAGTTTCTGGAAAGGGAGTCCCCAGAGAAGAGGGCACTATGTGAGGGTGTAACTGAACATGGAGCCAGTCAGCAATCTCTATGCAAGTCAGAGTTGGAAATGCAGTTACCCATGAAGGCTCTGTGGAAAGTTCTTTTGTCTGTTGGTTTGGACCCCTGTGAACTACATGCAAAACCAGTAAGATTTTTTTGTATAATTTTTATGATGGAACCATTGCCAGCCTGGATGAAAAATGACAGAGAGGGACAAATTGAAGGAAAAATCATTTCCAGGGGAGAATCATGGAAACTGAGGTCTGGACCTTCTGAGGTCAAAAGAGTGAAGCCAGCCCCCCCATGTGTCTGGGAGGTGGGATCTGCCCTGATGCTTGGAGAGAGTGGGCCTTCTGCCCATGGTTCAGGAAGAGTGCTGTCACCCCAGTGCTCAGAGAGGGTGAGCCTGTTTCCCAGGCATTCCAGAGAGTCTGGCTGCCATGCTTAGAGAAGGTGGAGACTTCACCCCAGTGTTTGGGGAGAACATGGCTGCTCTGCGACCACTTGAAAGGAGTGGGGCTGCCACTTCTTCATGACTGGAGGACAAAATATCATTTCATAGATGATTCTCCATCAGTGGTGGGTTGAAGTTGTATGTATCCCAGAAAATCACTTCTTAAACATAATCCATTTCTGTGGTGTGGACCCATTGTAAGTAGGATCTTTTGACAAGGCTACTTCACTTAAGATATGAATCACCTCATTCAGAATGAGTCTTGGTCCTCTTACTGGAGTCCTTTATAAAGAATGAATACAGAGTGGGAGAGGGAGAGAGAGAGAGAGAAAAAAAGAGAGAGAGAGCACCATGGGAGCAAGAAGCTGAAAGCCCAGAAGGAAAAGGACAGATCATCAGATGCCACCATGTGCTTTGCCATGTGGCAGAGAAGTCAAGCATCACTGCACAGGCAGCCAGTCTTTGGAAATAAAACATCACCTTGAATTGGACATTTATCTCAGCCTCAAAACTGTAAGCTAATAAACTCCCATTGTTAAGCCTACCCATTTCATAGTATCTGCTCTCAGCAGCCTAGAAAACTAAAACACTGACCTTGAAATCTAATGGAGTATGCCCTGCTGGGTTTCAGAATTGTTTGGGATCCATGACTCCTGTTTTTCTTCCAATGGCTCTCTATGGGGAATGGGAATATTTATTCTATGCCTGTCTCTCCATTGTATATCAGAAGCAGATAACTTCTTCTCTAGGTTTAACAGGTCCACAGACAGAGGGGCATTGTGCTCCAGGAGGGACCACACCAATACCTGGTTTTGATGAAACTTTGTACTAAGCATTGTTTCTAAAATGACTTAAGACTTTTGGGATATTGTGATGGAATGAATGTATTCTGCATATGAAGCTGTATGTACCCCAGAAAAACTTTTTCTTAAATTTAATCCATTTCTGTGGGTATAAATCCATTGCAAGTAAGAACTGTTGATAAAGTTCTTTCAGTTATGATGTGACCCACCTCGTTCAAGATAGGTCCTAATATGATTAGTGGAGTCTTTTATAAGCAGAGTAAAATTCAGAAAGACAGAGAGAAAGTTACAGGAAGCAAGACACTGGACATTCACAGAAGCCAGAAGAGAGGGGAGATACCAGAAGTCACTGCCATGTTCCTTGCCATGTGACAGAGGAGCCAAGGTTCGCTGGCAGCCAGCCCCAGAAAGCCACAGTCTTCTAGAAGAAAGCATCACCTTGATGACAACTTGATTTGGGCTCTCTTTTATCCTCAAAACCATGAGCAAATAAATTCCCATTTTTTAGCCTGACCTATTGCTTGTGCAGCCAAGGAAAATAAAAGATCATCAAAAACCTCCCAAGAAAAAAAAAACCCAGGACCAGACAGCTTCACTGGTGAATTCTCTCAAACTTTCAAAGTAGAATTTAACACCTGTCCTTCTCAAACTTTTTCAAAAGCTTGAAGAGAAGGAAAACTCTAGCTATCTCATTTTATGAAGCCAACATTACCCTAATACCAAAGCCACATAAATATACCACAAAAATTAAACTATAGATCAATATCTCTTATTCAAAGATACTCAATAAAATACTACAACATCAAATCTAACAGCGTATTAAAAGAATTACACACCATAACCAAGTGGGATTTATCTCAGGAATGCAAACATTGTTCAACATAAAAGATGTCAATGTAGCACACCATATTAATGGAATGAATAGAAAAAAAACACACACATGATCATCTAAATTTATGCAGAAAAGACAAAATCCAACACACTTTCATGATAAAAATACTGAGAAAAATAGGAATAAAAGGCAACTTCCAAAACAGGACAAAGGTCATACATAAAAACCCAGAGGTAAAATCATATTCAACAGTGAAAGACCAGAAGCTTTCCCTCTAAGATCTGGAACCAGACAAGGTTGCCTGCTTTCACCACTGCTCTTTGATATTGTTCTGCAAGCCCTTGTCAGAGCAATAAGGCAAGACAAAGAGATAAAAGGCATCCAAATCATAAAGGAGGAAGTAAAACATAGATATGCAGAGCCTTTATATAGAAGATCCCAAGGAATCCACAAGAAAACTCCTAGAATTGATAAATAAATTCAGCATAGTTATAGGCTACAAAATAAACCCGCACAAATACCAAAGAATATTCTGGAATAGAATTTTAAAAATAATCCCCATTCACAATAGCTCATAAAATAATAAAATACCTAAGAATAAATTTAATTAAGGAGATGAAGGACTTGTACACTGAAAACTGTAATACATTGCTGAATGTAGTAAAAGAAGATATAATTAAATGGTAAGATTCCCATTTTAATGGGTAGGAAGAACTAATATTATTAGAATATTAATATTATTCAAAAGTATCTACAGATTCAACACAATATCTCTCAAAATGCCAGGTAGCCTTTTTGCAGAAATGGAAAAGCTAATCCTCAAATTCATATGGAACTGCAAAGGCTGTGAATAGCCAAATCAATATTGCAAAGGAAGAAGAAGTTGGAGGTCTCACACTTCCCAATTTCAAAGCTTATTACAAAGCCACTGTAATCAAAGCAGTGTGTTATTGGCATAATGACAGATACATAGACCAATGGAATAGAATTGAGAGTTCATAAATAAACTCACCCCTCTATAGCCAACTGATTTTGATAAGGGGACCAAGTACATTGATGGAAAGAGTTGTCTTTTCAACAAACGGTGTTAGGAAAACTGGATATCCACATGCAAAAGATTGAAGTTAGGCCCCTACCTTACACCATGTATAAAAAAATAACTAAATGGTCAAGGATTTAAACATAAGAGCTACAATCATAGAAATCCTATAAGAAAGCATAGAGGAGCATTCATAAGCTTGGATTTGGTAGTGATTTCTTAGATATGACACCAAAGTCTCAATCTGAGAGTGTAAGTCTTGAAAATTTAAAGTGATAGGCTACTGCTAGTCCAGTGGATAGTCAAAGTATCCACTGCTTGGGCCTGGTCCATAAATCATTGCCAGGCTGTGAACCATTTGTGTCCTACCTGCAATGAGATAAGGAATTCGTCTATCAACTACATTCCTGGGGATACTGCTTATTTCAGCTGAAATGTTTTGTTTTGTGTTGTTTGTAACCAGAGTTTATTGATGATTCTTCATGCATTGATTAATATCCTGGCACAAGCTCCTTATCTTAATTGACACTTTGCATGGCATCGGCCACTGCTTTTGTATAATCAATGGGGAAACTGAGGCACAGGTAGGATTAAGTGACTTGCGTAAGCTCACATGGCAATTTATCACACAAATCTATGACTCCCAACTCCCTTCCACATACACTTTCTACTACCCCCTGCACACCTTTTGAACCATTTTTTAGATCCATATTTGGTTTTAATCATTTAACTCTAAGCTTTGTTAAAAAATAATAAGTTCATTCCTACTCCTTAGTATTCTTCAGGTTTATCTTACCCAGAAAGTTATTTTTTTTTTCTTTCCTGGTGGAAAAGAATCAGCATGTGTTATGGTGTTATTATTTAAATGTTTATAGTTTGCCATTTTCTGCACACCAAGTCCCCAGCAGCGTCTAGTCAGACGGTCTAACTCAGGTATCGTCTGCTCCATCTGGTCCTTGCCTTTCTGCAGGCAGGCCCCTGTATGGAGCAGCAGCTGAACGTCCATATGGTCTGAGGTGTAGCCCCAGGTAGAGCATATTGCAGCGTGCCAGTCGGCAGGCCCCGAGGCATGGAGAGCTGCTGGGAGGCACACATCTGAGTGAAGTGGACACTGTTGTGCCAAAATCAGAGGGCAGAAGGGGTTCTTGGCCTCCAGGATGATCTGGACTTCCAGGACCAGTTGGGGACCAAGAGGCAGCACTAAATTGCAAATGTCAGTGGCGAGGCAACATCCAAAGAGCGTAAAGAAAACTTACTCTGCTCTTTACTTGCTCTCAGCCCTCCTAGGTAGAGGGAAAGGATTTTGAATTGGTATGTTGATTGAAAACAAAGGGAAACTGATTGTTTCTAAACATCTCAAAATGGGATAATTTTAGTTTGGTATTTTCCTCAAATTTGGCATTTCTTTGCCTTAAGAGGTTTTTTCCCTCGGTTTAATTTCTAAAGATCTAAGAAAGGAAGAGTTTTCCTAAAGGAAATCTGTATTGGCACTTAATATTGGCACTAGCTCCTTGTTTTATTTGGACTTCATCAATAAAGTCAACATGTAGTGAGTTATGCTCATTAATCTTTGAAACATAAGAATTCCATCTAGAATTGAAAAATTCCTGATGAATGGCAGTGAAGAATAAAAAAAGAGATATTTTCCAGTGAATTGCAAGCATGACATCTTTCATGCCTATTCTCTTCTGGAGCCTTGGGAATCTTACCTGCCTTTGACAAAGATGTAACATTGGACCTCTATTCAATGGAATGTCTTGTTGGGGATACTAAGTAGCCCTCTCCACCAAATTTTACTATTCTGCATAACTTTCTGAATATTTTCAAGTATTTTAAAAAATGCTACCCATAAAGCCTGAGGACAGCTTTACAACGAAGCTTCCAGAGAACTAAGGTACTCATGGAAATGATTACATTTTTAGTATAACATTGGCTAGTCTTTATGAAAACATTTGGGATTTAGTTGAATTCCCCAAGCCAAAGGAGATATTGATGTATTAAATGCATATTTTTGAGGACACTGAAAATAGGACAAATCAAAGAATTAAAAAAACCCTTGTTTCTATGTCTATATTTAAAAACAGATAGAGTATATTTTATTTCCCAACATTCATAAATTCATGTGATTGCATAGAGATAAATCTGTTTGATTTATGAACTCTCCTGAGATAATCATAACCAATTGCCAATATCCATATACATTAAAGGAAAGTTTTGACTTTCTTTTACTTCTCATACTCTTCAGTGGGTGGAAAAATGTGCATTAAACTTCCCAAATATTTAGTGGTGACATCACTGAAGGGATCAGCTCAAGGAGCAGGGAGCAGAGATGGAATGATGAAAACAATTTTTACTAGTAATTTGCCTTATGAGAAGGGAGAGCATAATCTAAGTTTATAAATGATGTTGAATTATGAAATGTTATTGAAGTTTATAGTCATAAACAAAGCAAAATAAAATAGGGGCAGTGATAATATATAATGGCCATCATTTTTACAATTATCTCCAATTTATAGATGGTGAAACAGGTTCGGAGAGGTTACCTGATTTGTCAGAGATCACCAACTGGTAAGTAGAAGAGCAAAAGTTTGAAGCTAAGTTGGTCTATAAAAGCTGAGCTCTCAACCACTACACGTACTAACTGCCTCCACCCTAACAAACAAACATGATGGCCCCTCCTGCAGAAAAGAAGAGCTAACTTGCCAATTCCATGGAGAAAGAAGGGTCCTCAAAGCACATCAGAATACTCAATGAATTTTGGATTTCTGAGATCACTGGTTGAATACAAGCCAGCCAAAAAAAAAAAAAAAAACGCAAAATCTTTCTTACAAATTAAAGTAGAACTAAAAAAAATGTATAAACTTGGATTTTGAAACTAATTTTTAAATAAAATCAAAATCCAGCAATTATATGCAATTTTAACACATTTGATTTGGTGTGGCTTTCTCTAGTTACTCTGCCTATGAACACGTAATGATAAGGCTCCCAGGCATCAGGGATTGCGCATCATCAGTCTCCTGGCATGGAGGCTTTTGATGTGAAGAGGTGAATGCAGCTCACTTTTTTAGGAAGGGCGCGTTGACCGGATCAGAGTCGATTTTTCTATGCCAAGTGATAAAACTGAGGTCCAGTTCCCTGTGAGCAACCCACTTCTATGTCCTTAGGGATCTGCTAGGATAATCCATCTGAAATTATCTGCTTTGCTGAGAAGGTCAACTGCCTGTATCCTTACCCAGGATAGCCTTGGACCCGGTTCAAAGAGAGTTGTTTTCTTCTCTGCTGGACTCACTTGGCTGGCAAAGGAGGGGCTGACAGTGGTTGGGAGACTTTTTGGAGATGCCTGTAAAAGTTGAGGACAGTCCAAATAAAGGGTTCAAAGCACAATAATAGACCAAGGGTTAGTATACACTCAGAGTATTAGAATTTATTTCTAGAAGGATAATGTTAAACAACAGTTCCATAGCTTTACTGAGACTAAATAGGAATTAAGGTCACTTAAAAGGAAGAAAAGAAAGTAAGGTCCAATATAAAAACACATTTTCAGATCCTGAGCAAGGAATTTTATAATGTTAAAAGGCATGCTGAGTGTTGGAAGCAATGCAGTTATTTTAGATTATTTGCTTTTCTTTTTCCTTTGGTTATGGTTTGTTAATCTTCTTGGGGTATGGTAGGAACATGTTGGAAGCAAAGTAGTTATTTTAGGTTATTTGCTTTTCTTAATCCTTTGCTTGGTTTTGTTTGAAATGTTGTGGGTTTTTTTTTTTATTGTTGTTGATTGTTATTTTTTTAAATTTTTTGATAAAGTTAAAAAAAAAATAAGGAATGCTGCAGATATCTGAGGAATGATCTTTGAGGAACTATTTCAAAATGGACCAGATGATTCTTTTTGAAGTCAACTCACTAACCTGGTCAGGTGGCATGACATTTTAAATTACTTTCTGAATAGATAATAGTGTTTAGAACAATGATACAGCAGATCTTCCAGGGAGGTTACTTGGTTACTCCTTTAGCTATATCACCTCTAACTCTGAACACATTTAAACAGGAAACTTCCTTTTCTTGCTATGTGTTAATGCCTATAATATCAATATTGTTAAAAACCCTAGGGGCATTAATTGTATGCAAAACGCTTTACACTGTCACTTTTCTTTGCATCTTCACACCCAACAGTGAAGGATATCTAGATTTCAAATCCTCCAGTCAACCAATTATTTGTGAGCTTTAATTGTGCACCTGCTATGGGCAATACAGAGCTTTGTCTTGCCTTTTACTCTCCTCGTCACCATGTCAAAGAGACTTATTTTGGGGTCATTTTAATTCTGAGTCCTTTACTGCGTTTGTTCCCCCATTGTCTCTAAACTCTTTTCATGCTTTCCCAAATGTTGTTACCTTCAACATGAGCCTTTCTCACCTTGAATCAAGCATGATATTCTCAATATTTATAGTACAGTACACAGTGCGGCTAAAATACGCCTAGCAATACCAAAACAATAACATCTGCTTTCCAAGAAGGGTGTATTTCTGAATTCCATCTGAAAATGCATATTCTTTTGCACTTTATTGCCTGTTATTTACACTGTTAATATTTTTAGACCACTTATTGTGGGGTATTGTTATGTAAGAAGGTGTTTCAGGACACCATTTGTTTGGAAGATTCTCCTTGAGATCCAGTTGCTTTACAATTTCTCGAGTCACTGAGTCCCACAATAGCTAAGGCTCAATTGGCTTTACTGTGCTGCTCATGGCAAAGAATCTGTTCAGCTTCTCTTCCAAACAAAGGACTTAGCTGAGTAGCAATGTTATCAAATATTTGCAGACAGGTACTGCAGAAGGGATCCTACTTTGGGTGGGAGTGAGGAGAAGGAGCTGTCTGTAGCCTGGGATTTGGGATTGTTAACTCCTGATACTAGTAGCTTCTGGGTGTTAACCCTTGTGAGTTCTCAGAAAGCACTGAGAATTGCATTTCTTCTAATGCATGTTTCAGAACAGATGCTATCGTTGCTGGAGGAGAGAAGAAGGTTCTGGACTGGCAACAAAAATAAAAAAAAAAAGAAAAAGAAAAAGGCATGAAGACCTTAGGTGAGATGTAAGACTTGTAGAAAGGGAAAAAATAGGCATTCAGTCTTCTTGAAACTCAACAAAAGAACTTAGAAGGTAGGAATTTCTCCATTAAAATGAAGGTTCATAGTTATATTCATGACCAGAAGGACAATGTTATAAATTACTGTATTATTTTACTCATGCTAATCCTGTGACTTGTTAATCCCATTTCCTGTCCTGCCTGTGCCTTCCTCTACTTGTTCTTTAAGATCCAATTTAAACGTATAACCTGATCCAATTTTCAGGTCAGAAAAAAACCAAACAACACTCTTCCTTCCACTCATCCATAAGGCAAGTTCTGCTTCTCTGGGAAGGCACTTGTTTCCTCCAGAGAACATTTGTTTCCCACAGCCTGCGACGGGGCACCCTTCTGTTTATCTTGGAATCCAGTCCAGAATGTCTACAATTGGATGCACAGAGTAGGTGCTCAGGAAGTGTTTGTCAAATTGAATTTAAATTAGGTATGTGGGATTCTAGTGATGGAAAGCTCTTGGCAATAGTGTGCTTCAATGTTCCCACTTAAGAGAAGAGATGTGACCTTATGAGAACTAGATACACAAAAGGCAGAGCCTGTGTGTGGCATCTATTTCAAGGTAGGGAAATCAGAAATGGAAAGAGCAGTTTATTAGGAAAATATCTCAAATATGTTAATGAATGCAACCCCAAACCCTTGATGACAAGAGCCATTGGTGGAATAAGAGATGTTAAAAGAAGGTTGTTTTCATGTGTCAAACATTATTTTCATAGAAGAGGCAAAATTAACAATCCAACCTAAAGAATTTGAGAACAGAATACTAAAAATGGGCCTTGAAATAAGACACAGACATTTCCTTTCAAATATATAAATATCTTCAGCTGTTTCTTAAGATTTCCTGCAGGAGAAAAATAGATACTTGAGTAATATCTATTACTTATGTCACTTACTTGATTGTGAGCTTCATGAGGTCAGGGGTTTTGTTATTACCTTCACAGAGCTCCCCTGATGTCCTGGTCTTCCCCACAAAACACACACATACACAGGCACACACACACATGCCTAACATAGCACCTCATGTAATATGGGTGCTCAGTAAATGTTTTAAATAAAGGGTACTATTAGGAATTTACCCAGGATAGCACTTTTCTAGGCACTGGTGTTATGAAATTAAGTACAATAAAATTTCTGTCTTGCTGAGGGATTTATAATCCAGTGGACCAGTATAAATTTCATGTTTGTAAATTTCAGTTAAATATGACAGGTAAATAGTATAAGAGGTTGCCAAGGAAGAGTCGGTTAAATTTACTTACAAAGAGCAGATAATGCTCCACAAATGAAATGTTCAAACCATATTTTTTAATACAAATGGGCAAACTTTATTTATGGACATTGATATATGAATTTCACATAATTTCCATGCATTTGAAACATTCTTTTTTTTTTAAATTTTTTTTCCAATCACTTAAAACTGTAAAAGCCATTCTTAGCACAGACGGTGTATCAAAGCAGGCTGTGGGTTGCTATTTGCTGATGTTTGATCTAAATCATTTGTTGTACTTTTCTTTCAACTCTGTACGTTTGAAAATTTTTGAAACAAAAGCTTAGGAAAACAAATACAATAAAAAAGAAACAGAAGTCCTACTGCTTCTAACAGGGACATCTAGAAGTTGACTCCAAATTTGCTCAATGCCCAAACTTCTTCTGTATGTTGACTTCTTTTTTTTTCAATACAATTTTATTGTGATATATTCACACACCATATATATCATCCAAAGAATACAATCAATGGCTCACAGTGTTATCATATATTGTGAATTCATTACCACAATCAATTTTAGAAACTTTTCATTACTCCAAAAAAATAGTGAAAGTAAAAATAGAAAAGAACATCCAAAATCCCATACCCCTTAAACACCCTATTATTTACTTATACTATTTTTTTGTCTTCATTTTATCACTCATCTGCCCATACCCTCGATAAAGTGAGTGTCAGTCACAGGGTTTCACAATCAAATAGTCATTCCATAAAAGCTGTATACTTACACAATCATTATCAAGAATCAGGGCTACTGGATTACAGTTCAACAATCTTAGGTATCTCCTTCTATCTATTCTAGTACACTTGAAACTAAAAAAGAATATCTATATAGTGCATAAGAATAACCTCTAGAATGACCTCTCAACTCCATTGGAAATATCTCAGCCACTGAAACTTTATTTTGTTCTATTTCTTTTTCCCCTTTTGATCAAGAAGTCTTCCTTAATTCCATGATGCCAGGGCCACGTTCATCCCTGGGAATCATGTTCCACATTGCCAGGAAGATTTACACCCTGGGATTGATGTCCCATGTAGTAGGGGGAGAGTAGTGAGTTTACCTGCCAAGTTGGCTTAGAGAGTGAGGCCAAATCTGAGCAGCAAAACAGGTTCTCTGGGGGTGATTCTTAGGCATAATTATAAGTAGGCTTAGCTTCTCCTTTGCAGGAATAAGTTTTATAAGGGCAAGCCTCAAGATTGGGGACTTGGCTTATTCAAGTGGTAGTCCCTAATGCTTGAGAGGATATCTGGATTTCCCCAGGTGGAAAAGTTTAATATTTCCGCATTATTCACCAGTCCCTCAAGGGGACTTTGCATATACTTCTTTATTTTCTGCCCCAAATACTCTGGAATGTATCAGGATATTACATTAACTTGTGCTGAATAACAGGATCTCATTCCCTTTTCTAGGTTCCATGTAATTATGTTGTCAAACTGTATTTTGAAGTAGACATTTTCCAGGTAGACTGGAGTGGGTGATGGAGGATACCATCTAATGTAGAGGCACCTGAATAAGTCACAGGATAGATATGTAATGAATTCAAAAACCTTCAAGTAGTTTACTGTAACTAATGTATTAATAGGGTGTGTACGTGTGTGTGTGTGTATGTGACATAAGATGCCCTATAGCGTTAGTTTGGAGTCATTTTTAATCATTTGGAGACATTTCTAACCATAATCTAATCATTATGTTGGAGACACTTATAGAAGGGCCATTTTTGGGGAATTGAATCATGTCCCCCACAAAAGTCATGTTCAAAACCCACCTCCTGGTCCTGTGGGTATGAAGCCCTTTGTAAATAGGAACTGTGAAGATGCTATTAGATAGGATGAGCTAGAACTGAATGAAGGTGGGTCTAAATCCACTGTGGCTGATGTCCTCATAAGCAGAGGAAAGTGCCAGGGGGAGGAAAAGCAAGGGGGAGCAGCCACAATGTGGAAGTCAACAGAACCCAGAAGAAACAGGAGAAGATACTCCTATGTGCAGTGCCAAATGACAAACAAACAAACAAACAAACAAGGAACTCCAAGATTGTACCAACCAGAAGACACCAAGTCTGGGAGGAAGCAGACATTCTAGCCTCAGAAACCATGAGCCAATAAATTGCTGTGGTTAAGCCAACCCATTGTATGGTAACAGCAGCTGGGAAACCAAAACAGTTTTTGTTACTGGAAAGTAGGGTGCTGCTAGGACAAATACCTAAAAATGTGCAAAAGGCTTTGGAATTGGGTAGTGGCCAGAAGAATTTTGAGGTGCTATGTAGAAAAAGCCTAGATTGCTTTGAAAAGAATGTTGATAGAAATGTGGACATTAAATTTACCTCCAGCAAGGCCTTAGAAGGAAATGATGAAAGTGTTATGGGAAACTGGAAGAAAGGCACTCCTTGTTATAAATGGCAGAGAAATTGGCAAAATTGAGTTCTGACGTTGGATGGAAGGCAGAACTTGAAAGTGATGAACTTGGATATTTAGCTGAGGAGATTTCCAAGCTAAGTGTGGAAGATGCAGCTAGTTTCTCCTTGCAGCTTATAGTGAAATGAGAGAGGGAGGAGATAAACTGAGGATTGAACTGCTATGCACAAGGAGAGCAGTGATTAGTAATTTGACAAACTCTCAGCCTATCAAGAGAGCATGCTCTGATCAATCGTGACCTCCCTGAGCTTCTGGAAAGTGCATTTCCAGAGACCAAGATTCCAAGTGAGAGTTTAACTGAACAACCCTTTACTAAAGAAGGGGTAGCTTAACATGGACCCAGCCAGCCATTTCAGTATAAATGAGGGTTGGAAAAGCAGTTATCCAAGAAGGAAAGTTGTCTTGTCTGAGGGTTGGCATCCATTTGAACTGCTTGCAAAGGTGTCAAAATTTTTTAAAAATTGTTATGGGCAGATCCACTGCCAACCTAGACTGAAAGAGACAGAGAAGAGACAAATTAAAGGAAGAATGACTTTAAGGGCAGAACCAAGGAAGCAAAAGTCTGGACTGAAATATCTACTTCGGCCAGAGAACAAACCCACCCATGTGTGTGGAAAAGGTGGGTCCACTCTTGTACTTAGAAATGTCAGGCCATCCACCCCAGTGCTAGGAGTTGGTGGGCCTTGCACCCCCTTATTCAGGGAGAGTGCCACCGTGCCAGTGCTTGGGGATGCTGGGGCCTGTGCTCCAGCATTCCTGATGAGCCTGGCCTCCATTATGAGGCTCAGAGAGGGTGGAGCCTACACTGCAGTGCTCTGGGAGAGCATGGCCACTGAGCAAGCACTTGGAAGGGTGAGGTTGCCCCTCCATCAGGCCTCGAGAACAAGGAATCAAGTCTCAGATGGCCCTCAGACTTTAGGATCTACTGGAGTTTGCCCTGCTGGGTTTCAGACTTGTTTGGGACCGGTGACCCGTTTTCCTCCTAATTCTCCCTTCTGGTTTGGGAGTGTTTATCCTATGTCTGCCCCTCCATTGTCAATTGAAAGCAGATTAACTTTGTTTTCTAGGTTTCCAGGTCCACAGATGGGGAGAGGCATTTTACTTCAGGATGGACCACACCCATAACTGGTTTTGATGAGCCTTTAGCATTGTTGCTGAAATGACTTAAGGCTTTTGGGATGTTGTGATGAAATAAATGTATTTCACATGAGGTAAGAGCATGTCATTTTGGGGTCCAGAGGGTGGACTGTTGGTGTCTGAATCGTGTCCCCCCAAAAGGCATGTTCAAATCCCAAACCCTGGTCCTTGGGTGTGACCCATAGGGCCTTCGAAGATGTTACAAGTTCAAACGTGCCCAAACTGAATGAAGGTGGGTCTTAATACAATATGGCTTAAGTCCTTATAAGCAAAGGAAATTGGACATAGATGGAGAAGCCATGGGGAGCAGCCATAAGCTGGAAGTCTGGGGAACTTAGAGAAGAAAGAAGAAGATGCTGCCATGTGCATTGCCATAGGACAGAAAAGCCAAGGACTGAAGATTGCCTGCAGCCAGCTCCAGAATCCTACAGTCTTTGGAGAGAAAACATCACTTTGCTGACCCTTGATTTTGGACTTCTCCTAGCCTCAAAAGAGTGAGCTAATAAATTCCTGTTGTTTAAGCCAACCCATTATATGGTATTTGTTCTAGCAGCTAGGAAACAAAACAGCCATCAATATTATTTACGATAATGATGCTTTAGTTTACTGAAATGTCATTTATTAGGACCTAGCTGTTGCTGGCACACAGTTGATATTAGGAAACAGCATTTCCACTTATATTAACAAATTGAGAAGAACTTTAAGTAGTACACAGAAACATAGACATACTGGCATTTTGGTATTTAAAGGAACCCAAATGTTAACTAGCCTAGTCCCTTCATTTTATAGAGAAAGAAATGAAGGCTAGGGAGGAAGTTGAGGGACTTGATCAAAGTGGCACTGTCAGCCAGCGATTGACTCATAGTTAGATTTGTAGACACATCGAATGCCACACCTGGAAGGTTCTTAGGTCATCGAGTGTGATCTTTCCGTAGAGAAAGATGGAAGACCAAGAAAAGTTGAGGATATTGCTCAAAGCTCCCAAAGTTGAGGATAACAGGGGCAGAGCCTAGGTTCTCTTAACAAGCAAACTGTAATTTTCCTTGATAACAGGATTTTCTATGAATGGGCGCAATCTATGAAGAAAGAGGTTTGGAAAAGGAATTGTAGAGGATGGGGAGGGTTGGAAGAGGAATGGGTTAGAGGAGATAATTTCACTTGTTAAAACTGCATTTCCCAACTAATATAATAAAACAAAAACTCCCTTTAATACAGAAATTCCCCAAAGTCTGCATTTCCCAGACCTTGGTCTGTACTTGATACCTTTGCTGTCTACCTACCTACTCTCAATGCTTATCTCTGATCTAGAACCTACTCCACTGTATCATACTGATCAATCGATTCGCTTATATCCTGCATTATGCTAAACTCCTTGAGGTCAGGGACAGTGTGTCCATCATTCATCCCTGTGGCCCCAGAACATAGAACCAAGCCTGGCAAATAGCAGAGATGGTCAATAAACTTTTGCTGGATTAATATGCAGCAACAGATGAAAAGCCCTAAAGAGTCTGTCAAATCATTTTTGCATAATTCATAATTCCTTTTACCTCATTTTAAACACCTGGCATTTAACCCAAGCTTCTCATATATGGCTTATCTATAATTGAGGAAAAATCAGAAAATTGCACTCATGTTACTTAAATTCCCAAGATGAGAACAGATGGTGATTTAAAAAGTTATGAAAAGGAATTAATGACAAAGAAGACAATGGCAAGAAAAATCAATGCTTTCTCTGTCAGCAGAAATCTGGGTGAAGTCATGAGAGGAACTCCAGAAGTTTTCGTCTTGTTTTAGTTCCACTTTTGACCCAGTTTCTCTCTGCAGTCAATCCACAAGCTGTAGCCAAGGGCTCTGTGACACTCAGTGACATTCACTCCAACTGGCAGAAACAATGTGACAATCAGGCCTATTTTTAAGCAGCAGTTGAACTGAATTCATGTTAAGAGAAAAAGGCCTGGGGCAGGGGGCAGGGTACGAGGGCCAGGAGAGGGAATGAAAGAGAAAGAGAGATTTTCAGGAGAGCCAGTGAGGTGAGGAGCCCTATCAAAGGAGAGGGGAGAGCCGCTTCATTTGGGAACCTGGGAGAACAAGAATAAAAGGAAAGCTGAGTCCAGACCTTGTTGGCAGAGTTGACTCTTTCTGTCCTGATATTTGTGCCTAATTTTCTGACGGGTTTCTGACATTTTGGCAGTTCTAGGATACTGTAAGGCCATGGAGACACCACAGGGCACTCAGAGACCCTCAGACTTAAAGCCCGTTTCACGGATTTGGACAGTCACTGTCCAACAACTGTTGTGTGTATGTGTGTGTGTGTGTGTGTGTGTGTGTGTGTGTGTGTGTGTGTGTGTGTGTGAAGGCCAGGGGAGGGTGGTAAGGCAAAGGTGAGGGCACCAGTGGAAAAAAAATGAGCAAAATCCTTGCCAGTGACAGTTCTTAATTGCCTTAGGGGGCAGCGTCAAACCTTAATTTTTCTCTAGTCTAGAGAAATTCCAAAGGATCTGGGAGAGAGAGAATAAACAATAATAACTGATATAATTTGAGTTTATTTTTAACTCATTTGAGAGATACAACAGAAAAAATGTGTAACCCTGTCATAGACTTCATATCCCATTAGATAGTTTTAAAAATTGTCAAAAATAGTCACAATAAGGAAACTGTAGAGCAGCAAGCAGAGTTGTAAAATTAGGGTCATTGAACAGTCTTCTTGCTGTTACCGATTTCCTCAGGGTGCCAGATTTTCTCCTCGGGTGTAGACTAGAATGAGCAGTAAGAAGCTTGCTAGGAAAGCCTACATTTACAAGAAAAGGAAAAGGACAAAGGACAAAGGACGTGGCGTGTGGCAGAGAGATCCCTGCCTCTGAGCATCCGGGTGTC
This sequence comes from Choloepus didactylus, assembly GCF_015220235.1. Taxonomy (NCBI): domain Eukaryota; kingdom Metazoa; phylum Chordata; class Mammalia; order Pilosa; family Megalonychidae; genus Choloepus; species Choloepus didactylus. Next base: position 55,844,184 of record NC_051326.1, read on the forward strand.
TTCACATACAGCTGCAGTTTGTGGAAGTGTCTGAGCTCCCCCGCCTTGGTTTGCAAGCTTATCAGGGGTGAGAACAGGCACAGGGGCAAAGCTTACTGGCCAGGTTACAGACATTTCACTGGGCCACCCAGAGCTGCCTCTGCTCCCGGCTCCGGTTGTCATTGGTGTTTGTGGGTGGGAGCAGCTCATAGCAAAATCATCAGAAGATGCTCCAAGGGAGGCCAAGCATCCAGACACCTTGCAGAACCTGGGAGGCGATATAGACAATATGCTTCTCTTTCCTGTGTGGCTCTAAAAGGTCCTTGAGCCTCCCAAGCTGAAAGGGGAGCCCCGGGATTTTGAATTCATAGGGGTTTAGTTGCCTCATGCTGTGTATCTTGCTTTCAACCCAAAAGACCACATATCTATGTGACTCTCCTTGTTCCAGTAGACAGATAATGGGGCTTTCTTAATATACCTAATAGGTAAGGATGAAGGAGATTATTAGGAGATCCCACAGCTACACTTTGATGATGAAGCTTACTGCAAGGAGAGTGATAGGTCTAGGGGGCAAATGTTCAAGAAGTCACCCTCTACTCACTGTGGTTGTTTTCTAGGATGTCCCTATAAGCTCCACCTGTATCTGCAGGTCCTCCCCATCCTGTCTTCTCTCAGGTGAAGATCAAGGGAGGCAAAATGCATCTCACAGGTGATGCTAAATGTGGTATATATGCTAAAGGCTTGTTTTCATATTTATATTTTTAGCATTTTGTACCTCCATAATGGTTTTGAAATTCCAATAACTTTAACATTTCTGTACATTACTCAGATATGGTAAACAGTTCTCTCTCTCTCTCTTTCCCTCTCTGCAGTGATATTAATCATGCTATTTGTTTTTCCAGCTGCACTTACCTGTTTTGTCAGCACTTCATTGAGGAATGAATTCTACTCAGAATGACTAAATGGCAAAATGCTTTGGTAATCCTAGAATAATAATTCTTTTACAATGGCTATAGATGGATATTCTTTAACATGGCTGACTTTGGGGCAGAGCCTGATTTTAATTATGATGCTGTATCTGAAACATGCTCCAACAGGGTTGTACTTTATTTCAAAATATAATCCATACTGTATGAAATTTCAGGTCAGCTGCCAGATATCGTGTACTTTGCAGCAAATAAGGGGCAGCATGGATTAAAAGATCATCAGCCACTGTGCCTTTTGAGGGGTAGGGATATAAAAGGCCAAAATTGGGAGATTGTCATTTATCAAAGACTTGCCAGAATGGAAATACTAAATACTACTTACTGCATACTTTACATGAGTTATCTCATGGGACATGCTCTATTTTAATCTTAATCCATGTGCTAACAGTAATAAACCTCTTTCACAGAAGAGGAAATCGTTTTCAAGAAGTCATGGTCCTTACCCAAAGTCACCAGTTAGGGTGGCATGCCTGATTATGGACTTATGATAATACAATGACTACTAAAGAAGAGAGAGAGAGAATAAAAAAACAGACTTGGGTAAGTTTGATGCAAAATGTTTAAAACCCCCTATGATCCGACTGCTTTATGGAATTCAGGGTGTTGATCTGAGGTAAAATAAATATGACATATTTTAACAGCCTGTTAACCAGTCTGCTGTTTAATAAAAAATCAAATATTTTGATAAAGTCTATGGTAGGATTGCTGCAAGATAATGCATTTTTCACTGAAAGAGTGTCTGATGTTTTTTCTCCGAATGGCCGTTATAAATGTCAGAAGAGGAGTGTCTTGGAAGTTTCTGTGCAATTTGTGTTTGTGTATGTGTGAGTGCATTTGTGTATTTTAGAGGGAGATGCATTCATGGAAACGTGGTAGTTACACATGCATAGAAACTGGTAACAGGTTATCTCAGGGGAGAATTAGAAAATGAGGGTCAGGGACAAAAGAAAGACATTTTTCAACTCCTTATACCCCTTATACCACCTGAGCTATTTTTACTATGTACAGTTTTTATTGTGGAAGAAAAAAATTAGTGTACGATACATCTTGCTCCTGTATCTGTGCAAACAGAATGAGTCCCATAGCTATTCTCTAATGACCCATGGGCAAATATTCTGTTTTTTGATCTTCTTGGTTCTTATAGTTCCTCCAGAAACTAGAGTATCAAAGAAGAAGTGAGTTTCTCCCTCTAATTAAGGACTTTGCATTGCAGCAGAGCTGGAACTTAGAAGAGATTGTGCTTTCTGTAATCATCCATTTAGTTTGCAGAGCCAGATTTTATAGCGGCTCGCCCTCAGCAAAACAGAGGAATGCACTTAAGAAGCATCATTGGTACAGTTTAATAAAACAAAAGCAGCTCCGTTTTTGTATTTCACAACATAATATGAACAACACACAATATTTATTCAGATCCCTCAGCTCCTAAAATCATTGTTAAAAGCTTGCATGTGGTTCTTTAAATGCTTAAAATGTTTCCTGTCCTCCTTTAACCTATATCCTTTGAAGTGTTCTCCCCAGGTGCTTTCATTTCCTTTTCAGCTCCCCTTTGAGAAGGAGAATAGGGGATCTGGAGGCTGGGGTTCCAAGTCGGGGTCCCCATCAACAAGGTGGCTTGTCATCCATCTCTCTGGATTTCACTTTTCTCACCTGCAGTATGAAGGATATGGACAGGGCATTCTCTAAGAATCCTCCTGGCTTACAAATATTTTTATTCTCGTTCTCAAGAGAATCGCAGAGGTCCAGACCCCACAGTGTGCCCTCTCACAGATCAAGGAGAGTTTTACATTTTTCTAGGAAAGGGGACCCATGTGCAAGCCCTAAAGACTTACTGTCCCCCAATTGCTGCATTTATAATGAACTCAAATGCATACGTAGTCCACAATTGTTTCGAAGGCATCTCATTATTTTTGTTGTTATTGATTTTTTAAGTGTGTTCATCATTCAGGTTCTAAATCCATTACAAAGAACAAATACACATTTAAATATTTATTATTATCCAAGATTGTGGTCATACACTTCCTTATCCTCCCACTCCCATCTGCTCCGTGATTGACTGAACAGATGGGTGTTGCACCAGTTCTAAAAGCCAGAACACAAGGGCTGTGTGATTTAGACTAAAAGAAGCTAAGTAGCAAAGGCAGATGAAGTATATAGGTTTATCATTCCTTTTCTTCTTATGTCTTTCCTTATTAGTTGAGCAGGAATTTCCTAGCACTTTTTGAAATTCACAACTGTGGTAGGTCAAGGAAGACAGAAAAAAGAATAATGACTGCAGAATTATTTAGGTCTTCTCTTGGATTTCTTTGTTCCATTTGGCAACATTATCCACCCCAGTTTTCCAAGCAAGAGAACTTGTCATTATATTAAACTCTTCATCCCTTTTTACACCTCTGTGTGTAAGTTAGTTATCAAATTATAAGCATTTTTAAGCCTGCAATATTGCTTGAATCTATTCCCTTATCACCAGCCCCACTGCTCAACCTCATTCAAGCTTTCAGCTCTTCTCATCAGTGTATCTTCCATATTTCTAACTTTCTGTAAAACAAATAGAGATATGCAAAGGCACTCTGGGAGCCCAGAGGAAGAGAGAAAATGAAAATGCGTGGAGACATGGAAGAAAACAACTTAGTCTTGGGGTACAGGCTGTGTACATAGGTCTGGGGTAGAATGCAGCAGACTTGCTTAAATCCTGCTAGGCAGTTTGGCCTTAATGCAATAGGCTACAGGGTACAATCTGAGTTTTTTGAAAACAAGAACTACATGATTGCTTCTGTGTTATAAAAAGATGATTCTAGTGAGGAAATGGAGAAAGGACCAGAGGGGATAGATTAGTTATTACATAAGTCCAGATGAAAAATCATCAGAGACTAAAATATATGAGTACCAGGGTTTATGGACAGAAGGGAATGAATGAGAGGTTCACTTCTGTCATAGAATCAGCAGGAAATGATTATTGGAGACGGAATGAATGCAAGAGAGAGAGAACTTAGGTTGATGTCCAGGTTTCCTACTTCAGTGACTGTGTTGACATTTGTCCCAGAAGAGAGGTAGAGAATACAGAAATGGCAGAAGAGCAGAAAAAGAAAACAAGGAGAAGGAATGACAGGTAGTTTTAAAAATGTTGGCTTTTACCTAGCCATTGAGTTATCCATGTAGAGATGTTTAGAAGGCAATATATAATTAATATAATGCAACTTCTATTGATTAAAAAGTAGTGGTCTTGTGTGATTGTGAAAACTTTGTGGCTCCCACTCCCTTTTTCAACTGTATGGACAGATGAGTAAAAAAATGAGGACAAAAAGTAAATGAATAGTAGGGAGGGATGGGGGGTATGGAAGGTTTTGGGTGTTCTTTTTTACTCTAAGTTTTATTCTTATTCTTTTTTTGCATGTGGTAAAGAAAATGTTCAAAAATTGATTGTGGTGATGAATGTACAACTATATAATGGTACTGTGAACAATTGATTGTACACTGTGGATGATTGTATGGTTTGTGACAATATCTCAATAAAATTGAATTAAAAAAAAGTAGTGGTCTTATCTACTAAAATTCAAAATGTGCATACCCTATTATTCAGGAATCCCACCTCCAGGCATCTTACCCTTCAGAAATATTCTATATATAGAAGAAGAAATGTGCACACATTGTATTGAAGCATTTTTATAGTAATAACCGTGGAATATAATCTAATTGCTTATGAATAGAAGATTCATGATTAATATGATGAATTGCCATATACGATGAAATGGAACCCAGTGCTATGCTGGCAAATGTTATACAATCAGTTCTTTGGGAAGAAATAAAAAAGGCCCCTATGGCCCGATGTGGAGTCTTTGCCAATTTCAATGGTGTGAATATTGAATATTATTACCATGGCCAATATCAGCCTACCAAGAAATCACTGAATGTGGAGTTGGGAAAAGTTGCCCACAGTAGGCTCTCACTGGAGGGTGCAAGCCAGCTCTGGCACCCCACTGGGACAGGACTATGTCTTTTTATATCAATACAGAGTGTTCTCAAAATATTAATGCTGAATGAAAAAAAGAAAGCACAGAATGATGATTATAGTATGATAACATTTCAGTTAAAAAAGACCAAGACATCAATGTTATATATTCTCAAAGGGCGTTATATATGGATGTATCCCCAAATAAAAAAAAAGTAGTCAGTAAAGAGAAACACCAGATTTCAATGCAACTTTCCTCTGGAGATGGGGGTGTAGAGGGACCTGAAGAGTAGACCAAGTATTGGGAATTTTAACCTGTGAGGCTGAAAAGTTCACTAGTAATATACTAATATTTTAAGAAGGTACATTTATTATTTTATTAGTTTTATTTCATAGGGAATTTTACTGTGAGGTCAAAAGTTTATTACTAATATACAAATATTTTAAGAAGGTACATTTATTTTATTATTTGAAATCATGTTTTAAAGCAATACAAACACATAAACAACCAATAAACCAAAAATGTACGTGGAATTTCTTTTGCTTTCCTTTAAAAATTCTGGATAACAAACCATCTCTCATTGGCTTAAAGTACAGTAGAGCAGTGACAAGTAGATGGGACTCAGAGACGAAGGCTTAGGATAAGATAAAGGGGCCCAGTTTCAGTCATTTTCATTTGATCCTTTTAAAACTCAACCGATGTGCTAACTTTTGAACCTCAAGCTCTGACTATGTGGTATCCTCCAATGTCCTTTGGCTTTTTTATTTGCTGTCTGAGACTAAAGAGAGTTGTTAGCTAAGACTTACCATAAGGGGAAAAAAAGGCAGGAAGGGTCAGGGGAAGGTTTTTAAAATTAAAATGCCCTTTCAAAACAATGGTTACATTTAAAGAAAAAGATTTGAGAAATGTCAAATCCAAACTCTGAAGACCCTGAAGTTGGTTGACATCTCTCTCCCTACCTTGATAATGTCTTCAGAAAGGCCAGCCACATGAACAGGAAGCACTGTTTTATTTTACATTGGAGGGACATTATAGTTTTGTTTCTGAAATGTAAATGAAAACACTTCAGTTCTCTTTGTCTGGTCACTGAGTGGGAGAAGGAAGACAGTGGAGTGGTATCACTGAGATTCAGGATGTTGAACCCTACTAATTAAAGTTGCCCTATGGTTGGAAAATATGAACATTTCCTTATCGGACCTCTGGACCATCTGCTTCATTGGGACAGAGGGCAGGGAGGGTCAGAGTGCGAAAGTTACATGAGCTAACGCAACAATCTTGTAATAGAGCTAGAACTAGCTTTCCCTGGCTAATTGATGGCAGAAGGGTGTTGTGGATTGAATTGCATCTCCCTAAAAGAAATGTTGAAATCCTAATTTCCAGGACCTCGGAATGCAACCTTATTTGAAAATAGCATCATTACAGATGAAATCGGAGAAGTTACAGTGAGTTCATACTGAAGGAGGATGGGAGCTAATCCAATACAACTGGTGTCCTTATAAAGTGAGAAAATTTGGACACAGAAAGACAGACAAAAAGGAGAATGCCGTGTCACAACTGAGGCAGAGTCACCTCCAGAATTCCGGAGAAAGGCATGCAACAGTCTTCAGAAAAAGCACAGTTCTTCTGACCCCCTTGATTTAGGGATTCTAGCTCCCAGAACTGCGAGATGACACATTTCTGTCACCTTAAGCCACCCAGTTTGTGGCATTTTGTTAGGGCAGTCCTAGCAAACTAAGGTAAAGGACTAGAAGGAAGAACCTTGGATTTAAAATGGAGAAAAAGCATAAGGAGGTATTTCAAAAATATCATTGTCCTTGATAATTGGCTGAAAATTGTTTATAGCCAGTGTCCCATGCCCCAGTCACTCACGGCTGTCACGTCCACTTCTTCCTTTTCTAGTTAGCAATCACCCCAAACTAAGGCAATCTATGTCCTGAAAATATGGCATCTGCCTCCACATTGCCCTCAGTGGTTTGCCCCAAAGTAGAAACTCGTGATCTCGGCCTCCGCGGGCAGCCACCCGGCACAGCTGGTGAACATCCCTCCTGTCGGAGTTTCCAACTCTCCCTGTTCCTTGAGACTGGACAGATGGGGGCCCAGCACCTACATTTTGCTGACCAAGATGCATGAACCAAGCAGAGGCGGGGAATAGATCAAAACTTTTAGAAAAGAGCCCAGAGCAACTTGCTTTTCTTAGGTAATCAAAACAACTCTTTTCACTCTTATTATTACTATTTAGCATTGTGACCTTCAGTGCCATAAATAATTATTGGGCATCCATTATATAATAAATACGACATGTTTTCTACAACAGAAGAGTGAAAAACACATGCAACTTTTATAATACAGCACAGAATGAGATAAAGGCTGTTATCAGAAGCGCAGCAAATGGACTGCAGAAGCAAAAGGAACGAAACATTTCTAATTTGTGGGATTGGGGGACGCTCGTTGGAAAAAGCTGATGCTGAGCACAACCTTGAGGTATGTAGAATTTCATCAGGTGGAAAGCCATCCCAGGGCTTTTATGTAAAGGCTGCTTGGAGGTGAGGCATTCATCTTGAATTTATGCTTCCATGTGGCTTCCACATAAAGAAAAACACTACTCAATCTAGGCATTTCCAGTGAAAACACCAGTTGAACCAATAATTTGACAAGATGAAAAATAACCAGCTGATTTGCCAAATTGCATTCCGTTTTTCAAGTTATTGCATTTATATTATACACATTCAGACAAAATCTACCTCAAAAGTAGAATGGGAGATTTCCTTTTGCAGATGTCATACAAACAGGTTTCTGTTTGTTTTGCATGGGCCGCTGGGGATATTGTAAAGAAGCATTGCAATATAGAGAACTTGCCATTCAGAGATGGTATATGGCTCAGTTTTTTAACTGTTTTCAGTGAAGTGGACAGAAAGGGATTGGGGTCATCCTCTCCCAGCAGGGTACACCTTGAAGGGGCACTAATACCATTGTTTACCTGAACAGATGCTGAAAGCCCTGCCTGGCTCAGGACGCTTAATCTTTTCCAACTGAGCAAAATGTTCAGCATGAACTTTTAAAGATAGTGACACATTGTGTGTCCAATCTGCTGAAATTTGCAGCAGGAAACCAGTCATGGGGAAAGCTGTGAAGGTTTGCAGTGATTAAATGCTGCCAAGAGTCCGCACTTTCTTTAGGAAAGTAAAGATGGTTGACTTGGCAATTGACAGTCAGACGTGATGAAGTTCTTTTTGCAATGCCCATCTGAATGATGTAGAAGATTGAAATCCAAGGCACGAGACTAGGATGTTCTCAGTGGGCAAACTCTGATTAAATTTTTTTCCCAAAATTCTGACTTTAATCAATGTAATTGTAATCACTACACTGCAATATATATCTTTTTTTTTTTTTTTTGCATTCTTTGCAAATACCATAATAAATAGCATTCCTAGTATAATTTGCTGATATGATTGATAGGGCCTTTTCAGTGCTTCTATGTACACAGTCCTTATAAGTGCTCTTGATGCAGTATTTTCATTGCTTCACGTGTAAGGCTGGGGTAAACAATGAGTGACTGTGATGCCCGTTCTCCAGTAGTATTTCTGTAAATAAAAGTTAGTTTGCTTCAACCAATATTATTAAGCATCTACTGTGAGATTAAGGATGTAAAAAGGAATAAAGTTCTTTCTTTCAATACTTTCACAGATATGTGTGGGAGAAATAGACATGTTCAGATCTATTTGATAAGTTTGGTAGCTGCAAGGATCAAATTATATGCAGAGCCATGGAACATGGCTGAGGAAAATCTGATTAGAACTAGGGTCCAGAGAAGATTCTGTGAGATGTGATGCCCAAAAATGAGCCCTTGCACTCCTGTTCCAATTGAATTAATAAATATATATGAAAGTGCTCTGTGACTTTTGCTGCTTGATAAAAATGCCAATTGTTAATTTAATAAGTAGTGGCAGTATTTCTGGCTTGGCCAATAGCTATGAAACCTTTGAAAAGACATTTAATCTCATGTGCTTCAGTTTCCTTAAATGTAAAATCAAGGGTTGACCTAGCTAACTTGAAAATTATTTTCATATCTAAAATTTGGAATTTCTCATTTAAAGAAGTTAATTTGTAGTCAAGTTACACATAAATAAAAATATAATTTTGTTTTAAAAACAAGAATGATGTTTAAATAAATTACTTGATGAATTATTTCTGCAAATTTAAGACTATATTTGTCATGTGATTAATCTGCCCCTTCCTAAAACTAACTTCAGATTTGCTTAAAACAAGCTATGCTTCTTAATATCTGTTAGTATTGGGATACGGATCCTACATGACACCAAATAAAGGCAAAATGACTGCTCAGGAAGATGACTTTGATGCATCGATTTTATCTAGCTCCTTGGAATGTTTAGATGAAAGAGGCCATGTAAATAAAATCATAGATTTAATACCAAGCAACAAAATAGGAAGCATCTAGCAAAATAATCTGGAAAGCATTCACGTGGCCATCCTGCGATGTTTGCTTGGAGAGTCCACACTGCACTGGGTCTCAGAGTATCTGGGCCTGAAACCCTCCACACACTCCAAATCCTGCTGGTTTCAGAGGCACCCCCTGGAATTTTCTTCATGTGGGGACCCTGTCAATTTCCCCATCTGCACCCCACCCATGTAGAGTTGCAAAGGTCGGTTTGCCTTTGTACATAAGCAGTCTCTGGAACTGCCTATTTATTTGCGAGTATTGACTTAAACATTGAGAATTGAATGCTATCCCTAACTATCCAAGCAATGTGGGCCAGTAACCTCTTGGCAAATAATGGGGTGTTTCATTCAGAAGCTGAGATAAGACCTTCCCTGCTGTTTTGGTTTGCGAAAGCTGCCAAAATGCAATATACCAGAAATGGATTGGCTTTTACAATGGGGTTTATGAGTTCACAGATTTATAGTTGTAAGGCCATGAAAATGTCTCAATTAAGGCATCAACAGGATGATGTCTTCTCTGAAGAAATGCTGATGGCACCTGGGGTTCCTCTGTCACATGAGAAGGCACATGGCCAGAGTCTGCTGGGCCTCTCCCGGGTTTAGCTTCTGGTTTCCGTGGCTTTCTCCAAAATGTCTCTGGGATTCTGTCTCTCTTAGCTTCTCTCTTAGCTTCTCCTGGAGACAAACTATGGATTACATATCTTAGCTTCTCTTCACAATGTCTCTCTCAACTTTCCTGAGCTCCTTCTCTCTGTGAGCTCTCTTAAAGGATTAAAACCCACCTTGAATGGGGGGGTTCACATCTCCACAGAAACACCCTAATCAAGGTGCTACACACAGTAGGTCTGCCCCCAAAAGAGTGGATTAAAAGAACATGGCCTTTTACAGGGTACATAATATATTCAAATCAGAACACCTGCTAATTTATTATGTAGATATTATGGGAAAATGTATGTAAAAAAATTAAATCTACAGAATGGTTTAGGCTAGGAAGGTGTTATTAATGCATTAAAGAGATAAGAAGAAAAGAAGAAATACGTATTGATTTTTTACCTGATGCCAAGTACCATGTTAGGTGTTTTATGTAGGAAATGAGGATTCATTTCCTCATTATATGGGTGGGAATCTGAGATCCAGAGAAGGGAAACCATTTCTCCATGTTTGTATCACCAGGATTTGGTGGGAATAATTTTGACATCTTGTCTTCTGTCTGACTTCACCACACCACCCTTCTGAATTCTCTAACAATGGTGAAGTCTATGTGTATTAAGAAGATTACAGACCAGTCATGCATTGTACAACAGTCTGGAACAGGTAGAATGGCTGAGATCACAGTGAAGACCTGTAAGTCTCCCTGGCCTGGGGACTGGAGCCCCCCATCCCCACCCCCACCCCAGGCAGACTGTCTTGGAGCTGGTTCCCCAAGGGAAAAAGAAACAATCTGTTCTGGGAGCAAGCGGGCGGGGGGCGGGGGGGGGGGCTCAACCTGGCCCCAATTGCAGAATTGATTAACAACTTTGGACTACTGAATAAAAGCTCCAAGCACAGATAAAACAAGAGCAGGTATAAAAGGAACTGGGAGGAATCTGTCTGGCAGCGAGGAGGCAGGGCTTGAAATGAAACAAAATAGTTTCAGCGGCTGAGAGATTTCAAATGGAGTCAAGAGGTCACTCTGGAAGGCATTCTTATGTGCTATATAGATATCCCTTTTTAGTTTTTAGTGTACTGGAATAACTAGAAGGAAATTCCTGAAACCATGGAAATGTAACCCAGTTGTCTTGATTCTTGAAGATGATTGAATAACTATGTAGATTACATGGTATGACCATGTGATTGTGAAAACCTTGTGGCTCACAATCCCTTTATCCAATGTATGAACAGATGAGTAGAAAAAATGGGGACAAAAACTAAATGAAAAACAGGGTGGGATGGGGGGGGATGGAAAGCTTTGGGTGTTCTTTTTTAATTTAATTTTTATTCTTATTTTTATTATTTTTGGAGTAAGGAAAATGTTCAAAAATTGATTGGGGTGATGAATGCACAACTATATGATTATACTGTGGACAGTCGATTGTATACTGCGGATGATTGTATGGTATGTGAATATATCTCAATAAAACTGAATTTAAGAAACAGATTACAATTATTAAAATTTCCTTATGCTTATCCCACTTTTTTTCTTAAATAGCCCTGTTCTTTCAACTCTACTCATGATTTTTCTCTGATAATAATTGATTTTTTTAACGCTGAAAGTAACCTCTGAAATTATACAATCTAATACCTTTACATTAAAACAAATTGACTCGGGGAGCAGCGGTTTTCTCAAGTTCTCTCAGGTAGTTTGTGAGCAGAACTAGATCTGGAGTTCAGCTGTTTAACTGCATTCTATTTCTTTATTCATTATTTTAAAATTATGGTCATTTTTTTTCCTGTATCAATACTACCTCTATCAATTATTTACTCATTTCTAAAATCAATCTGTCATGAATATACCTACTGGAACTTCTGATATATACATTGTGTGCATCAATTCATTTGCTCTCTCAATAAATATCTATAGAGCCCCTAAGTATTTGTCATGTTGAAGAGCCAAAGAAAAATAAAACGCTGTCTCCAGTGCTCAAGAAATTTCCAATATAGTAAAGAAGGCAGGCTTTTAAGCAAGTAAATGAAGTATGATAGCTATTGTGATGAGAGCCAGAGGTCACATTATTTGTACTGGGGTCTGTATTGCAGGTGGGACATCCTGAAATTAGTCATCTAGGAGCTTGTCTAGGGGAGGACAGTTACCACCCTCCCATTGTGAGAAAGGGCTCTGAATTAATTCCGTATTCCTGCTGTAACAAATTGCTACAAACTTAGTGGATTAATACAATACAGATTTGTTATCTTATGGTTCTGGAGGTCATTCATCCTAAAATGAGTCTCATTGGGCAAAAATCAGTGTGTCAACAGAACCATCTCCTCCTGCAAGCTCTAGAGGAAAATGTGTTTCCTCGCTTTTTCCAGTTTCTCAAGGCTGCCACATTCCTTGGCTTGTGGGCCCTTTCTCCATCTTCAAAACCCATCACACTAACCTCTGGTGGGTCTACTGTCACGTATCCTCTTTCCTTGTTGTAAGGACCCTTATGATTATACTGTGCACACCAAGATGATTCAGGATAATCTGCCTCCCCATCTCAAGATCTTTCACTTAATCACATCTGTGAAATCCCTTTTGCCATGTTAGGCAACATTAAGATATGAGCATCTTAGGAGCCATTACTTTGTCTACCACAGATAACAATGTGCGAGATTGTGGTGGGGGTGCTGAGCAGGCAGGTGCAAGGATAGGGAAGGATATTTCTAGAAAAGAGGATCCAGGGAAAGCCGTAGGGATATGAAACTAATGACGTTTTTTTATGGCTGAAGCACTCAATACAAAGTGAGGGCTACAAATAGAGATGCGGCCACTGTATCAGGCCTGGTCCAGACAACTCCTGCAGCTGTGTTGGAAATGTTGTGCTTTCTTTCCTAGGCAATTTAGAGCCACTGAAAAAGTTTTAAGCAGGGGAGTGAGATGAGCAGAGCTGACTCTTAGAATGCTGACTTTGGCAGCACTGGGAGATTTACTGAGCCTGGGTGGAGATGAGAATGATGACAGATGGAGAGGAATCAAGGAGAAAGGTGATGAGGGACTGAATTTGGGTAGTGGCTGAGGGGATGGAGGGATTACAACAGAAAGAAATTGTTAGGAACTGATTACCAATCTGCTGATGTGAGAGAGATTGTGAGTAAACGGATACTACCAGATTTATGATCTGGAACACTGGGTGAGCTGACGTGCATTTAATTAGACAGAGACTATTGGAGGAAGAAGAATGTGGTAATAGTGATGGTGGTGGTGGTGTGTATGCATGTTTATGTGTGTGTGTGTGAGAGAGAGAGAGAGGGAGGGAGAAATGATGGTGGTATATGGGCAAAAGGCATTCAGACATGAATACATCAAGTTTGTGATTTCTGTGAGAAATCTGGGTGGAGTCCTTCAAAAAGTCATTTCATGTAATTGTCTTTCCTTCCTTCTTTGCTTCCTCCCTCCCTCCCATCCTTCCACAAATATTTAAATAATTATTATACAGTAGACTTGTGCTAAACATCACTGACACAGTGATAAAAAAGTTAGAAGTAGTCTCTGCCTTGTATTCCATGTTGAATCTCAAGGAAAAATATAGACCAGAAATGTAGATTTAGAAGTCCTCATTATGTGTGTGTGTGTTTGTGTATGCATATGCATACACACATTATACATACATACATTCATACATAAATACAAGTGTATTTATACATACATACATGTATGTAATGGAAACCATGGCTCTGTATGTGATTCCCCAGGGAGAGCACACAGCATGACTATAGGAGAAGAGTGGTGAGGGCAGATTCCCAAGAAAAAGAAACTTGAGAGAAAGGAGAGTTAATCCAGAATAGAGAAGGTGTATTAGTTAGGGTTCTCTAGGGAAACAGAATCAACAAGAGATACCAATAAATAAAAGATTTATAAAAGTGTCTCACGCAACTGTGGTTATGCACGAGTCCAAATTCCGTAGGGCAGGCAGCAAACTGGCAACTCCAATGAAGATGTTCGATGAACTCAGGCAGTGAACTGAGTGTGTTCAATGAACTCCTGAGGAAATGAACTAGCAACTTCGACAAACTCCTCAGGAAACACTTTGCTGATCAGCTGAAGAAGAAGTGAAGGTCCTCTATCTGTCTCACTTAAAAGTCTTCAACTGATTGGATTAAATCCAGCCAACTGCATTCTCTCATTGTGGAAGACACACCCTTCGTTGACATCATCAGTCACAGCTGCAGCCAGTTGACTGAGGATTTAACAAACCAGCCTTCTGGTTCATTAAGCAGCCACAAACATCCTTGCAGTAACGGTTAGGCCAGTTTTTGCTTGACCAGACCCCTGGGTACCGTTACCTGGCCAAGTTGACACATGAACCTAACCATCACAGAAGGAGATATGCAAAGACCAGCAGAACCCCAATAAGGGGGTAAAGTTGAGTTAGCTAAGGACTGAAAGAGCCCTTTGGATCTGCCCTTGGTGACTCATTGATGAGCTTTGCAGAGAGCCGTTTCATCCAAACTGAGAATGGTTACCTGAGTACCCTTGAACAGGAGAGTAATCAAAAGTGAAGACGTGGAAGCAATGAATAAAGAGTCTTGATTTAGGAAGCTTAGCAGTAAACGGAAGAAGTTAGGTAATACCTCGAATAGGCATGAGTGTGTATGAGAGAGAGTGTGTGTGTGTGCAATTATGTGTGTGTGCGTGAAGAACATGTATGTGTGTTTAGAGATATCGGAAGAATATTTATCAAAATATTAGCAGTGACTATCTCTGGGTAGTGGGAGTTTGGAAGATATTTCTCTTTGTTCTTTTTTATTTATACATTCATAAGGTGTGAATTAACAAAAATAGTTCCTCCCATCTGAGTATGATCAGGGTCAGGAGGAGAGACACTCAACCAGGCAGTATTTCTTAGATGGAGCTCCAGTGAAAAGTTTCCATGAAAAGAATTATAACTCAAGTTCTTTAAATAGCACCTCCTCAGGAAAAAAAAAAAAAAATTAAAAAAGAAAGAAAGAAACTTGACCGTTAAAGTTTACTTAGGTGATAAGGAGGAGGCAGCACAAATGATTACTAACTTGCATTAGTGTAAACAAAGCTTGTGCTAGGAGAAATACAGTAAGTTATGCCTCGAGGTGTCTGGTCTGGCACAGAACTTCCATCTTGACAGCACAGGCCAGGCTTCATATAAAAACATGTTCTGCCCCATGACCAGTATTTACAGATTTAGTTTCATCATGTGTCAGAATGCTTTTAGTTCATCGGTATTTTGCTCTCCTTTCTATTCTCTCCACACTTTTGGGCTACAGACATTGCATCTCAATCTACTGCTACTCCTAAATTTTCTTCCCTTGTCTTTGATATATGCTTTATCTTTCTCTGCTTCTGCCTCTCTTCTGCTCCCCTCCCTCCTGCATGTTCTTTCCATCATGCCTGGACGTATTCACAGAACTCTCCATGTTATCTGACCCTTGCTTAACCCATCCTCCACCTTAACTGCTCCTAGGGCTCACACCCACTGATCCACCTCTTGAGGGAGGGCACGGAAAAAGAAGATCAAATTAATCTAGTTCAAAAAAACAATTAGTAGAATATTTTTATTTATTATTAATGAATTAAAATTTTTCATGGTAAAGCTTATTTCATGTTTTGTGAGATGCTTTTGACCCTCCCTCTATATCTGTGATATAGATTTATCAGTGTCTGCTTTTTCAATTTTAAAGCTCAAAAAACCAAGGCTTATTAAGTTAGTGGGATAGCAGCAAATAGGATCTGCTTTTCTAATTCCAAGTCCAGAGTTCTTTCCCCGCTTCCTTCCTTCCTTCCTTCCGTCCTTCCTTCCTTCCTTCTTTCATTCCATTCCATTCCATTCCATTCCATTCCATTCCATTCAATTTTATTTATTTTTTTAATAGGAACTTTTTCACCAGAAAAGAAGTTAGGAAAAGGACCCAAAATATCATAGTAGAAAGAATCAGAGATTCATACCAACCTAAGTCAAAGTTGAGTACCACTCATCTTTCCAGAAAAGAACCAAAGCTCCAATTGTACTTTTAGACATGTGATGAGAGCTTAAGATTTTATTTCAGAGAAACAAAGAAAGAGAGGCAGAGGGTGATTTTGACATTTTGGAATATGTGCTAGGGAAGCTTTGACATCTGTGACCTCAATAATTGGGAAGGTTTCACCATGCTGTGATTGAGGTGGGGGGCCAGCAGGCAGCCCCTGTCAGATACCATGTCAGGATTGATAAATGCGTTATTTGGTGCTCTGTCAAAATGCTCATGCTAGCTGGGCGTGATCTCTCTCTCGCATGGAGCATGGGTTGCACCATCTGCTCACTTTGGAAGCATAATCTTGAGCCCAGACCCTGTGCCCAAGCCAGGCCCGTAACCCACCCTGACACAGAGAGGACTTGCATGCATGGAGCGATGCTGAGCTCCGTTCCTCATGTGCACAAAGCCGTGGGCCCACTTCAGGACTGCAGAGAATTCCCTGTGATCTACTGTGGTCCCAGGTTCTGATAAATTATGGTCCTTTCCCCACCATCCATTCAGGGATTGCTAGAGCCTTGGTTGAGTGCTAATGTTTTTATAATGTGCCTTCTTTGTGACAGATTAGGATCAAGAAAGCAGGCTGTTAAATGTCCTTTGTTTCTCTTCAAACAAGGTTCTTTTCAAAAATCATCGCTCCCATGAAACTAGGGCTGGTGTCTCTCTCTGCTTGGCAGAGCCAACTGTGACCGCAGTCGGCGCAGGTTTTCTATCAAGCCACTCATGCTCGCTGTCAGCTGCAGGGGTCTCGAGCTCAGTGTCAGGAAGAGGATGGCATGAGGCCCTTGATTAATGTTCAAGTCCTTCAAGTGCTCTGTCTTTGTGTCTAAGAAGCACTAGGGCATTGCTGGGTTGATGAAGTGGAATCCTTGAGTATAATTAGTTAAGGAGTCAGGCTGGACAAGCCGCGGAAAGTTACTGGAATGGATGGGCCGTGTGGTTGCTGGAAACCCAGACCTGAGTTCCAGTGCCAGAGCTATGCCATTTACTGCTGGGTAACTTGGAGAAATTTTCTGAACTCTCTGAGCCTCAATCTTTCCCCCAATCTATAGAATTGTTTTTGATTTATGAAATAATGAAAATATTATGAAATGGACTCTCATGTTACTCAGCTCCTAACCCAATAAATTCTGGTTGTGTTTGAGTTCAGATGCCTCAGTATGCAAATGTTTCTAGTTTAATGGACAATTAGAAATTCACTTAGGAAGATAAACTATCCTACTATGTAACACAAATTTATCACATGCATATAAATGATATGGTGACCATTTTTTTCCTGAACCTCAAATCTGCAACTTGGACTAACAAGTAGGAGATCATTAAGGGGACACTATATTAAAATTACACCTTTGGAGACTGTGGAAATAAATGAAGAACACCCAAAATGAGTAGAAATGAAGTCTTTTAATTCAGAGCTGGCTTTAGCAAGGGGGTCAGCCACCATCACTTGTGTTTGACAGAGACTGGAAAGCAGAGTGAGGGGTCAGGAAAGCTTTCATAGTGGAGAAAAGGAAGGACTTCTGGTATACTCTGACTGGAGGCTGTTGGCATGGTTAAGATGGAGGTGGGCTAGCCTGAAGTGGGGCATTTTAGGTGATGGTTAGAGGAGCATATTTGGCTTCCTCTGGTTGGTCCTAAATTGGAAGAGGAGGCAAAAATTAGGGAAGTTGTTGGTTACTGTCCTAGTTTGCTAATGCTGCTGGAATGCAAAACACCAGAAATGGATCGGCTTTTATAAAAGAGGGTTTATTTGGTTACACAGTTACAGTCTTAAGACCATAAAGTGTCCAAGGTAACCCATCAGCAATCGGGTACCTTCGCTGGAGGATGGCCAATGGTGTCCGGAAAACCTCTGTTAGCTGGGAAGGCACGTGGCTGGCGTCTGCTCCAGAGTTCTGGTTTCAAAATGGCTTTCTCCCAGGACGTTCCTCTCTAGGCTTCAGCTTCTCTCCAAAATGTCACTCTCAGTTGCTCTTGGGGCATTTGTCCTCTCTTAGCTTCTCTGGAGCAAAAGTCTGTTTTCAAAGGCTGTCTCCAAAACGTCTCTGCAAGCTGAAGCTCCTCTCTCAGTTTAGGTACGTTCTTCAAAGTGTCCCTCTTGGCTGTAGCAAGCTCGCTCCTTCTGTCTGAGCTTATATAGTGCTCCAGTAATCAAGGCCCACACTGAATGGGAGGGGCCACGCCTCCATGGAAAGTATCTCATCAGAGTTATCACCTACAGTTGGGTGGGGCACATCTCCATGGAAACATTCAAAGAATTCCAATCTAATCAGCACTAAAATGTCTGCCCCACAAGATTGCATCAAATTATATGGCTTTTTCTGGGGGACATAATACATTCAAACCTGCACAATTACTGATCAAGTTCTGGCTATTTTAGGCCTAAAATTACAGGGATTGTGGTTTGACTTCTGGGATGGTTGCTGTAGATAGCAGTCAGCTTTCTGGACTGATTGCTGCAGGTAATGGGCCAGAACTTCCTGGTCTGGGTACTACTGATAGTGGGTCAGAATTTCCTGAGTATTGAATATTTGTATATCCAATCTCTCAGGACAATAGAATGAAATGCTTAATAACATGGCTGAGAAGATTAAGGACCTGAGATCTTCTATTTAGAGACCACCCAGCTTCCTTGCTGATGCAGGAATCCAAATTTTAGCATTCTTTGCTGATAGTCGTCCAATTTTGAATACCGCTAATGACAGGCAACTCACTATCTCATAAAGTAGCTGGATACATCTATGAATGACTCAAAACAATTAGATGGATTTTTGCAGGTGTTGGCAAACTTTTCCTGCCAAGGTTCTGATAATAATTATTTCAGCTTTATAGCTATGTGGGCTCTATCAAAACCACTCGACCACTTGTCCCTGCTGTTGTAGTGTGAAAGCAGTCTGACACAGTTCATAAACCAATGGGTGTGGCTGTGTGACAATAAAACTTTATTTACAGAAACCGGGAAGCAGGCTAGATTTGGCTCAATGGTCAGGGCTGACACCTGGCTTATTGTATTAAATATATTTTGTAGGTACGTATATTATATTTGTCCCAACTGCAATTTTGCATTTAAGAAAAACCAAGGCAATCATTGTCTATTTTTCTAAGCTCCCTGATAATTTTGCTGTTCCTCTCAAATGAAGTCAGAAATTTAAGTTGTACTGTCTTCTTCCAACTCCATGATATGCCATGTTTCAGGCATTGATATGATACTCTGATTTTTTAAATCAGTACTATTATTGTTTACTTTTTAAACCAAACATAGAAACAATTTAAAATATTTAAAAAAAAGACATGCTATTCATGGTCTGAAGAAGAGAATTACTAGGTTTTTATACTAGTGAAAGGAGGATGTAGAGTGGGAAATAATTTTTTATACTTTTCAAGACTAAGCAAAATATGTTTGTTTGTTTTAAACATTGAGGGGTTCTGCCAGTTGCTGAGTATGTCTTCTCAAACTATGCATTCTGGAACTGGGAAAACAACCACAGAATGGGTTTGGGGGCCCCCTGGACCCACTGTGAGATGGATCTGAGCTAAAATTCCATCTATAACCTGATTTCCATAAGCCCCTACTCTGTCTGGTGGACCACAGTGACATTTTGGGTCTCCTGGAATTACTGTCATTCAAACCAGTGTCCAATAATCCCTGAAAATCTGATTATTTCCTTTTTCTTGGGAGCAAAGTCACTCTACTAATAGACCTTTGATCCTCTGGAAAAGGCTTGAGAACACGATTAAGAGTGCAAATTTACAAATTGATAAAATTTTATCTATAAAATTGGTAGCAGACCGGATTTGGCCCCATGGCCCAGGTTGACCCCTGGTTTATTGTGTTAAATACAATGGGTTATAAATGGGCACAGCTCTGGACAACACCTGTTTGCTCCATTTTGCTTCTTTTGAACTGTGACCACTTGGGAACGTGGCTGCCGTTACTCCTTTGAAACATGTGCTCACCCTTCATAGGAAGTAGCTGAGTCAAGGGCTCCCACTTTCCAGGAGTAAGCCCTGAAAAAGGGGGTCCTGGGTCCAATTTCCTGGAATCCCCCATCTAGCAGCTCATTTTGCTTTACACAGACTCAATCTTTCTCTCCTTGCAGCACACACGAGTTCTGAGCTGAGTCTTTTTTTCTAAGCTTTGTTCAGGAGAGATTCTCTTCTTGAGAAGTCCCTCGACAGCCCCTGAGCCTTTTTGCAGCTTGGCTTGTTCAGGGCCTTTCCATTTTCTCACCCTGCAAAACATCCCAACAGTTGTACAGACCTCACTCACATGCTCACACTCTGGTTTTCCCCTCAGAAGAAAGGGGTTTTTCCCCTTTCCTGTGACATATCCCTCGATGAAAGCAACTTAATGCAAAAAGGCATGGGGTCAGGGATGGCTGCCTGCCTCACAGGCCCAGTCTCAGAATCAGAAAGCAGCAGACATCAAAATGTCTCTCAATATAATTAGTGCCACCATTGAGTAAGAAAATTTCCAAGCCATCATTGTGAAAAATGTCAGCAACTTGGCTAATAGGATTGAGTCTAGTTAAGAAGTTCTCAAAGTCTGGAATTCTTCTGAACCTTTTGTTTCTATATTGAAATCATACATCAGTGCTCGATATTGGAAAAAGAAAGGGTTAAGGGACTTGTGCAAGTTTGAAGCTATTATGTACTCCCAGAAAAGCCCTGTTCTTTAAATCTATCCCTGTGGGTGCAGACCTATTGTGGGTGGGAATTTTGATTAGGTTGTTTCAATGGAGATGTGACCCAGCCCATTCAAGGTGGGTCTTAATCCTTTACTGGAGTCCTTTATGAGAGAATAAAAGGCAGAGACAATTGGAGAGAGCTTAGAGAGAGAAATGTCCTGGAGATGCTAAGAGAGAACCCACAGATGCTCAGAGAGAAAGTCACTGGAATCAGAAGCTGAAAGAACAAAACCTAGGAGTGAAGGACCAGCAGATGCCAGCCATGTGACTTGCTATCTGACAGAGGAACCCTGGATGCCAGCAGCCTTTCTTCAGAGAAGGTATTCTCTTGTTGATGCCTTAACTTGGCTGTTTTCACAGTCTTAGAATTGTAACTTGTAACTTAATAAATCCCTACTGTTGAAAGCCAACCCATTTCTGGTACATTGCATTCTGGCAGCTTTAGCAAATCGAAACAGCACTGTATTGGGTTAAAGCTGTAAGTACCTCAGAAAAGTATGCTCTTAAAGTTAATCCATTCCTATGGGTATGGACCCATCATAAGTAGGAGCTTTTGGTGGGTAGGATCTTAAGTTAAGATGTGCCATAATCCTCTTACTAGAGTCTTTTATAAGAGAATGAAATTAAGACAAAAAGAGACAAAGCCACGGGAGCACAAAGATGAAAGCAATGAAACCCGAAAGAGAAGGAAGGACTAGCAGACACTGTCATGTGTCCTGCCATGTGACAGAGGAGTCCAGGATGGCTGGCAGCCTTTCTTCAGAAAGAAGGTATCATCTTGAAGATGCCTTGATTTGGACCTTTTCACAGCCTCAGAACTATAAACTCATAAGCTAATAAATTCCCATTTTAAAAGCCAACACATTTCACGGTATCTGCTTTGAGCAGCTTAGCAAACTAGAAGAGACACTCATTTATTTCAGAAAAATCATGAATGAAACTACATTGCACACACGACTTCTAAGCCAAAGACAGACCCAGGAAGCGCACATTTTACTGAAAAGATAGTGCTGGGATGAACACAACCTGGAACAGGAAATGCAGAAATTATCTCATGTTCTTTGCGGTAAATAACACTGTGGCCTCCACTCAGAACACAGCATTGGGCATGTTCCAATAGGTTTCATAAGTGAAAACTGTACACTAAGCCTCTCAAGGAGGCAATTTGAATAGAGGTGCAATAAGACCAGATTGGAACAGTACATCAGTGTTTTAGTCTTTTCTCTGACATTTCCTGGCATTGTTAGCTTGGGCAAGTCAACCACTCTGAACCTCAGTTTCCTCATCTGTAAAATGCAAATGCTGTTGCCTGCAAATACTATTTTCTCTTTCTATCTCATAGAACCACTTTAAGATTAAATGTGAAAGCACTTTATAGTCCTGAAAAGGCTTTCCAAGTGTAAGGCCTTCTTATTGTTGGTGACAGAGAAGAGTAGGTCTCAGGTATTACAAGAATTATCACATATTTGGTCAACATGGAGCATGAGAAAGGGATGAAGAATGCATACACCCTGTTACCAAGAAGCCCAAGTCCAGGGCATCTGTGGGAAATACAGAAAAAGATGTCATAAATGAATAACTAAAATTACCATGTAAGTGTTTCAAGCTCTATGGGAGTAACGAAAGTGGCATGGGGTGGAGAGAGCTGTTTTTTGAAATCAGACATGTTTAAGTTCAAAGTCAGGTTTTGCCACTCAGAAGTGAGATGGCTTTACAATTCAACAAACCTCTCTGAACCTCATTTTCCTCAAAGGCAAGATAAAAGTGATAAGTAAAATATCTCTTTGTAGGGCCATTGTTATGAAGAGGGATATACAGAGAACCTAACAAACTGCTCAGAATATGCTAGAGGCTATCACTCCTGACCACCATGGGGACAGGGGAGGGTGTGAAGGAGAAAACTGCTTCCACCGAGGCAGTTGACATCTAAACTGGACTTTGAAGTATGCCTATGAGTCCACTAAATGCAAAAGTGGAAGTGAGTCCTTCCATGTAGAAAATAAGTTACATGGCAGATTTAGAATGTACATTAGTTTGGAGTGGTGTGAGGAGAACGGGGATACAAAGAAAGCTGCTTGGAGGCAGATTATGAGACCTTGAATGCCAATTTAAAGATTTTCGACTCTACTCTCCAGACATTTGGAAAGCTATTCATCTCGTAGGAGCAATCTGACAGTTTGCGGAATGTTTTTATAAGGTTTCTATATTAAGTGCATATTTTAACTCTCCCTCTCCTCTCTCCTAACTTCTTGCCCAGAGGAAATCTTTCCAAGGGAACAGAAATAAGCAGCATTTATTTTCTGGCTTTGATGGGTCCTTAACACTCCTGGCAAAAAGCAAGCAAACAAAAAGAATTGCGTGGGAAGTACCTACAGACTTGAGCCCTGCCCTGATTTGGACAAAGGAGATCAGGCCCTTGTTTGATGCTTGGAGCGTGAGGAGTGGGGGAAGTAGCGGTGAGTGTGTGTGTGTGTGTGTGTGTGTGTGTGTGTGTGTGTGTGTGTGTGTGTGTGTGTGTAGGCTGGGAGATGGCAGGTTCTAGCCTGTCCTGCCTTGATGCCCCGGAGCAGCGGGAGCCTCGGAGCGCGCTGCGCACAAGCAGCTGTTGGCACAGCACTCCTTGAGCAGCGTCTTGCGCTGCCCTTCAGGCGAGACAGGTGGCTGCTGGCCTGGCCTGGTGGCTTCTCTGGAACTCGTCCGCTCCTGCCTCAGCGCGGATCCCTCCCTCCGTGCCTCCTGGGGGCCAGATCCCATTAGCTCCAGCGAGCTCTACAGAACAATGTTGGAAACAGGATGCCTTAAATGTTTGGAGTGGGGGTTAAAAGACATGCGCACCAGGGTGCGTGCGTGCACTCACACACACATACACACACACAGCAAATCAAGCTGCTCAGGAATAATGTTCAGGAGAGCTTGGGTGTAATTGTGCAGGTGCATGGCTTGGGAAGGTGCCAGGTCATGTGGGGTGCCATAGGTTTTGCATTAACATTTGTTCGGCTTGAGAAAGTTTCTCACAGAAACACCCACATGAAAGTCTTTAGTGTTTGTCACTTAGTAATAAAATCCATATGGGTGAGTGAAAATTACTTTTTTTTTTTTTTCTTCACCTGGGAAGAAAATACTCTAGGTGAAATGTAGAATAGCCTCAGTGAGAGTTTTTCAGGGGTCAAAGGGACTGGGTACAGATATGTACTACAAGTAGCATCGCTTCAGGAAGTCAGTGCTAAGGTGATGTCAATAGCTATTTATTGAGTACATCTTAGATGTCTGTTTTACAGAATAGCAAGGTAAGCAGTGACAGTTGGGCAAAGGAAAGGGATCTTGTAAACGCATATGGTGATCACCTTCCATATGCCAGACCTTCTCCTGGGCTATTTATTTATGTACTGCTGGATTTTGGATACACTTTTCCTGTTTTTCTTAACATGACTAAACCAATAATGTAGTCTTTATCTATATGTTATAGATAAGGAAACTAAGGCTCAGAGAGGCTAAGTAACTTGCTTGAGGCCACAGTAACCAAAAGATTAGAGCTTCATTCAACAGATTTCTGGCTGACACATTGATTGAAAAATAATATTTAGAGGAAACAAAGATTTGTGTGGAGCAGGTGTTTGCACACACCACTATTACTTATATACCCTCACATTAAAGCATCCATAAATTGGAAGAGCAAAATCTCATTTATTCTTTGGGATGGTGTGATGGTTAGGTTCATATGTCAACTTGGCCCGGTGATAGTACCTGGGTGTCTGGTCAAGCAAGCACTGGCCTAACCGTTACTGCAAGGACATTTGTGGCTGGTTAGTAAACCAAAGGCTGGTTTATTAAATCATCAGTCAATTGGCTGCAGCTGTGACTGATGACATCAATGAAGGGCATGTCTTCTGCAATGAGAGAATTCAGTCAGCTGGATTTAATCCAATCAGTTGAAGACTTTTAAGCAAGACAGATAGAGGACCTTCACTTCTTCTTTGGCTGGCCAGTGAAGTGTTTCCTGAGGAGTTCATCGAACACGTTCATTGAAGTTGCCAGTTCGCTGCCTGAGGAGTTTATCAAACATCTTCATTGGAGTTGCCAGTTTGCTGCCTGCCCTACAGAATTTGGACCCATGCATACCCACAGTTACGTGAGACACTTATAAAATCTTATATTTATAGACATCTCTTGTTGATTCTGTTTCCCTAGAGAACCCCAACTAATACAGTTGGTGAAATGTGTTTTAAAAGCACATTTTCCATGTGATTAAAGCTTTACCTTTACAAGATCTGGGTTTAAAAACAACAACAAAAGGCTACTCTAATAGCACTATTTGGTGAATAGATTATATCCATGTATTCATCTGCCCATCCATTCATTCATTTGATATTCATTTACATTCTGTTTGCTTCTATTGATTTCATACATGTTGAAGGAGCAAAAGAGCAAGTGAACTAATGAAACAATGTGATTAGTGCTAGAGTATTTAAATGTAATACGAAATTTTCTTGAGAAAACTATTTATTTGCTGGGTTTTAATGTCCATCGTCACAGAATTGTATTTGCCTTCTGCTGGGACATTAGACCATTGGCCATGCCTCTGAGTTTTCATAGCACATCTTTCTAGTTGCCCTTTTCCAATTTATTACCTTATGTCCTCTCTGGGCCTCTGTTTTTTAATCTATAAAATGAAGTGGTTGAGCTGGTTCCTGGACTATGCCCAACTGGCTGGGTAAGAAGCACTTGGGCAGATTATACAAACCCCCAAACCAGAGGTTCTGAATCCATAGGCTTAGGTGGTCCCAGCCTAGGGATTTGCCATTTTTAACATTTCCCCAAGTGACTTTGGTGAGCAGCCATATTTTGGCATCTTCAGACTTGGTGATTTGATACAGGAACAGTGCCATGACGATAGCATTCTAATATATCTGTGTGTGTGCGGTTAGAGAAACAAAGTTCTAGTAAGAAGAGTGTGTGAATGAATGTCAAAATAAATCTAATTGATATTTAAGAGCCATTTGCAATCTATTCCACTCAGAGAACAGGATCACTTGTCAAAAACTGCATGTTCACTAGGCTTAAATAAACCACAGAGGAGCTAAGGATTTAGGTCTTTGGCATTTATTTCACAATGGAAAAGGTACTAGTTGTATTAGTCAGCTTTTACTGCAGTAATAAAAAACCCTGAAATGTCACTGTCTGACAAAATATTTATTTTCACTCATAGGTCTACAAGTTGACTGTGTGGCTTTCTTGGGCTCTGTTTGGCTACACTGGGCTTGTCTCCAGGCTGGAGCTTGTGTTTAATGCAGCCTGTACCAAGTTGCAGGTGAAGCCATTATCTGGAGCATGTTGTTTTCATGGCATAGTAGAGGGCAAGAGCTCAAGAAGCTGGCAAAAACTTGCAATGCCTCTAAAAGTGTGTACTTGGGCATGGGATAAGCCATGCCTACTCATAGTCAGTGTGCCAAAGCTGGCTTAGGTCAACATCAGTGGGATTTTGGATTGGCTTCTTCCCTGGAAGTAGAAATATTTGATGATCAGAAATAATAATGTCCCCTTGTAGAGCATGGCCCAAGTACTACATAAAATAAGACTGTCTTGGGAACACATTGGAATCTCTGGACTGGTTGTGTAAATAGTTTGAAAAAAAATCCCATGTGTTTCTAATACTCTCCTTATTCTTCCAGGGGAGATATTTTCCCTCTCTTCTCATTCAAAAGTCAGTACTGCAACGTAGTATTTGACTACTTAGAAAATGTTTGTCATTTATCTCTCCTGGTTTCAAAATATTTCTAAATATGTTCCATAAAACAGCACAGAAAACTTTAACAGTAGGTTAATCTGGATGCTAGGACAAATCATGTTTATATGCTTCTTAATTTCATTACTTTATTTTATAAACACTTAATTAAATTTTCTGGTTAAAATATTATTATATAGAAGAAAAGCATAAGAAGAAAAATGGGCCTTGAGATGAGAGAAAAGAGGACTTGACCTGTCAATGTTTAATATGTGAGCATGGGAATCTTCCAGTAATTCAAATAAATAGGCAAAGCTTTGGTTGCTTATCCTGTCATGCTTAGTCATGCATCTATTTAGTCTCAAGCATCTTTAAACCCTTACCTGATTAGTGTTCAGTGTGTTTAAGACACAAGGTCATAGAAAGGAAGGGATCTCCTAGTTCTGTTGATCCTCAGCAGCACTCTGCAGGATTTTGCTGAGGTGGACTCCCAGTGGGTATTGATATTATTTGTATGGGTTGAAAAGCTATTCTGAGCCAACCCGTGCCATATCTACAAGGAATCAAACTGTAGACAGACTGCTCTTCACTGTTTATCTTTGCTATTGACATCGTATAGTTAGGCCTAGAACCATTTAAACCAGAAAGTGAGCCATAAAGTAGACTAATGATTCCTGTTAATACAATGAGACAAGTTCTATAGCAGGGCTTTGTGCTACCAATCACAGGTAAAGTGAGATATGAGTACATTATTTTTAATTAGCATTGATCGTGAAAAGATTTAGCCCAATGTATTAGAAAGGCTTCCTTATATTTTCACAATACAATCATTCATTTACTAGAAACTTTGGGTTAGACATAAGTTGGGCGAGGATTAACTTTATTTCTTTGATGTTGTATTAGACAGGGTTCTCTAGGGAAACAGAACCAACAGGCTTCATTTGTAAATAGTATGAGGTTTTATACAAGGTGTCTCATGCAACTGGAGGATGCATGAGTCCAAATTCCATAGTTCAGGCTGCAAGCTGGGAACTCCAATGAAGGTCTTCAATGAATTTCCCAGGAGAAGCTGGCTGGCTGAAGAAGAGATGAAATTCTCTCTTCTTATTGCTGAAGCTATCACCTCCCCCTTAAAAGCCTTCAACTGATTAGATTAAATATCTCTCATTACAGAAGACACCCCTCTTAGCCAATGGCAGATGTCATCAGCCATAGATGCAATTAAAGTACTGATGATTTAAGTCAATGAAATGTCTCGCAGCACAGGTAGGCCAGTGCTTGCTTGACCAGACAGAGGGGCACCGTCAGCTTGGTCAACTGGCCAAGTTGACGTAAGGACCCAACCATCACAGATGTCTTGCTTTACACCATAAAATTTTAAATCATAGAGGATGCATGCAGATATATATATATATTTAATCTTCTTCAGAAGGAAGAGTTGTGGAAAGCTTGGATTTTTTTTTAATATGGCAGATGTATAATTTAATTTGTGTTCTGGGATGAGAAAAGCCAGAATTGTATTACAGAAGAAAATTTTCATTACAGAAGATATCCTTTCAAGTATAGAAGGGTAAAATATTCTGAAAACATGAAAATCATACTTAATAATATGTACCACTTGTGCTAGTGCCATTAACTGTCTTCTTTTTTTTTTTAAGCCAACACAAAGGGAAAATACACTTGGTTTCAAAGAAAAGTCACGTTCATAAAATAAAGAATTCATAACTTGTGAAATCATAACTAAAGGCCAAACATTATTAATTACTTAAAGTCAGAGATTCCACATGAAGCAAAAAAGGCTTTACTCCTCAACTGTGAAGCTGGAAATTAAGAAAATGACATACCAGTGGCCTGGAGTGTGGAGACAACCTTCAATAAATACTTGCGTACTTTAATAAATCTCCTGGTAAAATTCACATAAGCCTTCCCAGAATCTCTGTTGAGTTCCTTTTTGGGGGCTTTACTAGTGAAACTAGACCATGAGCTCCTCTACTAGGTGTGAACTGATAAGAGAATATTATTGATCTACACATGAAGTATGGAGGAGTTGAATGCATGAATGAATGCACAAGATGTTTTTACTTATTTATTTTAAAATTTACATGCAATAAAATTCACTCTCTGTCGTATATGTTTCTGTAAGTTTTGACAGATAAATGAACGCACTCAAGGTACAGAAAAATTCTATACCCTCCCCCAAATTCCCCTCATGCTGGGCTTTTGTAATTAACTCCTTCCCCCACGTCCAAACCTTAGAACCACTGACTGAGTTGTTCTCCATCCATCCATTTTTGCCTTTTCACTTCATTCATTTAGCAAAATGCTTTTGAGATTCATCCCTTTTTATTGCTGAGTAGTAATCTGTTATATGGATGTACTGTGGTTCTTTATGCATTTACTAGTAGAAAGATATTTGCTTTTCTACCCACTTCTTGTCAATTATAAATGAAGCTACTGTCAGCATTCACATGCAGGTTTTTGCATGAATATAAATTTTCATTTCTCTTGGGGAAATATCTAGAAGTGAAATTACTGCACTATGTGGCAAGTGTGAAGTATATCCCTAGCTTTCTTAAAAACAACAACAACAAAAACCCTGCTGAGCTATTTTCCAAAATATGCCTACAATTTTGCTTTCACATAAGCAAGTTTTACAAATTTCAAGTCTCCCACTTCCTTGACAACACTTGGTATGGTTTGCCATTATTAGTTTTATTTTTTTAAGTCATTTTAATACATGTACAGGGGTTTCTCCTTGGTGTAATTTACATTTCTTATTGATTAGTGATGTTGAATATCTCTTTACATGTTTCTTTTTCATCTGTATTTCTTCTTTGATGAAGTGTCTTTTCAAATTTTTGCCCACATTTGTTCTGAGTTGTTTGTTTCCTTATTAAGTTTTGAGAGATATTTATATATTCTGGATATTAGTCCTTTATCAGCTATGTGATTTGCAAATATTTCCCCCCAATCTGTCTTTCATTCTCTTAATACTCTTTCTTTCTTTTAATATACTTTCACAAAGCAAATTATTTCTAATTTGTTAAAGTCTAATTTATCAGTATTTTCTTTTGATGTCATTCTTTGGTGTTATATCTAAGAATTCTTTGCCTAACATATGGACACAAATATTGTCTCCTACATTTTTGTCTAAAAGGTGTATAGGCTTATATTTTATATCTAGGTCATTATTTATTATTTTTATTTATTTATTTGTATACATAAGGTACAAGGTATGGGTCAAGTTCATCATTTTGCTTATGAAGATTCCAATATCCTTTTTGTAAAAGAGTATCCTTGCTCCATTGAAATATCTTGGCACCGTTGTCAAAAATCAAATGAATGGCCCCTCCCCAACAACACGGTAGAGTGAGAAACTTCAGGGCTCTCACCCCAACAGAAGCTTTGAACAACTAGCAAGAAATGGCAGAAACATCTTTTTCAAAACCCCAGAAAATAGTTAAAAGATTGTTGTAACAATGTGAGCACTAAACCAGGAAACTAATAAACTTAAGAGTGGTAGGATCTGGCTGCACCCTGGCCAGCCCCTCCCCCGACTTGCCCCTGGGTGGTGCAGAGCCAGCCCATGCTTCCAGTGTGGATCCCTGGTCTGGGTTCTGGAAGGAGCAGAGTAACCCTCATGCACATCCTGATAGCATATATGTCTGACCCAGTCTGTCTGGTGGCGGTATGAGGGACTGAACCAGGACACTCGCCACAGGCTCACTGTCCCAGAACTTGCCCTGTGTGTAAAGGCAGCTCACAGAGCCCTCCTACAGAGCACTGTGGGAGACAAGCCAAGTCATGGCTACCAGGGGCAAAGGATTGTTGGCTATAAGACATACAGTGCAGTGCCCAAGACAGTGAGGAAACTGTTTCCTAGGGAAGAGGGAACATTCATTGCCCTGTAGACAGCGGAAATTATAAGGACACATGCACTTGCTCAAGACAAGTTGCATGCACAAAAAGGATAAGGGAGGCCCCTATGTTTTGGCCTTGAACTATTCTCTAAATCTATTGTATGGATAAACACTGAAGGAGGTCCCTCTGCAAAGACTAGGAAAAATGTTCTTATTGAGGAGTGAGAATGTTATTGGATATTCTTCATCTCCATCTTCATATAACCCAAGGCTGGTTTATATACAAGATTATCAATAAGCATTCATTGTATGAGAATGTTGATCAATGAATGAAACAGTGGAAATCTACTGTAGGAATTGAGAACAGGTGTGTGTCTGCCTATTAATGTCTGACTGATAGAACTTTGTTCATATCTGGTCCTTTATCTGAATGCTTTATATCTTCCTCTCTGTCTTCATGAACCTTCCCCATTCTTCAAGTGTATCATGGCATACATTTTCTAAGAATATTTTTCCGTGATCCAGAGAGAACACGTCTTCTCACCTACTCTGAGAAGCTCTTCTGGAGCTTATAATTTACCACGCAATTTGGTATGAGTTGTTCTCCTTGAACTAGTTTTAAGTTGGTTGAAGAAGAAAAAAGAAAAGATATTTTATCTATGAATTTCTGATACCTATAAAAGTTATTTTATAGTTAGCAAGAGGAAATAAGCTTATTTATTGGTTAATGTGGCCCTAATGTATGAATTAGTAAATGAAAACAAAATTTTCTTTATCTGGGACCTCCCTTGTGCCTGGCAATTGTTGGGTATTTTCTTATCTTTCATCATCCCTGCTTTACCTATGAGAAAGTTAATGACAAAAAGATAAAGTAATTTGCTTATAATCACAAAGATAAAGAGTGAAGCTGTAATTTCAGCTTACCTATTTGTTACTGTATACCAGTATACAGTATACCAAACGTTGTAAGTTATAAACCAAAATGGGCCCCTAACACAGGATCTGGCACAGGATACACCCTTAATACATATTTTTCAAAGTAATGAATAAAGAAAAGAATGAGTGAATTTTTGTAAATTGAGTCAAACTATCCAATTCATTGTTGGGATAAATCCTGAGATATTTTATCAGCCATTATTGATATTAGGAAGGGTAAACAAAACCAGTCGTAGAAAGACCTTTTTATCTTGTAGCTGATATAAGGGGAGACTTGAGAATCAAATGAAATAGCAAGTATAAAAGTGCTATCGAATTACAAACTATTTTTGTAATGTCTTCTGAGTTTGGCCCATGTGTCAGCTAATTAACAGTCTCTGAACAGTCATCTGAGTGCCCCCAGAAGCTCACTATTTAAAGGAACCTCACAGTGAATCCTTTTATGAAAGGAAGAAATAAATCTCCTTCCCTCCTTGCTTTTTCTCTCTCTTTTTCTTCTCGATTCAACGCGTTTTGCACACCCAGTGGCAATGTGCTGGGCTCAGAAACACTGAGATGAAAAAACTCATGGTCTCCATCCCCCAGAAGCTTATAGAGATATAGCAAAGGTCTCACAAATAAGTATTTCAGATTTTTGCATATTGGCATTTCTCAAAGCAGAGCCCAGGGGAATGCTCTGCCTCTGTGCTCTGGATGCTTCTTGCTTTCTGGCTCATTCATTCTTTGTTTTTGGCTCTGGGTAGATGCATGTCTGTGTGTGTGTTTTAAAGTGCAGTGAACTGCACAGTAAAGTTCTTTTTCTCTGCAGATTTTGTAGGTGTAACATCTCAGCCCACACAGCCCACCTGCTCCTGTCTCTGTTTCATCTTTAACAACTGGTGTTTTTACCAGTGGTGCTCATTCTGGATTAGTTACTGAAGCATGAAGCAACCAGATAGATCTGAGTTACCTAGCCCATTGAGGGGGATGTGCAGCCAGCTGTCCCCGTGATGGCAGCCAGGCCTCCTGCCCAGTCAGAAGAAAGAAAGGGCTCTGGCATGGCCACAAATGAGGAGAGAAGTAAACAGAAGAAAATGATTGAGCTGTCAGTGTGCTCAAAAAAAAAAAAAAAAAAGGTATAAAGAAGTTAAACTCTTTTCAGTATGCAAGTGCTTGGTTAACACTTCCTGTTTACCTCTGCATGCTTTTGGAAGTTTCCAAGCTATTTTATTAGGAAAAGTGCCTTCCTGGACAATAACATGTTTCCTGGCTTCTGTGGGCCCTCTGGGTAGCTCAGAGGCCCAAGAAGGACTCTCTTGAACTTAACAAGTGGGAACACTATTTGATAACTTAGGATTTCACCCAGATAGGAATTCATGAGAATCTCAATTAATAACCAGGTTGAAGACTTCAAAAGACCGTGCTGGATGCCCTCCTGCTGTGGCCTGCCACCACTTCCCACTGGGAATAAACAGCCATTACTTCACCAGCCTTTTGTCTGTCCTTGCCTTTCAGCTTGTCTTCTCTGGACAAGCCTCTTAAGGCCTCTTAAGGCCTCTTAAGGCAGAGGCTGATTTTGCTGTGGTAGCGTTAGTACTGTTCAGAAATATTTGGTCTCTCTTTCTGTCTCTGGACTTACGATAAGTTTGCATTCCCCAAACCATTAAAATTTAGTATATCTGACTTGCTGTGGCAAATAAAACATGAGGGGAAGTAATGCACATCATTTCTGTGAAAAAGTTTTGAGATTGGTTTTATGCTTTGCCACACTTTTCTTCTGCTATGGTAACCAGCACTGTTCTCAGTAGTTGTTGTTGCATCACCCAGACTCCAAGAGTAAAACTGGTGATGATGTTGGACAGGGCCCTGCAAAAGAACGGGACAATTAGCATAAGGAGACATAAGTATGTGTTTAAGCCTATCCTGATGAGTGCAATTGCCTCATCAAACAGAGCCCAGCTCCCACGATCATGTCTGAAAATGTCAGGTACTTGTTTTCTTGCCTCCTTGGAACCCAGGCTTGGCCATGCCATCCAGCCAATGTAGCTTCAGTCTGCAATGATGTTTCCTACAGCATCCAGTAATGTGGCCCAGTGGCGATGTCTCTAGCTAATGGTTAAAATAGTTCTGCAAAATAACATAATGCAGGCTAGAACCAAAGCTCTCTGCTTCTCCAGTTTAGTCCAGGAATGGATTTTACGGGGGTTGACAAATGATGGTAGAGGGCCCAATCTGGCCCAGTGACACCTGATTTTGTAAGTAAAGTTTTTTTGGAACATAGCCCACCCATTCACTTAAATATTATCTCTGGTTGGTTTGGGGCTACAATGGCAGGGATGCATAGCTGTAACACAGCTCTTATGACCCGCAAAGCCAAAAATATTTACCATCTAGCCATTTACAGAAAAAGTTTGCTTTAAATCCTGCAAATATGTTGACTTTCTTTAACAAATTTTCCAAAAGCATTTAGTAAAAAACATCTGGGAAGTGGTTAAAATGACACAATTTTATCTTCTAAGTACCATAGACCAGACTCTGTTAGCAGATACCATACTACGGTATGAATTTGAAGGCTTCATGATCCATTCCCTTGTCTTGAGGCTTTGATTTGTGTGTTATCCATAATCCCTTCTCTAGCTGAGATCAGGATGATGTTGACTTCTTGTGTGTGATGCAAAACTCAAAAACTCTGGACAATTCCCATTGCCCCGAACACTCTTTTGCTCTCTTTTTTGCCTGGCTTTACCAGGTCTCAATCTAAAGATCATCTCCTCAAGGAGGACTTCCCTAACTCCCCGGATAGAGTGATGTCTCCCTGCTTTATTTTCCATTAGTATCTTTTATTTCCCCTTTATAGTACTCATCTCAGTGGTAAATTCACTTCCTCACTGGGCTCTAGGCTTCATAAAATCAGAATCTGAGCCTGCTGCCTTCACAGCTTGTACCCTAAGGACCTGGTACAGTGTCTGCCTAATGCAGAGAAGATGCCCAGTGGAGACTTTAGCGCTGACAGAATACCAGGTAGAAGGCTAAAGACAGGGATTGCAAAAGGTAACTGATTATGAACTTTCAGTAACAATAATCCACAAAACTCAGAGGTTTAAAAAATATAACTTACTTTGTTTCTCCATCAACAAAATTAAGTAGCCCATGAGCAACAGCTCCATTTCTGCTTATAAGAGGATATTCAACTTGTCAATTCCAGGGCACAGTTTAGAATTTAATTTTCTCTATATTGGAAATTATTTGGTCAAAGTCCTTGCCTTCTCCTTGCATTGAAGGGCCTCAGGTATCATCTTGACTGCAGATGAGGGTTTGACGAGCTCATGTTCAATGCCCAGCCTTGAGTTCCCTTTTCGATGGTGGATTCTGTTCTCACTGTAGAGCTGACTGGCTTCTCCTCACTGTGTTGTCCCCTCCACAGCCCCCACCCCCACTCCAGATCCTCACAGAATCAAAGAATCCATAAGTTATGCAACTTTCTCACTGGGACCACATTGCTTCCCTGAGACTACTGGCCAGCTTTCAGTCATTACTGTACAGAAGGGGGATGT
The DNA here is from genome assembly GCF_015220235.1 of Choloepus didactylus. Taxonomy (NCBI): domain Eukaryota; kingdom Metazoa; phylum Chordata; class Mammalia; order Pilosa; family Megalonychidae; genus Choloepus; species Choloepus didactylus. The sequence goes on from NC_051326.1 coordinate 55,878,959, forward strand.
GAGTGGGTGGAATTCACCAACTTTCCCACACAACACAAGTTTGTATGGATTCTGTGAAGCTGCTGTCAGATCAAATTTCCTTATTAGCTCCTCAGCCAGTCACTGCGAATCTATTGTTCAAGTGCCACGTTGGATGGAGATAAAAGTTTCTGTCAGAATTAAAGTCTCTTTGGTTACACCTTGGAAAGCTACCCAATGCCTTTCTGCTGTGGGATTTCCACATTATCTAGGATTTCATTTGTCTTGCTCTCATCCTCTATTCAGGCCTTCTACTGAAGAGGAGGAGGTCAGGGCTCTGGTAAGTGTTTACGAGAGACTCATGGCTTTTAAGTTTCATCCTCTCTAATCTACCTTCCTCCACCAGGTGGTTGATGATTTCATTAATTTTCCAGAGGTGGAAAACTTCTCTTATAGCAACAGCCTATATTTTTACATAGTATGGTATGGTATAGGCATATGCTTTACACCCCCAGGTTCTGGATATGGTATTTTAGAGGAAGACTCGAAAATCAAAACAACCCTTTTCTCTTTCACACACCTGGCTCTTGGTATAAAAAAGTTGGACTTTTACAATTGTGGTCTCTAAATGATATCAAAGAACCTATTTTGGAAAATTAAATCTTTACATTTGATGACATTCCTGTTTTAATTATCCCAATCTTCTCCAAAGCATAATATATAGCTGATTTAAAAAAGAAGAATGCCTAGTACCTGCCCTCTAAAAGCCTATAGAGTACAGGAGGCAACGGACCATAAACATCAAGAGTAAACTGTAATATACACAGGGCATCATGTAAGTCAAAAAGAGAGGCTGCTAATCCAGCCCTGCCTTAACCCCATTTTAAAAATTTTCTTCCATTGTATTTGGATACTCATCTCTCCTTAGACTGCCCACCAGTTAGAATGCTTTCCCCAAATTTAATGTTACATTGGAAGAAACATATTTATCAAGAGCTTCTAATTTGTGCTTAATGCTATATAAAATGGAAGATGAATCAGACTTCAAAGAGGGATTGCAAAGATACAAGGGTAAAGGCACAATATGAAAAATGGGCCTTAACAGTTGATTTCCAAGTGACTGGGATGGTCAATAAGTGCTTTGAGCCTGGGGATGAAATAGCCAACTGATGGCTGGGGATGTCCCTATGGAAGGAAATCTGTTGTTTCAAACCCCTGACATTATTCTGGCAAGAGTGTACCAAACCACTCACAATTGGGAAAGTTGTGGTCCCTGAAATGTTTTCTTAGATTGAGCCAATAAGTCACCCTTGGCTCTGCTGTGTCTGTTGATCTGTGTTTGATCCTGACTCTGACGTGACCTATTTCTTGCCGACTAGTATTCATTTAATCTCTGGCTTCATGGCCTTGATAATGTGTGTTTTGTTTACAGATTTTTCCTTGCAGCCTATGTAAGCCTTTGTGCTGGTTTGAATGCATTTTGTACCCCAAACGCCATTATCTTTGATGTAGTCTTGTGGGGCAGACTTTTGGTGCTGATTAGATTTGCTTGGAATGTGCCCCACCCAGCTGTGGGTGGTGACTCTGGTGGGATACTCCCATGGAGGCGTGGCCCCACCCATTTGGGGTGGGCCTTAATCAGTGGAGCCATATAAATGAGCTGGCTCAAGGAGAGGAAAACGGAGTGCAGCTGGGAGTGATGTTTGAAGAGGAGCAAGCTTGCTAGAGAGGAACGTCCTGGGAGAAAGCTGTTTTGAGGCCGGAGCTTTGGAGCAGAAGCCAGCTGCCTTCCCAGCTAACAGAGGTTTTCCGGAAGCCATTGGCCATCCTCTGGTGAAGGTACCCGATTGCTGAGGTGTTACCTTGGATGCTTTGTGGCCTTAAGACTGTAACTGTGTAGCCAAATAAACCCCCTTTTTATAAAAGCCTGTCCATCTCTGGTGTTTTGCATTCTGCAGCATTAGCAAACTAAAACAGCCTTCTTTGCTCTACCTCAATATTGCTCAGACTGACCTTTCTGTGCTGGGCTCTCCCTAGATCAGCTTCAGCAGCCACTGTCATGAACTTTTCTCTAAACCCCTCCTGCAGCTAAGCCGGTTTTTCTAGGACCTGCCTCCTTCCCTGGCTTCAACCCCTGGAAGCTAGGATGATGAGTGGGACTTGGCCTGGTGGAAAGAATATTGGCAGGTGAATTAGCAAAGTGTTGGTGCTTTTTCTGCTCTTTTATTGCTGTCAAAATGGAAGTCTCAGCATGAGGCAAAACTCTACCTTCTGGAAATATCAAAGGGGTTAGGGACACATCTATGGGAGAGCTCATTTATCTGTTATCAGTCCTTTCATGGAGTCATAAAACAGACTTTTTCTACTGAGGATGATCTTAGAAATTTCTGACTAATTCCCCCTTCTTCGATACAGAATGCCTTTGAGTTGGAAGGGATCTTTGGGAATATCTAAAATGTTCCATTTTATAAGATAGAAAAGCATGGGTTGGAACAGATGAAATTACTTATCAATGGCATTACTCCAATACAGTGGTTTCAAACTTGGGTATATATTGTAATCACTTGAGAAGCATTAACAAAACTGATCCCTAGGTCCTTCCCCCAACAAATCCTGATACAATTAGACTGGGGTGCTGAGTGGGTATTGAGAGTTTTCAAAGCTCCCCAGTTGATTCTCTGCGGAGACAGAGTTGAGAACCCCTGAGCTAGCTAGTGGCTGGCCAAGAAATTAAACACAGGTGTTTTGTCCCAAGGCCCACTGTAAGTAATTATTTTTTAAGAAGCAGGACCTAGATTTCTTGTATGTCACAGTGTCATGGAAAGTTGGAGGCGGGATCGCAAAGCCATGTCCTCCCCTCAGTGACCCTCAGTAGTTTGCCTATGGTTTTTGGCATCATTCCCAAACTCTTTCCCCTGCTCCACAATAAGTGTTTAACTGCCGAGTCTGCATAGTCATCCTCTGTTTCAACAGCCTTTGGAGAAATAAAAGTGCTTTTCCTCATAGAAGAGAACACTTAAGAATTTATTAACAAAAGGAAAATTAAAAGTATGCTTTTATGTTACCAAACAGAAAATTCACGCAGACTATTACGGTTGCTTACGTAAAACCTTTATTTCAACATGCATTTGTTGAGGTAGAAGAAACCGTGATCAACATGAGCAAACCAGACTGCTTAGCAATCATCCACCTGCATACACCTCTCCTTTACCTCTGTGAGCTGTCAAGCTTTAACAAAATGCAATAATAAGCCCCTGTAAAACCTATAGCCCTTAATAATTTAAGCTTCTGCTAAACCTTCCTAGCAGAAACTCAAGTTGTTAGGCAACATGCTACAGTTGGGGCCCAGAATCAAAACTGGTAATTGGTGAAAATCAAGCACTGCTCCTAAAGTCTGATAAAATGGTTCCAGAAGGATTTAATCCTATCAAATGTTTGCGCACAAATGATAACCATGTTGGAAGCTTCTGGATTCCTTTAAAATCATACCTTCCTGGAGTTTGTCAAACAACTGTCATAATCTGGCTAATAGTCAGGAATTTTCTGCAGTGTCTCACCTCCCATGCTGCTTTAACATGTGTATTTATCTATGGAAACACTAAGGTGTTTCTAAAACATCACAAGAAGCTCTGGCTTCATTTTCTCCCATCTTTTTTCCTTTGAAAGTGTACAGTACATTCTGTGTATATGAACTTTTACACTAACATATCCATATTTAATTATATCACAATTGGCATCATGCTTTTATGCCCAAGTATTTGAATTACCATAATAGTATTTTGAATAGTAGTCAACTTTCTCACCCAAAGATTATTGTGTCTTTTACTTATAACATATTCCTCAACTTTCCTAAACCTATCACGGTTAATTTCTTCCTTCTCTGTATTCTGGTAGCTCTTTGTACTTATCCCAATTACAGCATTTACTACCTTGCCTCCTTTCCTTTTCTTATACTGCTTGTATTGCTTGGAATGCCTTTCTTCTTTCAGCATGAGGTCAAGACCCTATTTCTCTCTCCCCATGGGTGAGACCCTCCAGATTGTCCCCCTTTACCCCTGCAGGCAGAGTAGATCTCTCTCTCCTGAATTCCACCACTGTCCCGTGTACTTGTGGCTACCAGTTTGTATAAACGTGCTCTTTAATTCATTAAGCTGCAAACTCTCTGAGAGTGGAACCGTGCCTTTCTGTCATAACTCCAGCACAAAGCACAGGTCTCAGCTAATGTTTGATAGACTGAATAAATGCATGAATGGAACTATACTTTCTAGACTTTACATGCCACTAAGATAGTTCAGGAAAGCAGCAGCTACTTCACAGGACACCCGTGAGCTCTTTTGGTCTATGACAGAGAAAGACAATTGAATGAAATGGGTTACACCCAAAATTGAAGCCAACGTTCTAATGTCCCTGAAGTCCCATTCTTGCCTGAGTGAAGTAGCTGGTTCCCCATCTGCTTTTATCTTTTCATAGATAGATTAGGCTAAAGCAGCAAGAGGCAAAACACTGGCCATTCAGGTTTCAAACTGAATGAGGATGTTCTAAGTTCAGAGATATTAAAAGTGCTGAAGGTGAAGAAACATGTTTTTTTAGACTCTCTCATAATCTGAGGAATTATGTTAAGAAATAAGTTATGGGTAGTAATTACGTATAAGAGGAAAAATAGAAGATTCAAAGAAAGAAACATTCACACCTGATCTCATGTAGGTTGGAAATTTGGGGATATTTCCTGTGGATAGGGGATTTTTCCTCCAACGAAAAATGTTTATCATTTTGGATCTCGCTTTTTAGAATTACCACTACAATTAATTGTTACTTAACTTTATGATATAAACATTGCTTTGTTATTTTCAAATACTTTATAAATAAAAATTTGGCAGCTGGCCTGCTGGCTTCTAACTCAGGATACAGAGAGTTGGAAAGGGCTTTATTCCCACTCTTACAACAAAAAAAGAAAGCTAAAGTCAATTCATGATTTTGGTTTTTTAAACCCTTGAGAGAGCTGAATCCACATAGCAAATGGTCTAAAAGCTAAGACTGGTCAATGCCTGTAGGGAGAGAGGAGATGTGACATCTGTATGGAGAGTTCACTAGAATCTCTGAGAAATCATTGAAGGCAGAGGGCATGGGCAGGGCAGAAAGCACCCTCTGGGGGCCACAGAAACCAGTGTGTGTGAGAGAGAAGGGCATGGGGAGGCGGGATGGGGTGGGTGTCTGAGCGCTTTGCAGGCTCTTTATTTATGAACCATGAACATAGCTGGATGCTCATATAAATGATATGAAATGGCTTTGGAGGGGTCTTATTTTGGCTCAGTTCTCAGGGAGGGGAACATCTGCCAGGGGGAGGGTCAAGAAACTTCCCTAGGATCCTTCCTCTCTATCTCCAATAAAGAATAAAAATCCTTCATTTGTGTGTGCAGGGATGTGGGGCTGGGGGTTAGGGAGAAGGCCAAATCATTGGCCTTAGGACCATGGTGACCACTCCCAGCAGCTGGGTTCTGCAAAGGGGACCAAGGAGAAGAAAGGATCCACTCTTGGGGACTGGCAGGATGAAGGGCTGAGCAGGAAAGGGACTGACTGGAGAACTGAATTGAGATGATCACACCTCCTAAAATCCAGAGACAGGGCACATGCTTCTGCGAAGATCTGAAACTGCCTCCAACCCTCTAATGAACTAAGAATTTTGAATAAAGAGTGTTAGCGGTATACTGCTGTGAAGACAGGAGAGGAATAAAATACCCAGAGGCCTTCTGAGAGGCACAGCAATGAAAGTACTAAAACACAATCACACAGACACTGCTCTGGTGAGCCTTCCTGCACCCTCGACACGAGATACCTTTACTGGAATTTAAAGACATGAACTCAGCCCAACTCCTAACAAGAGGGATGCAAGCCTCTCTCCCTGCACTAAAGATGTAGCAGAAGAAAAGTTGTACTCATTTCCAGGCATTAAAACTATTAACCTCAGTCTCTATTGTCTTACCTGTCATGCCCAACTTTCAACAAAATATTATAAGGCATATCAAAAAGCAAGAATAAAACAACACACTTCCAAGAGTTATAGCAATTCCCAGAACCAGGTTCAGATGTGACATAGATGCTAGCTATTTGACAAGGTATTTAAAATAACTAGGATTATGATGTTAAAGGCTCTAACAGAAGAGTTGGTTAACAAGCAAAATTATATGGGTATTTCAGCAGAGACATTGAAACTATTGGAAAGAACCAAATGGAAATGCTAGAAAGGAAAAACTCCATAACAGATAAGAATATCTTTGACAGGCTCATATGGTGTTCCAGTTTGCTAATGCTGCCATTATGCAAAATACCAGAAATGGATCAGCTTTTATAAAGGGGATTTATTTGGTTGCACAGTTACAGTCTTAAGGCCATAAAGTGTCCAAGGTAATGCATCAACAATCAGGTACCTTCACTGGAGGATGGCCAATGGTGTCCAGAAAACCTCTGTTAGCTGGGAAGGCACGTGGCTGGCATCTGCTGGTCTTTTGCTCCTGGACTGTGTTTCAGAATGGCCCCCTCCAAAATGTCTCTGGCCTTCGCTTCTCTGGGACAAACTCTGGGCTTCATCTCTTAGTTTAGCATCTCCAAACATCCTTCTGTCTGCATCTCCAAGTGTCTCCAAGCATCAGCAAGCATCTGGATCTCTGTTGGCTCTTAGCATCTCTCTTAAATACTCTAGTGAACTAATTGAGACCCACCCTGAATGGGTGGGATCCACACCTCCATGGAAATAATTTAGTTGGAGTTGTTACCAACAGATGATTGAGTCTCATCTTCATGCAAACAATCAAAAGTATCCACACAAAAAGATTGGGTTAAAAGATCATGGCTCCTCTGGGGGACATAATATATCCAAACCAGCACATTCCACCCCCTGAATCCCAGAGAGGCATGTACTTTCCAAATGCAAAAATACATTCATTCCATCACAATACAGATAAGTACAAAGCTGTATCAAAATCAGTTACTGGCATGGTTTGTCCTAAGGCAGCATTCTTCTCTGGCTGTGGACCTGTAAACTTAGAACAAGTTATCTGCTTGCAATATATAAGGAAAGGAAAGTCATAGGATAAACATTCCCATTTTCATAGGGAGAAATTGGGAGGAAAACAGGGTTCACAAGACTGAAACAATTCTAAAAACCTGGAGGGCAAACTCCATTATATTTCCAAGTCTGAGTCTTTTATTAAATGACGTTTTATCCTTGGGGCTTGAGAGAGCGGCAGTCCCACACTTTCCAAAGGCTTACAAGGCAGCCGTGCTCTCTTCAAATGCTCGGGTGAGTGCTCCAACATATCCACCCATTGGGGAGATCACTTTCTTCTCAGCCCCACCCTCCTCAAACCTAGGGGTGGCACCTGGACTCTGCCTCTCTGGGGCAAAGGCTCTCCCCTCTCTGAACAGTGGGGTGGTGGCCAGGCTCTCCCCAATCCCCAGGGAATGCTCTCCACCCTCTCTGAGGCCTGGGGCAGCAGCACTCCTCCTGAGCATTGAAGCAGAAGGCCTGCCCTCTGTCTTTCAGGCAAACTCACCCTTTCCACGTGCAGGTTGCTCTGCTTTCCTTGCCTGAGATTTCTTGACTCCAGACCTCAACTTCCATGGTTCTGTCTTTGCAGAAATTTTTCCTTCAATTTGTCCCTTCTCTGTCCCCTCCAGTCAAGACTGGCAATCGTTCTATCTCCAATCCTAGCTTGTACTGAATTCGCTGGCTGGTTCCAGGTTTTTTCAATCATAACATGGGGCTGTAGCCACTGGGTTTTCACTTTCTGGAAGGCCAGAGTTTTCTAGACCATCAATTTCTAGCCAACAGCAATCTAGGCCTTTTTCTATCAAGCCTCTCACAATTTTTCCAGAATCTTCCCCTTATCCATTTATAAAGCCATTCCAACATGTTTGGTATTTGCAAACTCAGCAGCACCCCCTCCTGGTACCAAAATCTGTTCTGGTTTGCTAGAACTGCTATTATGCAAAATACCAGAAATGGAATGTCTTTTGTAAAAGGGGTTTATTAGGTTACAAATTTCAGTCCAAAGGCCATGAAAACATCCAAATTAAGCATCAACAAGAGGATACCTCCACTGAAGAATGGCGGATGGTGTCCTGAAAACCTCTGTCAGCCGGGAAGGCATGTGGCTCGCATCTGCTCCAGGGTTCTGGTTTCAAAATGGCCTTCTCCAAAATGTCTCTGGGCTTGTTTCTCTTAGCTTCTCTGGAGCAAACTCTGGGCTAGCATCTCCAAATGTCTCCAAGAATCTCCACGTGTCAGCATCAGTGTCAGCTCTCAGCTTCTCTCCAAACTGTTCCTCTCAGATGCTTTCTTATAGGACTCCAGTGATTTAATTAAGACCCACCCTGAATGAGTGGGGCCCATATCACCATAGAAATAATTTAATCAAAGATCTCACCCATGGAAACACTCAATCAAAAGATTAATGTCTGCCCTCAAGATTGCATTAAAGAACATGGCTTTCGGGGTACATAATATATCCAAACCAGCCCATATGGGAAGAAGAATATTTGAAGAACAAATTGCCAAAAATTTTCCAAAATTAATGAAAGACACCAAACCACAGAGTAAGAAGCACAGAGAGCATCAATCAGGATACATACAAAAAATGAAAAACAAAGCAAACAACAAACACCTATACACACACCCAGACACACACACATACCTGGGCAGACCAAATTGAAACCAAGGAAAATTTAACAGCTGCATAACATTCTGTTTATAATATAATTTATTTAACATTCCTCAATTATTGGACATTTTACTGTTTACAATTTTTCGTTATTTTAGTGATTTTATAAACATTTATATGTATAAATTTTGCTTTGTATATAAATATTCAAGGAAATATATAAACAAATGCATATTATTTCCTTGTGATGGATTGACCGAATACTCAATTTTGAAATATGATTTTATTTTGAATGATTCTTATTCTTGGTATTTTATCAGAGTTCCAGCAAGGGATTTTTACCTCCATTATGGAATAAATTGTTAACAATTTGCTAAGATGAAAAACAAGAACATTTTAAAAATTTTACCAAACTGCAAATGACTGATAGAAGGCAGCATGAATATAACTTCACTGTGCCAAAGCACAGTGATGCTCCCTCATTTAAAAATTGAGGAAAATCATAGCATCTACTCCATAAAGTTGTTGTGAATGTTAAATGAGTTAATATTTACAAAGCTCTTAAGACATTGGCTGGTGATATAATTACATGATGTGTCAATCAAAGTTATCATTACTGTGTGGTCTTCTGTTAGCTACCCATCCTTCCTGTCTGGGAAATCGGTAGTGCTTTTATTTAGGATATAGCAGGAGAATGTGTGCCTTTCACAATTCTGGTTCCCAGCTCTGTTGATCATCTTGTTTTGGTGTCTCCTTCCTGCACTATATGCTTCTTTACACCAGGCTGACCTGCTTGCATAATGCTTCCTTATATTAATAAAGTGTTGTCGGTCTTTGTAGTTACTCAGCATTCAAAGTGTAAAATATAGAAGTGTTTTATAATAACTCTCAGAGCTCTGAGATTGTATGTGTCATGTTCTGGCTTTTTGCTCCTATTGTTTGTTTCTTTGCAAAATCCATGGAATGGATGGAACTATTTCTGCAAAAGCCTTCCCATGGTGGAATTTTCCATGAGAAAGATTTTTATAGACTGCTCTGTTTTTAGGTATGGAAAAGAATATCTCCAGGGAACACATACTGCATTACCCAGAAGCAGTTTCTTCTAGAGTTGTTTTCAGTTTTTCGTCCAATGTCTCTGTGCTACAGCATCTGGAGTTAGCTGCCTATGAGCCTGTCTTCAAGGGTAAGAGAGGGGTGAGTTATGGAGATGAATCCTATTCTGAACAAAGGCTTGGTAGAAAAAGAAATTTAAAAAAAACTAAAACAAGAATTGTAAAATCAGTTTCATCTCCATTGCTGATTCTAGCCAGCTGATGGCAAAAGCACAGTACTGAGAAGGACTTTGAACCTCTATCTGGGTCCTTCTAGAAACAGTGCCCTTTGCAATTAGCAATGTGTGCTCTGGGTGGGTATATGCCAGAGACATGTAGGTCTCTCTTGTCCTGTAGTTGTCAAACCATTCCTCGGGGGTGGAGGGAATATAGTTTTAATTTAAAATATTAGAAGAAAATAAATTCCTGGGTTTCAACCAGAAAATAAAGGACTGCTGAAAAAGCTATCATGAACTTGAGAAATGGCTCTGTAGAAATAATTGGAAAGCTTAGAAAGTTTTCCAAAGAGGAGGGACAAGAATAGGGAGTGGCAGGCATTGTGTGGGTCAGAAGTGGATGAATAGACACATTTAGGAGACTCTAGAGTCAACTTTCTGTAAAACAAGAGTGGAAACAGTACCACGAATATTCTAATAAACCCAAGCTACTTTATTTAATAATATAGATACCAACTCTAATAAAAATTGATAGATTACCAATCAGTATATGTGTCATTTAGCAGGGAAAAGAATACACATTACTCTCCCCCATGTGTCAGTAGTTTATTGTAGTCTTAAAGTATATAGCTTCCTTTTGAATTGACACCTGAAAGAGGAAAATGCAATTAAATAAAATAATGGCAATAATTTAGTCTCCATATACAAGTATTTATGATCAGTGTGTTCATCACATGAAATGAATGCTAGTTTTAAAAAATGAAGAACTACATTAGGGCACATAATGTTTTTCTCAGAATGGATATGTGTGAGTTTTAGATGAGATTCAGACAACCAGATAAATGTGTGTTACTTTGTATTTTAATGAACGTCAAATGTAAATATATAACTTCAAATATAATATTGTCCAATATTTGTTTTATATATGAAAAAGGTAACATGGGAATCTAATATCAAATCGGGCCATGCATCAAAAAGGACGAATTAGAGAGCTAATGCTTCACACATATAAAAATCATCTCTTAGAGACTATTCAACTCCCTATAATTTTTTTAAATATCATTAAAAAATCATTTAAATAACATTAAAACATTTTAACTGGATAGCAGAACTGATCATTCAAGGACCCACAGTTTTCAGTGGGGTGCTTATTAAGGAATTTAATAATAGAGTGTTCTTGCCTGGTAGCTTTTCATAAAACCCAAAGATATATCAGGACAGCAGAGTATGTGTGGGGTGTGACTACTAAGAAGACCTGGGCATAGGTTTGTTCTTGTCTGGACCATGTGACCCCACCATTCTGGAGAGAGCACAGTATAAATCCAACACAGATTTTCTCTGTCGATATAAACCAAGTGACAAAAAAGACAGAATCAGATGGTTCTGAGCACTGGAGTTTTCATATGAAGCAGAGTTAGGAGTCAGAGTCAGTGCCATGGCAACTCCAAGACATATATAAGCAATTATTATGGAAAGCAAGAACAAAGAGCCCTGAGGAGAAGCTAAGCTACAGAGAGAGAAAACAAAGATATTGCAGAACATCCATAAAAGATCTTGTAATCTTAAGAGTTCACAGAGAAATTCATTCCATGGGATTCTTCTGATTCCATGTGACAGTTACCTTCACTTCACCCTTTACTTAAGCTAGTTTGTTCATATCTTTTTTAAAAATGAATATCCCGGAATAATAAAAATATAAATAATAGCCAAAGTAAAAAATTAAAAAATAAAAATAAAAGTATTGCTCACTGGAATCTCTACAAGAAAGAAAAATATGTGTGAGATTCTGACAGGAGAAGCAGCTATGGAGATTGAAAAACATTCAGTTTATTTCAGATGATATCAAACACTTAAATATAGAGCATGGAAATGTTATAGATAGTGTGGGAGTTTAATATGAGCTTACAAACTGTCTTATTCTAGATGAATATAAAACAAATTCTCTTGTTTTATCAAGTCCTTGTCTTGTCAAGATCATCACAGACAAATGCAAAAGACCTTTGTTTGTTATAAAAGTCAAAAACCTTCTTAGTGTATCCCTAGATCCATTGTGTTTTTCTGAAGGGGAAATTATTAAACGATATGCACAAACCCAGGAAAACACTGGATCTGGAAAAAAGATCTGTAAAATGAAATTGTAAATATTCATTTGGGGATGGCAAAAGAACCGATTGTTCCAGAAAAATCAAATTCTCTAGGGAGGTATATAAAGGGCCATTTTAGATCATAGCGATACCAAGGGACTGAGGAACCTGACTTTGCTTACTACATTCCTCCCAACCACTGGATGTTTCTATAATCTTGAATTTTGCCTAACTTACTTAAAAATGATCTCACATTTATCTGCTGATATACTGACATACGAGACCTTAATTAAGGTCCTAACACTAATAAGTTATAGTTTATGTCATATAGTTATTATTAAGTTGCCCTCTCTGTATATGTATAATGGTCACTGCTTTATCTGATATTTTAGTTTCCTAGGCTGCTCAAAGCAAATACCAGGAAGTGGATCAGGTTAAACAAATGGGAATTATTCGCTCACGGTTTTAAGACCAGGAAAATGTCCAAATCAAGGCATCATCAAGGAGATGCTTTCTTCCCAAAGACCGGCTGCTGGCGATCCTTGGCTCCTCTGTCACATGGCAAGGCACATGGTGGCACCTACAGGTCTCTCCCTTCTCTTCCAGGTTTCCTTGATTTCAGCTTCTTACTTCCATGGAGTTCTCCCTATATATCTGAATTTCATTGTCATATATTAGAATGGAGACCCATCCTGTTTGAGGTGGGTCAACACCTTAACTGAAGTAACCTCACCAAAAGATCCTGCTTGCAATGGATTCACACCCAAAGGAAGGGATTAGATTTAATAAGATGGTTTTCTGGGATATATATAGCTTCAAACCACCACATCATTTATCTATAAAAGTTAATCACTCTTTTATTCATTCATTCATTCATTCATTTTCTTTAAAAGTATATTTACCATCCACCAAGTGTCAAATAATGGACTAGGACCTGGAAAAACTGCAGGAAATAGGATAAAGTCCTTGTCCTCAGGAAACTTAGAGTAGAAAGTGGGATAAAATGAAAACATATGAGTTGATGGTAGGAGGTAAAGCATGCTATAACAATCCCAAGGAATGGGAACATAACCATTCCAGTATCAGGAGTCTGAAAGGACTTCTGGAAGGACGTACCTATGAAGCAAAATCCTAAAGGCAAATAGAATTTACCTAGATGAAAGTTGGATAGAAGGAAAATTGAAATTATAAAAGATGACATTTATTAATCATTTATTTTGTCCCCAGGGCTCTTCAAAGCCCTGTAGAAGTATAGTCTTACTTCATATTTATTATAGTGTTAGGAGGTATGTATGATTCCAATGGATGGGAAACATAAGGAGGAAGATAGAATGATTTTCCTAATGATTAAAATTATTCAGCAATAGAACAAGCTGCTTTTAGAAATAGGGAGTTCCTATTTTCTGAAAGTAATCAAGCAGTGGCTAAATAAACTCAGAGCCCAAACAAGGCGAGAGTGATTGAAGCACTGGGTGGAGGATTGTACTTTATCAGATGTTTTTAAATGCCTTCCAATCCTGAAATTTTCTGACACTGAAATTGCATCCTAAAAGATTTATATAGCACTATGTTTATTATGATAATGTACTCGGATAATGACTAATATTGTTATAATGTGCTAAGATCTGATTAATCTGAGTAATAACAACATACTTTGGCAACAAAATAGAATGCTGAATTTCTAAGCATTTGTTATATCATCAAGAAATTTCTATCTATCTCCTGAGGACACAGGATTGTAATGATTTTGACCCCTGTAGCCTGTACAGTTATAATGAGTTCCTATTCATCATGTATATATTCAGAAAAATGTGTTTATTGATTGATAGCTCATTCATTTAGATTTTAATAGCAGCAGTAATAACAGCAACAATGTTCTATATTGCAGTCCCCTAAACTTCTCCCGACAATAAGATTTCCGTTTTCCTCTTTCTCTAATCATGCACTAACTAAAAATTAAACTGAATTGAAAAGTCAAGCCTAATGTTCCCCATACTAAAAAGCCAAGAATTAAGCACTTATATAAAAATGATTAAGAAATTTACATTTATTTATCATGGTAAATTCTAAAAGAGTGCTTAATTATAGGCTTTATTTAAAAGAAAGGGCATAGATTTGCTATATAAAGCTATTGTATTCCTTGCTTTTACCCAAGGGAGAGAAAATAACTGGGTGGATTTAAAATTCCTCTATTTAGGGATTAGAAAATGCTTATAGAAAGCTTTTAGATTAGAAGTTGTTGGCACAAAATAGAAAAATTTACTATACATTTATAGACCAAACCAACAAGCTGACCAAATAAAAACATAAATAATAACAACAACAAAAACTTTAAAGGAAGATATAATCGGGGTCACAGCAGATTAAGTTTCAGTCTCAGTCTCTGCAATAATTAGAGACTCTTAGGACTATATAATTTACTGAATCCCTTACTCTGTCAGATGACCAAACAAGGAAGGCAGAACTTCTCCAGATCTCTTTTACCATATTTCATCTATTCAAAAATAAGTACTATACTTTTTTCACATTTTAAAAGCTCTGAAATGCCATGTTTCTTACAACTGATGTTCTTAAAAAGTCCCCTTACTTTTGGTAGCACTTTTCTTTCTTAATGGTGCACAAAACATGCGCAGATCCCATACATGGCATCTTAGATTTACTATAAGTGTTTTATCTTATCATCCTGATTTCTAATTTACCTGCTTGATTTCTCCTTTATTCTGAATTTTAATAATCCTTTCATGTCTCCTCCCTTTCCTTTCACACTTTGTCTGTGTCTTCTCTCCCTAGTTACCTACAAAGTAGGTTTGCCTTCACGGTCTCTTTCCCCGCCTCTGAGGTCTTGGGTTAGCAGAACCACAGTGCAAAAGGAATCTGGGAACTTAAACCATCACATGGAAGGCAACTTGCCAAATACCTGCATTGCAGTGTTGCATGAGTAAAATGTGAACCGTGATTTTGTTAAGCCACTTAGATATGCGGGATTTATTTGTTGCTTTGGCCCAACCCTTCTGGAAGAGAGGGGAAAGTGGTTGGTTTTTACCACAACTCTTTTCATCTTATTCTGCACTAATTTGTATTATGTTAGATCATTTTTAAATAAACTATTTCTACTATTTAGAGAAAGTTAAGTATAGTGATGCAAATATCTGGTCTTTAAAGTTAATATTTAAAGGGATAATTCTCCAAAATATTTTAAATACTCTTGCAAGAAACTAAATAATCTTGTTTATTGACTTTATAAATCCCTTCTTAAAAATTGTGACTGAAACAATGGCACTTCTATTTATTAATTGTTTACCTTGAGTATATCTTAGCTGTTTTGTTTTTTTTTTTTAATGCATTAACCTGTTTTGACATCTATGTTTCTAATGCAAACTTCTTTGAACGATTTTGACTCCACCATTTTCCATCACTTCCTTAACATACTTTATCTTGCAAGCCAGGTAATGTCAGAATAATAGAATCTATTCTGAATAGTTTTTTGGAGCAAATACATTTGGTTGCATCCTGGTTTTACCTCAGTTCACATTAGTAGCAGTTCTAATACATTTTATTGAATGGCACAGAATGTCAAGCTGGATTGGTGGATGAGTTTTTAGAAATCTTTTCATCTAATCACATTTGTTCAAAAAATGGATATAGAGAAAGATTACTGTTTTGCCAATTCATACAGAGAACTGTATTTATGAAATTCTCTCAATTATTTTCAAAACACATAAAGAAATAACATGACTAAACATGGTTTCAAATGTATTACATGTTAAGAAGTAATATATAAAGAATTTGATTAAGGGAGAGGTAAAAAGTTGAAAATATGATCAGAGTTAGTTAAGAAAAAATATATATTCTTACATACACTTCTTATTCAATTGCTAGAAATGGACTACAGATTTCATTGTTGTCTTCTTAGGAGCCAGTACAGAAGAAAGCATTATTTATTGCAAAGTCTGAATTTGTAACAGTAATTACAAATAATAGGAATAATTGTCATAGGAATTACTACCCATGAGTAGGTTGGCCAAAAACTTGAAGCAACTTGATTTATAGACCATTTTTGAACAGAAAACATGTTAGGTTCTATCTTTTTTTTTTTTTTTTTTTGGCTTTTATAAAAGGGGTTTTATTTGGTTACACAGTCTTAAGGCCATAAAGCGTCCAAGGTAATGCATCAACAATTGGGTATCTTCACTGGAGGATGGCCAATGGCATTCGGAAAACCTGTTAGTTGGGAAGGCACACGGATGGCATCTGCTCTGGAGTTCTGGTTTCAAAAGAGCTTTCTTCCAGGATGTTCCTCTCTAGGCTGCAGCTTCTCAAAAATGTCACTCTTAGTTGCTCTTGGGGTGTGTTTGTCCTCTTTTAGCTTCTTGGAGCAAAAGTCTGCTTTCAAAGGCTGTCTCCAAAATGTCTCTGTAAGTTGCAGCTCCTCTCTCAGCTCCTGTGCATTATTCAAAGTGTCCCTCTTGGCTGTAGCTGTTAGATTCTATCTTGTATTGTAATCTGCTTGTAAACAAGAACTTCCACAACTAGATTGCAAGACCCTTTAGTGCAAACACCACGTTGTATACATCTTCTTAAATTCAGTGTCTAATGTATTATCGTGCATCCTATACACATGTATACAGGAGGACCTCATGATGTCTGTTACAGGTAGTAAAAAAAAAATGCAAAATACCTATTTTAATGGCCGGGACTATTGGAACAACAAGAAAAAAGAAACAAACAAAAACAAATTGAGGAGGCACTAAAGTTTATTGAATATCTGTTATATGCTGTATATTTCCCTATGTTATCTCTTTTAATTCCTAAACAAATCCAAATGTTGTTAAGTTTTAAAAAAAAATATTTATCTTGATGTTACAGAATGATGTTGCTTTCTGTGCCACTTTGGATCTATTATGTTCCTCAAAATGCCATTATCTTTGATGCAAAAATCTTGTGGGGACAGATGAATTAGTGTTGATTAGGTTGGAACCATTTGGTTCAATGTTTTCATGGAGATGTGACTCAATCAACTGTGGGTGAGACCTTTCGTTGGATTATTTCCATGGAAGGGTTGCCCCTCAAATGGGTCTTTATTGGATCACTGGAGTACTTTGAAAAGAGCCACACAGGCCCAGAAGGAGAGCAACTGAGAGTAACATTTTGAAGAGCAGCTGCAGCTAAGAGAGGACAAAACACCCCAAGAGCAACACTTTGGAGAATACCATTTTGAAATGCAACCTGAGAGCAAACAGTTACCAGTCATGTGCCTTCTCAGCTAACAGAGGTTTTCCAGATGCCAATGGTTTTTCTCCAGTGAAGGTGCCCGATTGTTGATGCCTTACCTTGGACACTTTATGGCCTTAAGACTGTAACTTTGTAACCAAATAAACCCCCATTATAAAGGCCAATCCATTTCTGGTGTTTTGCATGACAACAACTTCAGCAAACTGGAACACTTCCCAAGACTTCTTGCTCCAGATGTTGAGAACCAACCATTAGCTCACAGGAGAAATGTACTCTTAGTTAAGGAAGGAACCTGGGCATGTGAACTACTCTCAATATTTGTTGCAGGAGTGTCTTGGGAGGCAGCCTGGTTCTGGAATATTATGTAGCTGGAGCCAGAAGTCTTAAGTAATTTTTTTCTATTTTGCTATACTATGTGAGAGTTAAACAATTAAATATAAATTAAAATAATTAACTTTGGGAAATACAACAGGGAGATCAATTGACCTGGGGTTACACTGCAGTGAGACCATCTTCCCTTGAAAAATTTGTGTGGTCTTTATAGCAAGCTTGACCTTTAGGCACCACTGCAAGAGTGATCAGCAATACATCAGGATATGCAGAGCTAGCCTGTAACCATAGCATACTGCAGTGACAAGGCAGGAGCAGATGCAACCTGTGGTTAGCTAGAGATGGATCACATTCTCCAGGTTTCCCTCACCTGACACTTAAGAGCATATCTGTTCCGGTTTGCAAATGCTGCCATTATGCAAAATACCAGAAACGGATTGGTTTTCATAAAGGGGGTCTATTTGGTTACAAATTTACAGTCCAAAGGGCATGAAAATGTCCAAATTAAGGCATTAACACATGTATACCTTCACTGAAGAATGGCCCATGGCGTCTGGAAAACCTCTGCTGGCTGGGAAGGCACATGGCTGGCATCTACTGATCCTTTGCTTCTGGGGTCTGGTTTCAAAATGGCTTTTTCTGAAATGACTGTGGACTTGTGTCTCTGGACTTGCACTCCAGAGCAAACTCTGGGCTAGCATCTCCCAAGCAGTCAGCTCCCAAGCATCTCTCCAAAAGTCTCTCTCAGCTGCAGTACTGAGCTCCTGCTGTCTGTGAGCTCTTGCAGGACTCCAGTAATTTAATTAAGACCCATAATGAATGGGTGAGGTAACACCTCCATGGAAATAATATAACTAAAGTTCTTACCTACATTTGGTTGAGTCACATCTCCATGGAAACAATCAAAAGTTTCTACCCAATGAGATTAGGTTAAAAGATCATGGCTCTTTTTGGGGGACACAATATATCCAAACTAGCACAACATCTTTCTCCATGGATTCAATCAATATTATAATTTGAAAGATTAGAATGAGAAAAAAGAGAAGAAATAGATGTCCCACTAAAATCGGCTGTTTGGAGCTTGAGCAATTTATTGAAATACTAAGATGTAACCTATTTTAACCCCAATATTTTGAAATAAGTCTTGCTAGTTATTACAGTGAATATTCAGGGAGATTAAATGGTTTAGATTGTGTTGAAGAAAAGGGAGTGCGTTGTCATTTGTTAAAGGGTTTCACATTTGCCGTAAGTAACAAAACAGAAAGATCTGAGTTCTCTGGGGTAGGATGGAGTTGCTTGTGGTATATTAATGCTCCTGCTAAAAATAACAAGAAATTCCAGATAAAGATACAAATACATTATGTTGAAAGTCATTAAAGAACTACTGATGCAATGAGTTCTAAAGGAGTCTCCTTAATTTAATAGTTCTTCAATTTTTATATGAAATTCCAGTCCATAGACTATTTCTCTCTATGAACCAGTTTCATCCTATATTCAATCTTTCTATAGCTTAGTTCCCTGACTTATCTCTCAATAGCTCTCTTATCAATATAATCAATATTTCATCTTTGTCCTGTTCCACATGCCCAGGAAGATATAAAACAGGAGCACTCTAACTGGCTTTCTTCTCCATGTCTGCACCAGGGCATTGTGAGCTGCTGAAGATCGTTTCACAGCCACGTAGAGGGGCCCTGTATACATTTATGTACCCCAACCCTCACGGCACAAGCAGCTCTGCTCAACACACTCCATTCATATCCATTGTCAAATCTGTTTCCAATTTTCCAGCTGGGCTATTTGAAGTATTCTCCTTTCTCCTCACATGTTTAACCCTCTCCACTTTACCTGCCCTCTCCCCATCTGTCACCAGATGACCTCATATCATTTATCACAAAGAAAAGTAAGCACATGTGAACCCCCTCAAATTCTTACAAAAATTCTACAACTTAAAGGCATTCAAACTAAACTTTGCTTCATCCTCTACTGTATATGGCAAGGCATTCTTCCACATACATAAAGCCAATGTCTCTGCCTGCCTCTGGATCCCCTCTGTCCTGCCTCTTTGTCACTATATTTTCCTCATTATACCTCTTTATTTTGTATCTTCAACCTTGCCCTCTCTATGCCTCCATTCTACTATTGTTTAAACTTGATAAGTTTTGCCATATTAAAACTAAACCCAAGTGACTTCCCTCATTCCATCTTCATCTTTCCTCCTATCCTCCCCAAATTCCAAATTCAAAGCTCTAGATATTTGTATTTTTCCAAAACCTATACCCTTGACTTCCATTATATTGCATTTGTACTTATCTGGAGCCTTTTTCCTTTACTCTTACCTTGCTAATATTTTACTGTTCTTTCAGGGCTCAATTCAAATATCAGTTACCATGAAATCTCTTTCTGACTTCCCCTAGACAGGGTTAAGTACAATGGGTATGTATGATCACAGCACTTACTACTTCACCTCCTATAAGGTTGTGTGTTTTTTATTATAATTACTTCTTTGATTGTGTTTCCCTGTTTTCTATGTTACAGGAAAAGAAGGATAACTACTATTCTGCTAATACAGTATATTTTTAATGCATATAAATGTATGTGGTACAAATAGACTGTCAGTAAATATGAGTACTATGAATGAACGTTAATGAGTGAACTTGACTGCTTTTCCAGGACATGTTCATAATATTTACAGGTAGACTGTCTGTAGCTCAGCTTCATCTGAAGTGCACTCAAATAGCTTCAGAATGTGAGGTAACAATAAAAGTCAGCCATGATGATTTGCCCACCCCAGTGCTCCTGGAGGGACAAAGTTTTGAAGCTTTGAGGCCCACTTGAGAACTCTCTGAATCCACTGGAGAATATCAGACCCACAGGGTTTTGTGGAATCACAGATTTGTTCTTATTTATTCTTTGGCAAGAGCAAGTTCTTCCTCAGAATATACATTTTTAACTTGCCTGCACTGCGTAATCAAATGTGCACAGAGACACTGCAAATGCGAAGAACTATAAAGGCATATACAGTTTTTTTCTCTCTGCAATCTAGAGATACCCCAGTTGTTTTACATTCTTTTAAAATTTGTTTTATAGATCTCATTGGAACCCAGTTAAGCATCACCATCAGGCCGACTGTTAGCGGCTTTTATTTCCTTGTTAAGGAGCCTCATACTATCCAAGGACCAGAGACCGTCCTCATGAGCAGTTTCGTTGTCTGAGAACTGAAGGGGCATATAAGCAAAACATGCCTGAGTTCATCTCCTTTATCTTTACAGTTGAACCTAACAATAAATGTTTTGTATGACAATAGTCCAAACTCAAGTTTTGCAGAAAATATATGACTCTACACAGTGAAAAAATATATAAAGAGATAATTTATATTTTATACATATATTTATATATATTATACATGATCACAGATGTTATTATATATAGGAAAAATGCTCCTGCATTTGGATTGTATATGTTATACATACAGACACATATGTAAAGTGCTTGCATAGTATATAAAGTGCTGGAACATAGTAAATATTATATTAATTAACATTATATTAATGTTTGCAATCATGGTTAAATATTGAACTCATGAAAATAAATGCCCATATACATAAATAGTTATTTTTTGGGAAGCAATGATGTTTTCTAAAAGAGTTATAAGCTTCTCCATCAAATATAAAAAAATATTCTTTTTATGTCATTTGCTCTTAAATGAAATCTGGGCTACAAGGCTAGACTTTGATGTGGAGCCTGCCTAATTCTGAGTTCATCTCCTGCCACTTTTTCTCTTGTTTACTATGCTCCATTCACATTGGACTTTCTATTTTTCAGGTATTGCAAACTTGACAAATGTTGTCCCCTTTTCCTTCAGTGCTTTATGTACCTCACCCACCACCACCACCCTCCATCTTTTCATGGCTAGCTACTTTCCACTGAGACATCCTATCTAGAGTGGGAATTTTCACTCCTGCCCATTGATATCCAGGCCAGATAGTTTCTTTTATATTTTCCTGGTTTCTTTTATTTTATAAAATTGCTTATATTTGAAATTATTTATTTATTTGTGCATATGTCCTTTGGTTTCCAGCAAAATGCAAGTCCCTTGAGGGTTAGAACTTAAAAAACATGCTTGACATCTACCGGAAGAGGTGCTCGCAAAGATGGATCTCTCTTTTCCCCAGTTTGACTTACCCAATTAATTCAAGGTATTTACCTCTCCTTTAGCCAACAGGTTTTCCCACCTTCTAAGATGTCATGGTTTGGTTAGACTGGTCTCCTCCTGAAGCTATTCTTCAAAGGTTGAGCAACAAAAAGTACTAGTAATAGTAGGGAACTAATAATAGAAGGAAACATCCTCAATTTGATAAAGGGCATTGGCCAAAATACCTATAGCTAACATCGCTCTTAATGACTTAAGTATATTTAAGACTGAATACTTTCTTTTTAAAAACAGGAACAAGGCATGCATTTTCTCATCACTTTGATTCAACACTGTGTTATGTGCCCTACTGTGGGGAACAGTTCTCCATGAATATGTTCATGCTTCTGCACAGTCAGGATTTTCTAAGCACTGAAAAAGTTTGTAAAGGATGATTGAACAGCATTCTGCTTTGGAAACTAGAGAAATGTTAAGACGTATCTTTTGAAGTCATTTGTATAGATTAGAAAGGACAAATTAAAACTGCCTTTACTCACAGACAACATGATTATCTATATAGAACATTCTAAGGAACCTACCAAAAAGCTACTAGAACAAAAAAGTGAGTTTAGCAATGTCACAGGATAGAAGAACAATATAGAAAAAATTATTTCTGTGCACTAGCAATGAATAATTAGAAGTTGAAATGAAAAAAAATATTTACAATAGAATAAAAAATGAGTTATTTAGGGCTAAATGAACCAACACACTATGCAAATCTGTATCCTGAAAACTACAAAATATTGCTACTAAAAATTAAAGATGGAAGACTTAAACTATTTAAATTCAGTATTTACTGTAAAGCTACCATAATCAAGACAGTATTGGAGTAAGAATAGTTATAGATTGCAATGAAACAAAAAGGAGAGTACAAAAATAGATCCACTCATAAATGGCTAATTATTTTCAACAAAAGGGTAAAGGGAATGAAGAATGGATGGACTATTCAAGAAATGGGGCTGGAAAAATTGGGCATTCATATGAAAATAAATAACCTTCAACCTTTATCTCATGGGATACATGCACAAAAAATGAGTTATTGGTTGAGTTAATGCTTAATTGGTATAGAGTTTCTTTTTTGGACCATGGAAAAGTTTTGATAGCAGATGGTGGTGATGGCAACAGAATATTGTGAATGTGATTAATATCACTGGATTATATATTTGAATGTGAACAGGAACTTTTAGTTTGTATATCTGATACTAGAATAAAAACTTAAAAAATTGTAGGACAATACAACACAAACACTGAACCCTAATATAAGCTACAGACTGTAAGTGATAGTGTAATCATGATAATATCGTTTCATCAATTGTAACTAAGGTACCACCCTAATGCCAAATGCTATTAGTAGGGAAAACTGTGTGTGGGAGGGAGGGCATATAGGAATTCTATTTTCTGTATGATTTTTCTGTAAATCTGCAATTTCCCTAATAAAAAAGACAAAAAAACTTACTGAACTGTTTACTTAAAATGTTTTTACTATGTGTAAATCATACCCCAGCATAACTGGTTTAAAAAAAAAAGAGTCTTCTCGCAATTTGCTAATTAGAATTATTTACTCCACTCTCTAGTGTCTCTTATGATTTTTTCATTCTATTTAGCAATTATTTAAATTTTACTTTTTCCTACTTAGTTGGTTTCATTTACATGTCGTCAATTAGATGATAAACTTCTGGATGTATAGAGCTGTTTTATTTATTCTTTTTATTTTCAGTTCCTAATGTAGTGGCTGACACAAAGCAGGTCTCCATAAATGCTTGTTGAAGAGAATAAAGGCAAGAGAGTGTTGAGTTATTAAAATGTGACAGACTGGATCTCTGAAAAGGTGGACAGGCAGGCTACCTAGCGTCAGATCCCTCAGGTCCTTTTGTTTGGCTGGTAGAACCTCACTGACATGCGTTGAGAATTTGGCGGTAAGTGCCCTATGGGAAGCGAGAGGGGTCCGGATGGTGGGATCTGTAATGCATCAGGCTGGGGACTGGGTGAGACTGCGGCCGGAATATTTGGGATAGAAAGGGCAAGGCAGATGTTATCAGGCCAGAGACAAGAAGGAAATGAAATGATTAGTCATGATATACAAGGTAGGACCTCAATACTTTACATCCATCATCTAATGAACCCTCACAGCATCTCTGCCAGCACACCAGGCAAGCTGTAGCACTGACAAGTCCTGTAAAGAGAGATACCTGTTGATTTGCAGTGGAGAACTAGGCTGTGGGGCTCCTGAAGCAAGCGAGCAGATTATCTATGGCCCGAGTTGAATCCCAGTGAACAAAAATGTCAAAGCAAGAGCTGTTTGGCTGTCTAGGAACAGCCACAGAGGGATTTTAGTCAGGGGCCTAGTTATCCTACTTATGTTTTCTGGGCCAACCCAAGGGGGCCTTACTAGAGGTAATGAGCAGGAAGAAAGCTGGGCATCGTCGATTGTCAAGATTGCTGTAAATCTGTTCCACCTTCTTAGCCTCTGTGGCCCAGAGAGTTGTGTTTATGACATCGATTCTGCATTTTGTTCCCCTTTCAGGAGAGCCATGGTAAGATAATGATACACATGTCAACTGGCATGTGTGAAACTGGCAATCAGAGGACTAAACTTGGGAGTGTCTTTGAGAAATTCTCAAAATACTACCATGGGTTATCTGAGCTCTGCCAATTCTACCTTCTAAATGCATTGTCTTCCATGTGTCCTTTCAAAACCCCCCATGCCAGCAGCCTAGAACAAATCTTCATTCCAGGCTTAGGTTATTGCGGGGGCCCCACTACTGACCGTTTTGCTCTAAGTTGTTGCTCTTTGATCCATTTGTACAGGCCATTCAGTATGATTCATTCAGAATGATTCATTCAAAATGCAAAATTGGCTGTGAGACTGCCCTGATTAGTAATCTCAAATGGCTTTCTAGGGCCTAAATGAAAAAGTCTAAGTCCTTGGCTTATGGGCATATATTGCAACATGACTCCAACCCTCCACCCATCTTATACTCGAAACTTACGCACTGGCTGTATGGCGTCCATCCATCTTGGAATGTCGTTTTCATTCTTTATTTTGCCCAATGCTCTCCCATTGCATAAAATTCAAGTAAATATGACATCTTCTATGAGGTGTTCTCTGATTCTCCTATTTACTGTCACCCATTTTTTTGTATGGTAGAGATCCTTTCTCTGTAAGAAATAATAGCCTAATCAAACAAACTTAAATGAAAAAAAACATGATGAAGGGAAGGGTTTAAAGGAGACAGTCTCAGGGGATCTCAGGAGGGGAAATGAAGAACTGCTGTACCTCCTGGCCGTCTAGGAGGCTGTGAGCAGGCTTCTCTCTGCCTCTCTGCTTCCAGCCCCCAGAACCCATATGGTCTGCCCGTCTGTTCTTAGTGCACCTTGACTCATGCTTTCCTGCACTCTGGCCAGTCCCTTCTTCTGTCTCACTGCTTCCACATCTCTTGTATATTGTCATAACTTAACTCTAGGCCATAGCTTCCAGGTTCATTCACTGAGTGTTCAATTCCAAAGTTCTACCAGAGGAATTGAGGCTCCTACCCCATTTTTTCATTTAAAACCACAGGTTTCTGGAAGTCTGTGAATGGATTTCCTTTGGATCAGATGTCTGCTCAGGAACCAACTAACTTGACGGTGAAGCAGATGTCTGCTCAGGAACCAACTAACTTGACGGTGAAGCTGAAGACGTTGGCAAAGGGAAGGGCCTAGTAGAAGTTCTGGCTATGGGAAAGGGGAGGTCTCTCGGAGGAGTCTTGGAGTGGGCACTTGATAGGCATCTCTCTCCTATGTGTTCCAATAGCATATGATGCTCCCTTCTGTCACACCACTTTCAAACTTTAGTTTCATTTTTTTTTGGCATGATGCCTGGTACCTAGCAAGTAATTGTGCTGGTTTGAATCTGTTATGAACTCCCATGAAAGGCTCTGTTCTTTTAATCTACTCTTGTGGGGGCAGACCTATTGTGGGTGGGGTTTTTTGATTAGGTTGTTTCTGTGGACATGTGACCCCATTCATTCAAGGTGGGTCTTAATTAGTTTACTGGAGTCCTTAAGGGAGTGCAGGGAGAAAGAGAGCTCAGAGCCAATATAGACCCAGACACTTGGAGATGCAGGCAGAAAGATGTTTGGAGATGCTAAGCTAAGAGATGAAGCCCAGAGTTTGCCCTGGAGAAGCTAGGTGAGAACCCAGAGATGCTTAGACAGAAATGCCCAGAGACATTTTGGAGACAGCCATTGAAACCAGAATCAGGAGAGAACCTAAGAGAAGACGCCCATAGGCTTAGAGAGAAACACCATGGGAGAAGCAAGCAACGATGCACAGGAGCTGAGAGAGAGAAGCTAAGACAGAAGTCCAGAGACATTTTGGAGAAAGCAACAGAAACCAGAAGATAAACCTGGGAGAGGCCTGAAAGACTCTGACCACGTGCCTTCCCATGTGACAGAGGAACCCCAGATGCCATCAGCCTTTCCTCACAGAAGGTGTCGTCCTATTGATGTCTTAACTGGGACATTTTCCTGGCCTTAGAACTGTAAATTTGTGAACTAATAACCCTCCATTGTGAAAGCCAATCAATTTCTGGTATTTTGCATTCCAGCAGTTCTAGCAAACTGAAACAGTAATCAACAAATATATGTTGAATGTATCTTTTTACAGAGTGTCTCCTAGGTGCCAGGCATTATATATTAAAACTTACCTAGTCTAATAGTTTATCAGCTTTCACATTCTGAGCACTAACCCTGGCACATAAGAAATGATAGCTGTTCCCATCACTTATACACATATTAATTAAACTTATGTAGTATGGAAAGCTTGGTGTGAGGCATGGGTGTTAAACGAATTGGAGACAAATCCTTAGTTTCTGGAGTCTTCCGAAGTATGATGGAGGTTGGCCTACATTGGAACCACCTGGAGTCCTTGTTCAACTGGGAGATTCCTGAGTCAAGTGTGCATCTAGAGCTTCTGGATATGCATTTTTAACAAAGATCCCAAGCGACACTTAAGCATAGTAAGTTTGAGAAATTCTGGTCAAGTCGTGATAATCTCACATGGTATTAAATAGGCATTTAATGCACAAATTGAAAAGTTGAAACATGAATTATCTTTTGCTGTGTTTCTGACCTCTAAACATATCTAAAAAGCAGTAGGGAACAGAGTGGACTTAATTTAAAACCCATACATTAAATATTCCTTGCATTATAGTTCTTCTAATGTATGCCCTTTTTTTTCTCTTCAGGGTAAACACTAAGGGCAAGGAATGCAGACATGTCTTACCCTCTCTTTGTTTCACCTGGGAAGTACAGTACTAAGGATAAAAGAAGCATCCAAATAAGGCTGCATGATTAAATGAATAAAGATACAACACTGAATTGTGCACATAAGGAGCATACAATTTTGATCAGTATCTTGGTGTTTGACTATTTGTAGGAATCTGGAAGTGCCTCTCTTGTGCTTTCTGACTTTCTGATATTATTTTGATTAATATTGCTTCCTCAGCTTGATTCCTAACTATGCAAATCTTTGGATCGTCGTGGGACTTTGCTATTCTTAACAAAATGCCCTGCGGGTCTCCCCCGTCCACTGCTGCTTCTCACCTTGGTGACAGCTTTTCAGTATGACTCTAAGAAAAGGAAGCAGCCCTCGAATCACACATTCACTCCATATGGTGGTCTCTTTGGGTTAGCTGAAGTCAGAAATCACTGTTGCAAGATGAGCTATGCAGGCTGTGCTGAGTGAAGGCTGTGATTTCCATACGTTTGCCCCAGATTCCATTTTGCAAGCTCACCCCAGGAAGATTTGAAGCTTCAGGCTGAAAACCTGAAATCGTAATTCAGTGGAAAGAAATGTTACTGCAGAACCTATTATATTCAAATATTGGGTCTTTGATTATGCCCCAAATATATTTCTGATCCTATTTAAAATGTTTCCTTCTCCCTCTTTCCTGTCTTTGGCATGATGCAAAAGGAAATATGTGCAGATGCTATTTGGTAGACTATTTTATCAGGCTAAGTGAATATTTTTCTTTTAATTTATTTTTTGATAAAAAAGATGTGATAAAGAATGCATTTTTCACATCATTATGTCCTGATGGACCATCAGTTGCTCTGTGCACATGTTCTTCAGAAATGCATTTTGCTTCCTGAACAAACTTATCTTTCCTAGAAAGCTGGAAAGAACTGCTTAATATATCAAGGTGCATGACTTGAAAGTCTAATGTATTTATTTTGACCATTTCTTTCTCTAAATAAAAGCAGCATGATACTGCTTTTCTTTCTTTCACTCTTATCTTTTTCTTCTCTCTCCTTTTCAAAGATATTTCCTTAATTTCCTTATTCAGTATCGTACTAGCTTTTGGCTAGGTCCCTCCAACATCTTTGAACAGAATTTTAAACTTATCTTTGCTTCAAAATTCCCCATTTTTAGAGGTCTTTAAGTACAGCAACAAAATACGTGCATAGAAAAATCTCACCAAGTTCATTTAGCTGCACACATGACCACCTCAATCACTTCTGAGATGAGGTAACAGACGAAAGATGGCTTACAACAAATTCAACTCCATGGAAAATGGAGATAGAGAAATTAGACTGAGCAACACTGCTGCTCATCTGAACAGAGACTTAACACTGAAGTTCGATTAAAAAGACAACAGGAAATCAGTAGATGTAATTATAATGATTCGGAAACTGTATCAGTGTTTCACAGCTCGTCATGTGTTTCCTGCTTCTGTACCTAGGCCTGGGCTATTTTCCTTGTCTGAGACTGCTGTCCCTTATACCATTAGTCCATCCTTCTTACCAGTTCAAACCTAGCCCTCCTTCATGAAACTGCTGGCCCTTTCTACCACCCCCAAGGCAATCACCTTAGTCCTTCTTCTTTAATGACTCTCTAGCATTTTGTACCCTTAACCAGGCAGAGTTCTTGAGTGCAAACAATAGATACTGACTCTAGATAACTAAAGCAGAATGCGAATTTTTTAGAAGGATTCGATGTAGCTCACAGAATCAACAGACTATCTAGACAGACAACCAGGCTGGGGTAATGGGCAGCAAACATGAGTGCTGGCAACAAAAGAACTTAAGCCAAGTCTGCACCAGTCAACCACTTCCCAGATAGCAGAAAGGCTTTAAGATTGTAACAGATCTAAGGGCCATCATTTATCAACTATGTGTCCATAGACAAGCACATAGCTGTCCCGGCCGACGGGACGTTCAACTGAGGCTCCGAGTCCTGTGAGGGAGGAATGGTATGGGACAAGAGACACGAGGAATGACAGCAAGATAAAGATTCTGATCAAGCTGCAAATCTTTATTGAGGGGGCAGAGCATATATACTCTAGGAGAGAGGGGGAGTGGCTAGCAAGGGCGGGTGGCGGTCTAGGATTGGCTGCTGCTGTTACTAGGGCGGATGGCAGATGTAAGGCTAGCACAGGATTGGTGGCTACTGTTGCCGGGGTAGAAGGCAGATTGTAAAGCTAGCCCTCTAGGCGCGAATCTTAGGCGCGAACGGCTATCACTTCCGTAGAAGGCTGAGGGCAACTTAAGCCGCTATTGCATCAGCCCCAGCTGCCATGTTGCATATCTCCGGCATCGCTGAGGGTGGATTTTATACATGCTACCTTAATCGTCCCCAACACATAGCTTCTCTAAATCTTATTTTCCTCCTTACAAAATAGGGCTAATCACCACCTTATAGAGTTTTTTGAAAGAATAAATAATACCGAATAATAAGTCATCTATAAAAATGCCTAGCATTGTATCTGGCATGTGATCAGTTGTCAATAAATCATCGTTTCTTCCATCCGAAGTTCCTCAGCGTAGGAATCACTCTAACAGTGCGTAATGAATATTTGCTGTTATTACGCTTACTCACTATCTGACAGACTTGCAGATATCAATTTTCCTACACTGATAAAGCTGTTGCACTAGGGAGTAATTTTGCCCTTGTGGGGTCCCACTTAAAGAAAAGTTGGGAAAAAAAGGAAGCAACATACATGGTGAGCTACACACTCTTCTTGGTGATTCATTGGCTATCAGTATCAACAATGGTGAAAC
This sequence comes from Choloepus didactylus, assembly GCF_015220235.1. Classification (NCBI taxonomy): domain Eukaryota; kingdom Metazoa; phylum Chordata; class Mammalia; order Pilosa; family Megalonychidae; genus Choloepus; species Choloepus didactylus. The sequence goes on from NC_051326.1 coordinate 55,908,718, forward strand.
ACAGCCACAGTTGAACAGTAATAAAAAGAGAAGATCACTTCTTTCCTTGAGGGTGACCATCCTCATTTGTTTGTTCTACTTCCAGGAGGCAACTGATCCTTTCTATGGAGGATCTTTGGCTTTTAGGCTGAGACATTGTAACTCACAGATGTTCTACTTCCTAGAGAGACTGTATTTCATTAGCCATGCCACTTGGGGCTAGGACTCCATAACAGTGCAACACATTTTCATGACCCTTGTTTTGATGGATACAGAGGAGTCACTTTTGAACCAGTGGTGCTATTTTGCTCTGGGTGGGTCTTTTTTTATTTTTTGTTATTTTTTTATTCTATCTGCATTTTGAAACACTTTCGTTATTCATTATTGCTGTTGATCAATGGTCATTAAACTCACCATTGTGCAGGAAGGAGCCCAGTATCTTACTATGGAAATTTTCAAAAATGAATTTCCGAGAATTTAGCAATGATGAAGAAATAAGCCTCAGCTTTAGAAAATGATGCTCACCAATTTTGTTTCCATTTTTTCTCTTTGTTTTCATTTTGATGCCAGAGCAATTTTCATCTCCTTCTGAGCACTCCCTGTTGAAAAGCTAAGTGTTTCAAATAGAATGGGCAAGAGTCAGTGCAGTGCTCTACATCTCAGCAAGTTAAGGCTATACCATCTGACCATTAGCACCCCACTGGGCCACAGAAGGACCATTTTGCCTCGGATGAATGTCATTTCAGCCTGTAACAATTATTTACTTCTGGAAAAAATTTGCTTAGGGACCCAGAGCCAACTGGTGCTTTTGATTTCAAGGCCTGCTTGGTTATTCCTAAATTTCAGCTTGGGAAGGAAATTTGCAATTACCTCTCGAGAACATCCATTTCACAGGAATCGTAATGGCATTTCACTGTAAGAAGAGAGCATGGTTTACTGTAAGATGTGCCACCAGGTTCCTCATCAAGGAAATGGCTATTCTCAGACTCAATTTACCTTGGATGGTGCAAAACTCTCCAAGTTTTCAAACCTCAGTCTTTTCATCATGTAAAATTTATGCTAAATTCATAATGATCTCATCTGCAAATAAGAAATTTGAAAAAGAATGTAAATTTCCAGCCATCCATAATGTCAGTAATTCTTCCTGGTAAAAGAAAAAAAAATCACTCTTCCCCTGAAGCCTCAAAGCATTCTGTACTTCTGTTTCAGTGATTATTTCATCCTGCATTGCATTGTATCTGTCTGCAAGCATATTTTATCTTCTCTACTGTCTGGAGAGTTCTTTGAGGCTGGAGAGTGGATCCCCTACATTGTCAAGCACAATGACTTACATATAATAGATGCTCAATTAATATTATTGAATGAATAAATAAAAATTAATATTGATGAATTATGAATTACACACACATATATGAATACATATAAAATACATATACTCATTCTACTAATACCAACTGGTGTTTCTCAATCTACCCTGTTAACCTCAAGAAAAAACAGATGCAATGGACATACTAAGAGTCATAAAATGATTGACTCAATCCTTCCCTTGTTTTACCTTTTGCTTAGATTCTTGTGATTTGGCAGCTATGACAATCATCATTGTATACAAAATCAAGAAGATCAGTTTTTCTTTCTTTGTTTTCCTGTCAAGGCTCCTCCCTTTTTTCTTTGTATGAATTAGTCCTAATAAAGGTGTGCATACGTGTATTCATATGTTGGCATTTGTGTATTTTCTGTTTCACTATGCAATAAAGTATTATCTACATAGCATGAAGTAGTGGTAATTGTTAGGGTACTTTATACATATTTGACCATTTAATATCAGATCAAACACTAACAAGATTCAGCAGACTTCAAGTCCTACACAGTTCTTCCTTAATGGTTAATTGTGCCCCCATGAGCAAATTGACTCAGATCTTTTGGTTTCACCATCTTGACCAGCAAAATGAGAATATCTATCTTTCTGGGATGTTGGGATAATATAATATAAAATAGCACAGGAGAATCCTTTAAAAACTCAAAAAAATCATATAGCTCTCTCTCGCTCTCTTTCTCTCTCTGTCTATATATATATATATATTTGATTATAGCATTTTACTTGCTAGGGATATTCGGTTTGTCTACGATTGTAGCTTGGTTGTTACAGAATAGGGTTATCATGAGGAAGAAAGAAGGACAAAAAAGAAACAACAGGGGTACATAGGAGAATAGCAGAACAAGCAACAGGAGTTGAAGAAACTGCAGCCAAATGTGGTGGGACACACCAGAGGTGACACCAGAGGAAAGGGTGGGCATACATAAAAGGTCAGTTGGAAAGCACATGAGTTTCTAACAAAAACTAAATGTTTGAGCAGCTCAGATCCTTGCGATCACCTGAGTGGGAATGCAGGAATTTTTAAAAATCAAGATTGTTGTTTCCTGGCTTGTCTCTGATCAAGCCTGCTTACTGTATAATATCATGACAGTGAGTCTGTGCCCAAAGAAATATGAAACTTATTTGTAAACCCTTAATTACTAGACAAATATAAGGTATTTTAAAATTATGATTATCATTGCATACTAAGATAGTCTGGTTTTATTGTCATGAAGGCATATGATAATATGGATGGATTTAACTTTCCCATAAGCGGCCTTTCGATTTTTTCCAAGTTCATTGCTTTTTATCAGCTGATTGATAAGAACTGGGCAAGACATTAGATTTCTCATGAATCAGGAGCTATGCACAATTCTGAGGTGTAAGATGAATGGGTACATTGTCAATACCAGTTCTATTTGGGAAAGGGCCCAGCATTCTTTCCTTTGATATGATGGGATGTCCCTCCCAAGAAATGACCAATCCAAATCTGCCTACCTGTGTATTCCTGCAGGGCCTTGGACCCTCCTATTAATTCTGCCTTTCATTTTGCTTCATCTTCTCTGGATTTGCAGCCTGCAATCATGATCTCAGAATAATGTCCCTTTTGCCTCTACTTCCCTTTTCTGTCACTAGGCAAACTTTCCCAAACTCATTCTTAGTCCACAGAACAAATATTTTCCTTTGTGGCTTCCATTTTTCAAACTTTTCACTTTGTTTTCCAGATTTGGTACAGCTTTCAGATGTGTCTATGTCTGAGGGATCTTTCTTAGCTGAAAATGTTTTCTTCAAATTGAGTCAACTTTATATAAAAGTATATTTTCAAATCTTCCAAGTGCAAATGGCAAGCCTTGGTGAATAATAGCCCATAGCATGAGCTTTACAGTTCATATAATTAACAAAAATAAAATAAATTCATAATGATTGGAGTGAATTGAAATTATTCTTGATAAATGTATCTCCACTATGATATTCAAAAAAATCTCATCCTAACTCCCCAACATGCATCATGAATAGTGAGATATTTGCCTTGTACTGCTCTTTCTTGACCCATTTCCAGAAAGGAAAAATATTTCTGAACAGATTAGTCTGTCAATATATGATGGCAAACTATAACAAAATGTATAATGCTGCAATTGCTGGATTTGTGGTCATGACATATTGTTCAATTAGCAGAAATTGAGAAGTTATTTATCCATGTTATCCTCTATATGTGAAAGCCTGCACTTGGGCAGATAGGTGGGTTGAGCTCAAATTTTCCTACCCACGGGTAAAGGCCATTCAAAACCAACCAAAGTTTTAGTTCGGTTCAAATGCAGGCTATCCATTAGGCAAATTATCTCCAGCTTCCTCTAGCTCTTCAAAGAACGGTCAAATCAATGATTTTTCACATAGGACTGATTCATCAACTTTGAACTACAAGTACATAGAAGAAAGAATGATGAAATGAAATAAAGAACAAAGCAGGAAACCCACAGTTTTGTGAGGTCAAGCAAGGTTGCATGGCTGTTGAAAATAATGAATCAGAAAGAGATGGAAATCAGTGACTTCAAATGGGCATAGTTCAACTCATTAAGAGTAGCATTTCTTTAGCAAAAAGAACAGCTAGACATGGACAGATAATTCTGCAAAAACAGTTTTGTCAAGATGCAGGTAAGAGAATATTTTTATTATATACAGATCAGTGGGCTTAGAGGACTGTAATTACACAATGTTGGCGTTTTCTTCCACATGTGGCTGGTCTTTCACATTTGTCTGCTCTGATTGCTGGAAATTTGCTTCAAAGGAGTGTCCTCCCAGAGTGGCCTGTCACTCACCATCCACATTGGTGTCAGTCTCAGTTTTCTAAGAAAGATACCCTCTGCCCTATTCTGATTGCCATGTGCAACACTTTACTTAATGAGAAAAGATATTTGGGACTTTTTAATAGTTTTTCAAGGAAAAAGTCAAGTGTAAGTAGAAAAGAAAAAAGAAACACAACTCATATGTGGATTAGACCATCTGGCAATAGGATCAACATGACACTCTAAGTAAACAATTTTTCAATCATTGTTTTTTATGAGCACAAGAATGCCATATTGAACTAATGCTGCTTTTGCATTACATTACAGCCAGCCCCATGACTTCTGCTGAATTTTCTGGGTAGTTAAGGGTGTCTTTTGTTTTCCAGAAACCAAGCAATGCGGGCAGAAGATGTTATTGCTGCCGATTGTGTTGGAGGTGGATCTATGTTGGCAAGTTCTCATATAATGCTCTGTTGAGATCTCCTAATTAACTTCTTTAAATTCCCAGTTTCTCATTATTAACATGGAGATTTTTCCAACTATGTGGGGTTGCTGTGGAAATTCAATTAGATGATCCAAAGAAAAGCATGGGTCACACTGCTGGAAAATATGAGACATCTTTTTTAATCTACCCAAAGAGTGGTTTGTTTCCATAGGCATCACACTCAGCATCACGAAAAAACATGATCAAGTAATCAAGTAATCAGATATACAGAAGATTCCAAAATCAGGAATTGGAGTCAAATAAATCAACTCAGCATAAATTTAGTTTTCTGTCTCACAGAAAGAAATATTACTTAGGGTGTGCTTTATTCTGAGAGAAACATTGTTTAGGTGCAGTCTCACCATGCCCCACGTGTGGGTTGAAAATCAATCTTGGATTTTATGTTGACTGAGGAGCGAAAGAAAATAAATATAATATAAAAAGGTAACAACTGTGTAAGTGAGGGTGACTTTGGCTGTAAGTGAAAAAAAAACTCATTAAAATGGATAAAATAATATGGACATTTGTTGCTATATATTATAAGGAGGTAGATAGTTACAGGGATGCTGAGTTCTTTGCCTCAAAAAATGCCATCAGGGTCCTAGAACTTTCAAAATTTCTCTGACTCTGCTGTTTTTAGCGTGTTTGCCTAGAAACTTGTATAGTCGTGGACAGCAAAATGGCTGTCAAGCTTCAAACATCATGTGCTCATATAACTGTATCTAAAAGCAATAGATATGGTAGTTTCTCCCAAATACCTTTTTCCCAAATACCTCTCTTTATCTTCATATCAGAGAAGAAAAGGCTACTTAGAAGTCCTGCAGAGATGTCCTTCAGATCCTCTTGGGCAGTATTGGCTAACATGGCCATGATCTAACTGCAAGGGAGCTTGTGAAAGAAGATCATTTGGCATTTCTCAGCTTTGATAAGGTGGGAGGCAGCTCCATCAGCAAGTTAGAAGGGTGGTTGAAAGGACTATTGGAGAGGTAACCAATTTCGACAAATACATATTTGTTTGTTTGTTAATATTTATGCATGTTTGTATGTATATTTGTGTATGTATGTGACTCAGACATGCCAAACAGTCTTCACTGGCCATTTTCAGCATGATGACAAAGTCGGGGTGTCTTCGTCCAGAATTCATTGAAGATGCCTTTTCTGTTTTTCTCTTACTCAAGCATGCTGGAATAGTTTTTGGAGGAGAAGGGTAAAGGGTGCTTATCCCTTTGATTTTTTTTTTATGCTTTATATTATTTTTCTTCCTGAGTTTCCTGAGTTGCACAATTAATTCACTTACTTTCATTCATTCAAATTTAATTATAGGCAATAAGCCCATACATTTACATCAAAATGCTTCTTGAAGTCCATGCCATGAGTTTGGGTGTAATAACTCACATTGTCTTTCAGGTTTAGATATTTTAATCTTTCTCTTTGTATTTATTCTTTAACCTTTGAGTTACTCTGGATCATGCTTTAAAAAAATCATTAGTATATAATTTTCTTTGCTTATTTCTAATTAAAAGTGTTGTGGTCAGACACAGGGCTTTTATAATATTGCATGTTTAAAATTTTGTTGACCCTTTTTTTTTTGCAAGGTATACAGTTGAAAACCATTTTATATGGGCTTGACGGAAACCCATTCTGTACTTTTAGAATGTATACTATACTTACATACGTATGTTAGATCAAGTCTGGAGTAGCTTTTACATACCTTTATCAAATTGTAATCATTGGTATAGTCAGATTTATTTCTACCGTATTGTTTTATGATTCTATTGTATGCACATAAGATTTATTGTTTTTTTTTTTCATTTTTCTTCTTTTCTGTACTCCTTTAGATTATTAAAAAAAAAAAACGTTTAAAATTCCCTTCATCCACACTTCACCCCCACTTACTTGGAAGCTTTCAGTAATCCAGTGATTACCCTTAGCATACCCAAATTATGATCTAAATTATTTGGTAATTCTCTCCTCCTGACAAATAATGTAAAACTTCTACTTTTTTTAAACACTCCCGAGTATCCCCGCCACCAATATTGTCAACTTCCTTATTATAATGAATTTTTATTCTTATCACACTTTTTATCTTATTTTTTCCCTCTGTCCCCCCATTTTTTCTTTCTGACCACATAATTGAATGTTTCTTTCAGTGAGGGGGCAGGGGGTAGACTTTGTATCTCTGAAAATGCTAGTTTTCCCTTACTCTTGAATAATGATTTAGATGTTTCATAGAAAAATCTAGATTTACTACATAACAGTAAATTCTAGATTTACTTTTATTTTGTTACAGCCATTGGGATACTTTGAATTACCTTCTGGCATTTATTGTTGTTGACAAAAAGTATGATGTTTTGTCTCATAGAACGAGTTTGGTGTTTTGTTCTATACTTAACTTTCTGAGGAACACCAAACTGTTTTCCACTGCAGCTGCACTATTTTACATTCTCACTAACAATGTATGAGGGTGTCTATTTCTCATCATCCCCTCCAACACTTAATTTCCATTTTTGTAAATAGTAGTCATTCAGTGTGTATTAAATGGTATCTCATTGTGGTTTTGATTTGCATTTCCATAATGGCTAATGATGTTGAACATCTTTTCATGTGTTTATTGGCTATTTTTATATCTTTTTTGGAGAAATGTCTATTCAAATCCTATGCCCATTTTTAAATTGTGTTTGTCTTTTTGTTGTTGCATTGTAGGAGTTCTTTACATATTCTGGATTTTAAACCCTTATCAGATCTGTGGTGGAAACACATATTTTCTCCCATTTTGTAGGTTGTCTTTTTACTTTCTTAATAAAGTCACTTGATGCACTAATGGTTTTAACTTTGAGGCGGTCCCATTTATTTGGGTTTTTTTTTTCTTTTGTTGCTCTGACTTTTTATGTAATGTCTAAGAATCCATTGCCTAACACACGATCCTGAAGATATTCGTCTCTGTTTTCTTCTAGGGGGTTTATATGTTTGGTTATTATATTTAGGTCTTGGATCCATTTTCAGTTACATTTTGAATATAACATGAGGTAAGGGTCTATTTTCATTCTTCAACATATGGATATCCAGTTCTCCCAGCACAATTCATTGAAGAGACTATTCTTTCCCATGTGGATTTGGTATCCTTGTCAAAAAGAACTTGGCCATTGATGTGAGGGTTCATTTCTGGACTCTCAATTCAATTCCATTGGCCCATGTGTCTGTCCTTGTGCTAGTACCATGCTGTTTTGATCATTTTAGGTGTGCAATAAGTTTTAAAATTAGTAAGTATGAGTCGTCCAAGTTTGTTCTTTTTTTTTTTCCAGGTGGTTTTGGCCCAGACATGCACGCACACACCAGCACGTGCACAGGGGTTACACTTTTCTCTCTGGAATGGGATGAGGAACCCATGAGGAGAGCTCTGCTGCCTCCACACCAAGCCAGGATGGAGTGGGGCAGGGAGTAGCAAGGGCACCGTGAGATCTTCCTGCCATTTTGAGTTGTGTGTTTCTTGATTCAGGGCTCTCCCAGTTCCTGCCATCCTTGAACTCTTTCTTGGAACTCTGAGGACAATGACTTTGAGAGTTTTTGATAGTTGCTCAAAGATTATGTGGGGAATGGAACCCCAGAGTGTCTCACAGCACCCTCATGGCTGAACGGTCTGACCCCGTACATTTTTTGATTCATATTTTTTTCTTTTTTATGGATTCTAGTCTTTTCTTTAACTTTCTGAGCTGAATAAAAGCAATGACTTTAAAGTTCTATTCTGGTTTTATCATTTTATCGGTTTAATGCATCCAAAGTAAATTCATCTTCAGGTGTTGATTTTTGGATATCTTTCTCAGAATTTGTTTTCCAGGTGGATTTTAGAATTTTGGCTTTTAGAATTTGAGTCCTTGAGTATCAGCTATCGTCTCTCTCTCTCCTTACTCTTCCTTATCTAACAATTTTGAGTTTGATTCTACCTTCTATAAGTCCAGAACTTAGAACTTATAAAAATTCCCCCACCCTTTACCTCACTTAACATATCAAAAACACAAAACAAACAAACAAGCAAAAACAGCTTGCTCCTTAGAAGGAAGCAGAGTGTAAATAGTTAAAATCTATTTGAAAATATACATCACAATTTCTCTTTCCCTCTGTTCTGAAATGGGTGCAATTCGTCTTATCAAGAGTGCAGTACATATAGATAGATAAATTGAATAAAAATGAGTAAGAATGTGAATTATGCTGAAATAAATGGAAAGCAAGTAAAGAAGAATCATTCCAGAAGTGTTAGTACACACTTAGTTCTGAGCTTTCTGTCATCTAATTACAAAAGGCAAACAGAGTCAATGTGGTTATGAAAGCAAACTCTTTGCCCCATGAAAGCACAGTGATTTCTGATAATAAGACATAAAAGACATTTCTCTTGTTGGTCTTATAGAGCACATTGTATCACATAATATCTTTAAAATAAACACAGGGATGAGTTTCATTCTGTTTTTAATAATATCGCTCCATTTGTCTCATTGCATTAAACAAAACAATGAATTGGAAAAGGCAATTTTCTGGGTCATTAGGCAGGAAGCAAATATAATACCACCCCAGCCAACACCTTTATACGCTATATGTCTGGCTGTATAGTTTAATCGAGTTTAGGGTACCTAAGCAGAGCTCACACACTTGCAACTTATGGGCAACTCCAACCCAGAGCTATGGTTCGGTTTCTCTACCATATTGGTTCTCATCCATGCCTATTTTTAAATTAATTGCTAACATAAAAATTAGGTAAGTTTAACATAAAAGTCCGGAATTTCAGGTACTTCTGTGAAGGGAGTCACTCTAGCGACACTGGGTTTGAGTTCCACCATAGCCATGACTGGCTGGGGAGTGCCATTTGCCCTATTTGACTGGCAGGTACTCTCCATTCGCCCAGTGCCTACTACTGAGCACTCTAATGCAGCACAATTCTACTTCGCTTACCTACACCAACTTCTTTGTCCAAATAGGTCTTTACATTGGCTACCTTCATGCAGAGGAAAAGTGGGACAGCTTGCTCTCCAACTATCTCATTCATATTGCTTCCTCAACCCAGCTTTGCACAGGTTTTGAATGACACTAAATATAAGATAACTCCCACAAGCAGCTATCATGTATATTGCCAGCCAAATCTGAGGCTTTATTCTTTGACTTTCACTTGGGTTGGTGGTAGAATCTCACCTTTGACAAAGATTGGGTTGAATAGAGAGTTACACTCCTGTTGGGTTTATTCTTGCTCCATGCTCCAAATGCACTTGAGAGAAATAATCCAGTCTCTCCAATAACAGTGACTTACCAAGGCCCCAAGTTCTCATAAGAAGGGAAGGGGGGTGTTGGAAGCTTGCCGTAACCAAGTCCTACAGACTTGGTGACTTCAAACAACAGAGACTTACTCTCTCACAGTTCTGGGGGACAGAAGTTTGATTCCAGGAGGGCTGTGCTTGCTCCAGAGCTCCAGAGCTCTAGAGGAGAATCCATTCTTTGCTTCTCCGTTTCTGGTGACCATCAGTATTTCTGGGTTCTTTGGCTTGTAGAGGATGTACTACAAACTCTGTGTCTATCTTCACATGACCTTCTCCTCCGTGTACCTGCACTGTCTCCTCCTCTGTCTCTTCAAAATCCCATTTGCATCTCTTATAAGAACACTTGTTATTGGATTTAAGGCTCACTCAGCTCATGTAGGATGGTATCTTCATCTTAAGGTCCTTAAGTACATCTGGAAAGATCCTTTTACCAAATAAGGTAAGCTCTACCAGTTGTGGGAATTAGAACATGGGCATAGGCTTTAGGGGGCCACCATTCAACCCCCTACAGTGGGGAATGCCACTTTGGAGAGCTATAACAGAATTCCATCACGAGGCTGAGGGCGTGAGTAGGGCTGCATTTTGAAAAGTCCACAAAGAAAATGATATGCTCCCACTTCCCCAGCCAAGAATTACGTTCCCCTTTGAGAATCACTGTGTTACTGCATAATTAATTAATTTTTGGCATTAAAATGTTAATTTGCAAGGTATCTACATGAAGTTATATTTTCAAAACCCATTTTCAGCTGATTAAGACCATGGGTTAGTCAAAAAGTTCTCTGAGAAAATACTTGCAGATATTTATATTTATTCTGAGCACCTTACATTTTCTCTGCTAAATGGAACTTTTCTAAAAGTGAATATTCCTACAAACGTGGCTGCTTTATATGCATAAAATTGTCTGGGCACTAGGGAATCAGGCTGAAAGAATGATAAAGACATAAAGTCCAAGAGTTTTCACTGTCAGTTCAATCTAGTTAATTTTTTGCACGATTTAAGCTTCAAAACTTACAGAAGTGGGTGTCGCCTATTTTTTTCTCTAATTAGTGTATTACCATATGTCAATGTTCTATACATTCTTTGGAACAGATTCTTTTAAAATTTTATATCAGTTTAATATAATCTACCTCAAATAATTCAAGAAGCGAGAATATTTACTGCATATATCAGATGTGATCTTGGTCTTCTTCAAAAGATGTTTTTTTTTAATGCACTGTGAATGAGCTGTTTGTTCAGTTTGCAGACACAGTCAAGACCTTTTAAAACTAAGCCATTAAACCCTTGAGAATATGTCCTTCCACCTTTCTCCATTAGCAGCACACAAAATACAATGAAAGAAGCATCTTAGAAATATTACACTTCACTGCTTTCAGATAACGAGTTTGCATCATATTTTTCTCAAGCATGTTTTTGTCCTTAAAATTCATTCTGCCTCTTTTGTTTTCCTCACAGTCTCCTAAAAGCCATTATCTTTCCATTAGTGACTCTTGGTGCACCTCTTCCTTGGGCCTTTGATCTATCATGTACCTTTATACATTCTTTTCAGCGGTGTTTTGGGTCCTACGGAATTCCCTTCTTCATATCCTCACTCACTGAAGACTTTTAAAGGACCCGTTTTTGAAGGTCTACCGCACACACAGTGGTCCATTTATAGATGGAAGATGGAAGAAGGATTCCTACCACTTTGGTGCTTTTTGCTGCAATAACAACTCTCGTTTTTTATTCTGCATTATGCAAATTGGGTCACAGATATTTTATTGCTGCAAAATGCTTTGAAACTTTTTCATATGTTCAGTGGGAAAAGATGCCTCTCAAAATTCCTGCTGAAATAATTAAGCTTTTTAATTTCACTGTGAATTTATAAGAAGTAATAAATCTCTCTTTATACTGCCTGTTTATACACACATGACTTTTCAGTCCATTTCTTGTATCAGATTGTCCGAGCATGTCTTTCTAACATTGCTGAGCATGTCACATAGAAATGTTGGCACTCTACCAAAATCTTAGGCAGGCCAGGTCACCCCAGGAAATGCTAGTTAATGCTCCCAGTTAGCTGAAGGAGGTGGGCTGGGCTCCTTGGCAGGAGCTTTGTACTGTGTCCAAAGGGACACATTCAGTGATCTTGAGTGTTTTTGATTTGACTCCCTTCTTGTTCGATATTTCTGAAAATGCTCACCCCAGAGAGATACTTGTTATTTTTGTGGCTGTGACTAATTCCAGTAAGTTCTACTGTCCATCTATCTATATATATATGATTTTGGACAAGTTCCTTTATGTTTATGAGCCTCTGTTTCCTCATGTCAAAAATGAGGAGATAATTCCTGCCTTGAGGGGCTTTTGAGGGCTTACATATATGTGTACATTCTCTAAGAGGACCTGACACAAGCTGAATGCTTCATAAATATCAATCCCTTTTCCTTCCATAGATTACATAAAACGGTTTTCAGGCAGTTTACTTAGAATTTATTGTATCATGACATGCTGCTTATATATTCAAACAGATATGGAGTTGCTTACAAAGATCAATAATCATGCTTTCTACCAGTCTACTCTTTTTGGTTGACCTATCATTTCCATAGTATGTGGTGGCTTCCTGGTGTTGTAATGGAAGAATCTGATCTTAGAGACTCAGATAGTGTGGCTTTAAAAAAAAAGCTTGTACTTAAAATGGTTTTCATAGGAAAAGGTTGGCCTGCAGCTTTGTCTTGTATCAGAAAAATAAACTCATTTTTCCTGGAAAGAAAAAGTACAGACTTTATCTGACCAACTTTCTCTCTGATTCTCAACCTCCCTTCCCTTCTCCCTTCCTTTTCCAGACCCTGAGTTCTCTCTATGTGCTAGATCAGGGTTCATCAAACTTTCTCTTTAAAGGCCAGAGAATAAATATTTTTGGTGTTTGGGGCCAGTTGGTCTCTGTTAAACTTACTCAACTCTGCCTTTGCTACAAAAAGTAGACACAGACAATATTGAAACGAATGAGCACGTGTTCCAGTGAAAAAAGCCATTGTCAGCTGGTGGTGATTTTGCCTTCCAAGGAATACTTGGAAATATCTAGAAACATTTTTGATTGTCAAGGCCGGGGGTGGGGGGGGAGGTCCTTCTTCCCTCTAGTGGGTAGATGCCAGGGATGCTGCTAAACATCCTACAATACATGAGACAACCCCTGCAAGTTCTTAATTGGCCCAGAATGTCAACAGGGCCAAAGTTGAGAACTAAAACTTTATGTAATAAAACCATACTATTGGGCACTAACATTTGAATTTCATACACAGAAATATGAATCTTTTGATTTTTTCCCAACTATATAAAAATGTAAAAACCATCCTTAGCTTGTGGGCTATGCAAAATCAGACGGTGGTCCATAGTTTGCCAACCGTTCTGCAAGAAGGTGGTGAAACAATGATGAACAGGACAGAGTAATTGTCCTCAAGACACCCATTCTCAGAGCTTTTCAAAGTAAGGCAGGCATATTTCATTTCATCTACTTTCCCATGGAAGCACAGGCTTCAATGTCAAATTCCACAGAAGAATTACAGATCATTTCCTTGGCAAAAACAATTACAAAGTGAGAATCCTTGACTTGAGTCTTCCTTTGCCTGTGTTTTTTTGCATTTTATATTTGTATTGTGTTTTGTGTTCTCACTCCTCTATCACAGTAACTTCTGTAACTTCCTTCTGGAAGCTTTCAGCAAGTTGCTATTTGTCTGTTTGGGATCACAGCTGGCCCAAATTGAACGCCCCTGCATTCTAATATCTGTCTCCCTGGAAAATCATCCCCCATAACAGGCAGAGAGTGGCTACCTTCAGAACTTAGAAGGATTTATCAGGCTTGTCCTGCAACCCTATATCTGGAGATGCCAAATATTCTCAGTGGCAATTATCACAATTGATTCTACTGTACCTAATGTAAAATCAGAAAGAGTGTGAAGAGCTCAGTGCACTGCCTGGGCTGTGAGGTCATAACTTCTACAGCGCACCCTGAGCAGTTCTCAAGGATTATGAGCTTTTTCTGGAGCAAGTGACACAAGTTTTGTTTCTTTCAAGGATTACGGATAAACAAATAATTCTGATCTCTAGAGTTGCTCGGATGTCTTACAATCCTTCCATGTGACTTCCACTGTGTTAAAAGTCTTGCTGATAAGTCACCCAGCCAGTGCTCCCCTAGCATAGTAGACTCTGAGAAGTGAGGGAATGTTCTCTTCCTGTTCGTTCAGGAAACACAAGAACAGGATTTGTATGGCATCAACTTGATGAAACTCTACTAGATGCATTGACCTGTAGCTGCATTCTTCAGGGCTCCAACCCACTGATTTTGCTGGGTTTATAGATAAAGACTTGAACAGAACTCATGTATTATACACACACACACACACACATAAGTGGACAGAATTATCAAAACAACATGCATTTAAAAATCATCTGTGAGTCAGCTGTTTGGGATATGAAACCTGTTTCAGAGAAGAGTGATTTTATACAGGATCAGCAGATTCTCAGATTATCCCCCTGGAAGTCTAATCCACAGTGTTCCTGCATTTTCCTGCTGGCCAAACTACCCCTGATAAATATGATTTTATGAAGGCATATACATGCTGAGACTCAAGACTTAACTTGTGGTTGCCCCGATGTAGGGATGGTTTCTTACGTCCTTTGCTCTCTGGTTGGAAGATATCTAAGCTTCCCTGGATGACTTCAAGGCTTTCCAAGGTTTGACTGCTTCTTGCCTCCATTGTTATCTCCCATCATCATTCCTCTGCCACCATCAAGGCAAATTCCAGTGGACATAGGGTACCTAGGTTCGAATCCAAGCTCTGTGATTTGGGTAGGTTCTTTAATGCCTCTGTGCTTTAGTTTTCTCATTTGTAAACTGGGATGAAAATAGTATCTACCTTTTAGGGTTACTGTAAAGATTAACTCAGTAAACACATATAAAGTGCATAGTACACTGTCTGGCCCATGGAATGTGCTCTGTAAATATTAGCTATTCTTATTTGTTAAATAAATGTTTACATAAATCTAACAATCAGCAATACCAGATTCTCCTGCCCTGCCTGCATATTCTCTCATGTCAGTTTAACAGCCTAGTAGAAGATGTGATTTCAATTTTACCAGAGGGAAATGTGAGGCACAGAGAGGTTAGGTGACTTGCTCAAGACCACACAGAAAGCAGGAGAAAACAATTCAATTCAAGTTCACCTCTGTCTTTCTCCAAAGCCCAGTCTCTTTCCACTGTACTTCCTGGATTTCCCTTTCCTTTTCTCAGTAGGACTCAGAGACTTAGATCACATAAAAACTGCACAATGGGAAGTCTGCAGTCTATGTCATTGTTTCGGTTTTCTGTTGCTCTGTAACATACCTTAAACTTAGTGGCTTAAAACAAAATATGGCTGGTCTCTGGAACTTTGGGTATCTGTGTGACGACTGAAACTCAGAGCTAGCACTTGGCAGACATGAATGTCAGTATTAGCACATGCAGCAACTATTTAAAAACTGAAAAAGTGTCCAGACTTCAATTAAAGATATGAATGAAGCATATCTGGTTAGGACTAAGGCAAATCAAGCCAAAGGGTAAAGGACAATCTAACTGTGTTTTAAAACTTCAACTTTAATGTGACACAAAGGGAAGGGATGTTTATTTGGTGCAGGATCTGTATCTTCTGTGGCACACTAAATAATTTAACTTGTATGGTCAGTTTATCCAAACACCATAATTACATGGAATTTGAATTGGGATGGAGATCTGGTAGGTTTGTATAGGTTAGTGTGAAACAGCGACACATCCCAAATGATTTGGACAGAGAATAAAAATATATATGCAGGGTCCCCCAGAGGAGCTGGGGGAAAATGCAGAAGTGTTGGGCTCCCTCATCTTGATTGTTGCTGATGTTCTCATAAACATCGATGACTGGCGGTTTGGTGTGCTGAGCCCTCTATCACGGGACTTGAACTTATGAAGCTCATTACTGCAAAGGAGAGGCTAAACCTGCATATAATTGTGCCTAAGAGTCTCTCCCTGAGTACCACTTTGTTGCTCAGATGCGGCCCTCTCTCTCTCTAACTAAGCCACCTCAGCAGGTGAACTCACTGCCTTCCCCTCTAAGTGGGATCTGACTCCCAGGGGTGTAAATCTCCCTGGAAATGCAGGATATGACTCCCAGGGATGAATCTGGACCCAGCATTGTGGGACTGAGAACATTTTCTTGACTGAAAGGGGGAAACAAAATAAAACAAGGTGGAGTTTCAGTGGCTGAGAGATTTCAAACAGAGTTGAGAGGTCACTCTGGTGGGCATTCTTATGCACTATATAGATATCCCTTTTTAGGTTTTAGTGTGTTGGAATAGCTAGAAGTAAATACCTGAAACTATCAAAGTGCAATGATTGTATAACTATGCAGCTTACATGGAGTGACGGTGTGAGTGTGAAAACCTTGTGGATCACACTCCCTTTATCCAGTGTATGGATGGATGAATAGAAAATGGGACAAAAACTAAATGAAAAATATGGTGGGATGGGGGGGATGATTTGGGTGTTCTTTTCACTTTTATTTTTTACTTCCTTTTTTATTCTTTCTGGTGTAAGGAAAATGTTCAAGGGTAGATTGGGGTGATGAATGCACAACTATATGATGGTACTGTGAACAGTTGATTGTACACTGTATTAGTTAGGGTTCTCAAGGAAAACAGAATAATGAGAGGAATCTATGACTATGAAATTTATAAAAGTGACTCACGCAACAGTGGGTATGTATGAGTCCGAATTCTGTAGAACGGTCAGCAAACTGTCAACTCCAAAGAAGATGTCCGATGAACTCCAAAGGAAATGAACCGGCAACTTCATCGAACTCCTCAGAAAATGAACTGGGATCTTCCACGAATGTGTTCGATGAACTCCTCAGGAAACGAACCAGCAACTTTGACAAACTCCTCAGGAAACACTTCGCTGGGCAGCTGAAGAAGTGAAGGTCCTCTATCTGTCTAGCTTATAAGTCTTCAACTGATTAATTGGATTAAATCCAGCCAATTGCATTCTCTCATTGTGGAAGGCATGCCCTTTGGTGAGTCATCAGTCACAGCTGCAGTCAATTGACTGATGATTTAATAAACCAGCCTGTTGGTATTAACCAGCCACAAACGTCCTCACAGCAATTGTTAGGCCAGTGCTTGCTCGACCAGACAGCAGGGTACTATCACCTGGCCAAGTTGACACGTGAACCTAACCATCACATACACCATGGATGATTGTACGGCATGTGAATATACCTCAATAAAACTGAATTAAAAAAAAAAAAACAATATAAGTCTGAGCTGGGTCCTATGTTTAGGGTATCACAAGGCTACAATCAAGGAGCTGGCCAGAGCTGGGTTCTCAGCTGGGAACTCAGCTGGGGAAGGGTCTTCCTGCTCATAAGGCTGTTGACAGAGTTCAGTTCCTTGGAGGTGTAGACTGAGAGATTGGGTTTTTGACTAGCAATTGGTCAGAGGCCACTCTCAGCATCTAGGGGACCCCTACAGCTCACCAGTATGTGGCTCCAAAACCTGGCTACTCATATCATCTTGACAGCAAGGGGGTCCCTAGAGTGAGTCTACTAGCAAGACAGAGCCTTGCATAATATAACATAATCACAGGAGTGACACCCCATGATATTTCTATTTGTAACATATTTGTAATACATGCAAATTTAAGCATATATTATTGAGGGGATTAGGGGAAGTAAGAATGGGAACTTGTGCAGAGATGACGCTGCCTATAATTTTACCCACACAGATATGCTATGGAAGGAAACTAATACTCTACATGTTAATTATCTCATTCAAGCCAATAAAGTCCCTCTTTGTTTCCAGTGTGGATTCTGAGTTAATTTCCCAGAAAGAAAATTTTTCTGTCCATGCATCCAGCTTGACACTGCAGAGAAGTTCATTCCTGAATTAACTTTCAGGACATAGAACTCCGGGAACCATTTCAGAGGAACCTAGCCTGTCTATTCTGGGCAAAAATCTCAGACATTTTGTCTTCGGCATTTCGTATCATAGCTTTCTATGTTCATCTCCCTAATTTCTGTTTGTCCTCTCACAACTCTGCTCTTAGTTCTGCTCTTTTGATTTTCCAAATACATTGCCTTCAAACCCTATCAAAATGTGCTTAAATCCGATTCCTTTTACAGATGGGCCCTGTGAATTCTGCACCACGTTCTTTCCCTTCCTCAGTGCCTCAGCTCCTACCTGACTATCCCAGGTTGCCAAAGCATTACTGGCTCAGGGTTACCATCCCAAGGAACATATTTTTGCATAAATATGGCCTTTGGGAGACTTTTTATCCAATATCAGAGAATGCCCAGCACAGCTGAACTCCTTGGTAGAACAGCAGATAAAACGTTCTGGGTAGATGGGCCTTTCAGCTTCTTTAATCATAGGACACAGTTGAGACAAATCCTCCCCCAGGCTTCATATTTATTTCTCCATAACACTTCAAGAGACTCCCATGGGTATGACAATATTAGCTTCTCTCAATTATGGATGCTGTAACAGAGTTTCTGGCATTTGATGAGAAGTTACTGCTAGATTGTGTATAAGTTTAGGCTTACTTCTACTTCCTAAAATCCTAAGGCTTCAGAAAATTCCTCTGGGATTTCTGACAGCATATTCTCCCACATTCTTTTGCTCACTTATTCATTCATTTATCATGAAATGAATTGAGTACCCATGATGTTAAGAAACTTTAATATGAGAAGGAAAAAGAAATTGCTCTTCCTATAGAGATGCTTATATTTGAGTAAGTTATATTGGAAGTTTTATAGCTTATGAATAAACTGTGTGTCATTCTTCTAATAGAAATACAGGGGAAATTATTTAGAGAAACACAGAGCAGAGAGCATCTGACTCTCGCTGCATTATGGCAGAAGGCATAAAATTGGGCTTTCTTGGATGAAAATGGGTCTTGGAAACTTTCTTCTCATCCCCAGAAGACAAAAGATGTTATAGGAGTCTTCATATAGTCATCAAAGGATAAAACACCACTGCATATAGAATGGAAATATTAGATTCTTTTTCAGTTCTGCCACTTCCTATCTATGTGACTGGGGCAAAAGTATTTCTGATTTCTAGTATCCTCACTTATAATAGAGATGATAAAACCAGCCAGTTTCAATTAGGGTTCTTAGTTGCAAACAACATCAACTGATTCTAACTAGCCTAGTAAAAAAGGGAAAAGCGTTGGAAAGATACAGGGGGTTCACAGAATCAGCAAGTGGCTGAAGGTCCAGGCCTGGAAAAGAGAGAAGAGCCAGGGGAGGTTTCCAGGGGTGGGAACAGTACTGGGCAGTGATACGTTGGCCTCCAGACTGCTGACACATCACTACGCTGGACCCCAGACATTACTTCCATCCCATTGTCAATTTCTCAGTATTGAAATTCCCAGGAGCTGGTAACTGGCAGAGCTCTGATTTCTGGGCTCCCATAACAGGAGAAGGGTACTAAACTTATCCTCCCTGAATAGAGAGAATGAGATGCTAGTGGAATAGGAGGCAATAAATTCAAATCCAATTTATGAACTGAGTGCTTGTATACAATGTGTAGGGTCATGGTATAGCCGAAGTGTCTTTGCTTTATTATTATTACCTGACAATAGATTTAACTTATCTGAGTGAGAAGATGAGGGCTGGGGGAGATCTCTATTGTCATCAGTTCCATTCAGTATTTTTTTAGGGAACTCTTACTTTTTTAGGGAATAACTGGGTATACATGCTAATATTCTCAGCTGAATTGCCACATGTACTTCTAAGCCTCAGAGTACAAAACAAACTTGGTTTCCTTTTCTACAAGGAATTTTGAACTCCAAACAGCTGTAGAGAAACAACATTTTGATGAGAGGTATAAATGATGCAAAAACATATGGATACATTTTTCTTTAAAATAAACACAGGCATTAAATCAAAGGGAAACATTTGATTGACAGAATTTATTCTGTTGAAAAAGACTACAGTGTATGTGCACTAAAGCAGAAACACACTCATTTCTTTTTTATTAATCAGTGTAGGAGAGATGGCTTGTCCAGCAGAGCCCATTTGCCCCTTCCTTCCGTAATACAGACTTGCAGTCTGGTTTCTGACTTCCATCTCTACCACATTTCCAGCCTCTTCTGTAGTTAGGTGTTGCCAAGTGACTAAGTGCTCCCCAAGTCCATGTAAGGAGAAGTGATCCGTGCCATTCCTGGTCCTGACCTCTCCTGGGAATGACTTTTCCCCTTTCTGCAGACTGAACCCAGCAGTGACAGTGACCCAGCTTGTCCAGGCAGCCAATGACAAAGCCAGATGTTCAGTATATTAGTTTGTGGCTACTCAACTCTGCCACAGCTATGCAGAAGCAGTCGTAGACAATATGTAACAAATGGGTGCGGACTCTTTCCAATAAAACTTTATTTACAGAAACAGATGTCAGGCCTAGTGATAGAGGAGCAGAGGATGGGGGAGCAAAGCTTTGAAAAGAATAGCTCTAAGAAAGACCATGAAAAACAAACTGCCTTAAAGCCTTATTCCGTTAACATCTGGACTGCCAGCCATGTATGAGAGAAATAATCCTTTCAGTTCTTTAAGATACTTTATTGTATTTGATTTTGTTACAGAAGTCTACCCTTACCCTAATACATCCAATAAATAGAATAAAATAAAATAAAATAAGCTGTTAGGAGAGGTTCATGGAAAACAGATCAATTAATGAAATTTGGTTGTGTAATAGACTCTCCAGCCCAGAGCCGTGTCAGAATCCTCTATGATCTTAGAATGGGCCAGACGCATACTGAGTGTATAATGTTTTATCCCTGGTTTATTATTTTATGTTATATTCAAAACTATTATTAGAACAGCTGATAGTCCACGCTGCCTTCATCAGACCATGCTTAGACAAAAGAAATAGCTTGGAGCATGCATGGATAATGGATAGTAATAATTCAGTCACCCATGTTATGGAAAATGTGTACAAATTACAGTGTGCCTAGGATGGTAGACTACAACTAGGAAAATGAAGTGTGGTAGAATTGAGAATGTTTAGTCTGGAGAAGACGGAAACACCATCTTGGTCTTCAATTAACCAAAGGAAAACATATGGAAGAAACCTTGACTTTGAATGGCTCTAAGAGGTAGAATCTGGTGGCAGCTACAAAGAGAAATAGATCTTTACTCCTTGCAGGAGTGGCTGGGATAAAGTGTAGCCCACACTCTCAAATATGTAAGAATGCTCTCTTCCTTGTTTATCATAACATGATTTACTTTTCATCTCAGCCCTCACTCCTCTGGGTAGTGGAAACTGATTGTCAGTCAACTCAGTGTCTCCACTTCCCACAAGGTTCTAGCAAAATTTGGTGTGGGGTTCACTCATTTTCAAAATTCTGGGCATCTGGTGAGGGGATGCTGTGGTCTTAGTGCCATCATCTGTCCATACAGAACCAGTTTTTATTAATTCAATTTTATTGAGACATATTCACATACCATACAATCATCCAAAGTGTACAATCAATTGTTCACAGTAACATCATATAGTTGTGCATTCATCACCCCAATATATTTTTTGAACATTTTCCTTGTACCAGAAAAAGTGAAAATAAGAATAAAAAATAAAAGTAAACAAGAACACCCAAGTCATCCCCCCCATCCCACCCTATTTTTCATTTAGTTTTTTGTCCCCATTTTTCTACTCATCCATCCATACTCTGGATAAAAGGAGTGTGATCCACAAGGTTTTCACAATCATACTGTCACCCCTTGCAAGCTGTTTTGCTATACAATCGTCTTCAAGAGTCAAGGCTATGGGGTTGCAGTTTGGTAGTTTCAGGTACTTACTTTCAGCTATTCCAATACATTAAAACCTAAAAAGGGTTATCTACATAGTGCATAAGAATGCCCACCAGAGTGACCTCTCGACTCCATTTGGAATCACTCAGCTACTGAAACTTTATTTGGTTTCATTTCTCTTCCCTCTTTTGATCAAGATTTTGTCAATCCCATGATGCCGGGTCCAGATTCATACCCGAGAGTCATATCCTGTGTTGCCAGGGAGATTTACACCCCTGGGAGTCAGGTCCCACATAGTGGGGAGGGCAGTGAGTTCACCTACTGAGTTGGCTTAGTTAGAGAGAGGCCCACATCTGAGCAACAAAGAGGTACTCAGGGGGAGACTCTTAGGCACAATTATAAGCAGGTTTCACCTCTCCTTTGCAGTAACAAGCCCCTTAAGGGCAAGTCCCATGATAGAAGGCTCAGCACATCAAACTGTCAATCCTCAATGTTTGTGAGAACATCAGCAACAACACAGGTGGGGAGGCCCAACACCTCTACATTTTCCCCCAGCTCCTCAGGGGGGACTTGCATGCATATTTTTATTCCCTGTCCAAATTACTTTAGGTTATGTCACTATTTCACACTAACCTATACAAACCTACCAGGTCTCACTTTCTATGAGAAGTATGGAACCAGTTTTAACGTCCCTGTTCCTATCTACTAATTGATCATCTGTCCTTGGAGATCACCATTCATCCGTGATCTTTCTCATTTCCATTATAAGTCTTTCCAGGTCTGCCAGCTCCCTGCACCTTTTATAGGCTGCTCTCAAATTATGGAAAATATTATGAAACTCAGGCTTAACCAGTTTTTCCCCTTCATCTTCAGCTTGGTAGTAGGGTAGAGTAGGGTTCTACAGGAAACCTCGTTCCTTCTCAACAAACATTCTCCCATTTTAAAAATCTTTTTAGTGTCATATCCTACTTTTCTTTAAAAGATAAGCTTGAGAATGAAATTTTCTCCCTGAATTCTGCTGAGTGATTCTCTTTGAGAATAAGTATGGTAAGCCCTAGCACTTCTTGAATGAGGCACTTTATTATACATAGGGACCCTGTTTAGTAATTCAAAATATCTTGCTTCAGAAAGAAAAACTTTCCTATTGCCAGGGTTGCAAATCTGGAATAGATTGCCTTGCAAGATAGGGAGCCAGTCATCATTAGAAACGATCAGTTGAAAGTCCATCAATCATCTGTCTGGTAGACTGTTGAGAATTTCAAGCATTACATCGGAGGTCGAATCAGTGGGGGGCTGGATCAGGCCAATGGTTTCTAAACTTGGCTGCACATGATAATAACCTGTGATGTTTGTTAAAATATATACTGATTTTCTGACCCTACCCTGAGATATAATGGAATTAAAATCTTATGAGGTAAGAAGGGTGGTTGTTATTTTAAATAAAATGCCCAAATGATTGCTACCCAGCCATCTTATTTGAAACTTGCCGGTGTTCCACTCGATCCTGAGATATTCAGAAAAAGACTGGTGTTCTAATTGATACCTGTAAAAGCTTACCAAATTGGACACGTTACATTGTTCCTGAAAGCAGAATAACACACAACTAGTACAGACTCCTTTTGTTTATGTCGTTAAGAACAGATGTTGCAAAGCGACATCACACATGCTTGCTTAATGTTATCAAAACAATTATTCATTTATTCATCTCGGCTCAGTGTCCTGGTGCAAGCTGGCACTATAGATCCTGCAGACGTGGCCTTGCTGAATGCATAAACAGAAACCAGTGCCACGTGTAATAAATCATCCCCAAACCCTCATCACCGTGCCTCCTGATAAAATAAGAGCTGATGGAGAGATAAGGGGAGCCTAACTTTGGATACACTCTGGGGAAAATGGAAATTCTAACCACCCAGGTGCCAGTGATACTGAAGTCTCATCCTATCACTTACATTTCCCAGAATGCTGAGAGCAGAAGCAGAGAGTATTTGCCTTCTGTTGGGTAAAGATCTAAAAGTTACCCACACACCCATGTGAAGCAATGGCAGACACAAAAGTGAGATGATTTGATTGGAATCGTTTTCATTCAATTAAGCAATGAAGCACGCGCATATAAAAGCACGACACAATATTCAAGTCTAATTATATATTATTATCCATTTTAGATGGTTTGTTGAAGAAATAGAACATGCTATAAGAAATGGCCTTTGTTCTGTATTTCATTTTAAAAAGCTTTGTTAAAAAGTAAAGATTTTAGCTAAGTAAAGAATTTGACTTAGGTGCCCAAATACTGTTACTTAGGTAACCCAAATCCTTACTGGTTACTTACTAGTTGAGGGGTCCTGGGACTGTTACTTAAACTAGACAAGGACCACAATCGTGCCTACTTCATAGGTTGTTGTAAGGGTTACATGAGTTAAAATGCAATGTCTTTAGGGCATTTCTGTCCCTTAGCAAACTCTATATTTTTACTTACTTTTCAATTTAACAAACATTTATTATGTAATTATTATGTGCCAAGTATTGTGCTGGGCAAAGGGAAAGTTAAGAATAAATAAAACACATCATGCTTTCCCTACAGAAGGTAAATGTGCTTCAAGGTAGACTCAACTGTATGCTAATTAAAGGTTCAGGGTTCTGAGATATAGGCAACCACGCATTCTGCCAGGAGCGGTGGCAAAGGCAGCTCATAGGAAGCAATACTCAACAAGCATTCGTAGAGTGCTTAAGGTGTCCTACACAGTGTAATGCAGACTTTCCATCTTAGTAATTCTCAACGGCAATCATCTAAGAGTTCATGTCCCCTTTTATGAAAGAATGAAAAAGGAAGGAAGGAAGGAAAGAAGAAAGGAATGGAGAGAGGGTGTGAGGGAGGGAGGGAGAGAAAGGAAGAAGGAAAATGGAAGGAAGAAAGGAAGGAAGGAAGGAAAAAGGAAAAGCTCAGTTACATTTCAATTGTTACACAATTAATAAGTAGTCACTATTAGTTATTAGTGACTAATAAGGGTAGTCACTCCTTATTGTAGATTCCATGTTCTTTGATACTTTTTCCAGGGTCTTACAGGATGGAATAGCATTTCAATGGCCTAATAACCCACTTGATTTTTTACCTGATTGATTAACTAAAAGATTGTTTTGTGACATGGATGTCAATGTCTACTACCCTCGAGCCAACCTGATTTCAGCATTAATTTTATCAGAGAAACGAAGCTTCCTTATTTAGGAGAATTTAAAGATAGAAAATGAATTGATCAAAGAAACCATCAAATACAGGTGAGGTGGGAATCTGGTTCCTTCTGTCAAACCCTTGCTTATAAGAAGGTTTACGTATCAAATCAGCAATCTGTCCTCAAAACAGAGCTGGCAGGGCATTTCTGTATCAGGCTGTGCTGGAGCTCAAGAATGCTAAAAGGAATTAGCATTCTCCATACCCTCAAGGAATTCACATAAAGAGTATAGTGAAAGCACGTAGAAGAGGTTCTTGACAATCCTGGGCATTCAGGATCATTTCCTTGAGGAAGTCTCCAAGTTTTAACGACTGGGCATAATTCAGGAAAGTGAAAGAAAAAGGAAAACAAATAGTTACCTAGGCAGAAGAAATAACCCAGCCAAGCAATGGTGTACGTAGGGATGGAATAAAACAAACAAACAAGCAAACAATAAATTTGTGCAGGGGTGGGGATGTTATGCAATTCTGGGTATGAAGATGAGTCTGAGAAGTTGGTATCAGCCAGGTAGATACTGGATGTATTTGTATAAGCCAAGAAGAGGAACTTCTACTTTAACTTCCAGGTGACAGAATGCCATCAGAGTTCTGAGCTAGAGAGTGACCCGTCTGTAGGTAATTTGTTAGTTGCATTTGGCGGCAGTGTGTAGCAGGTATTGGAGGAAGCCAACCCTGCAGAGAAGAGACTGTTGCAGTGAGTGCTCCTAGGAAGACATGATCATAGCCTGAATGAAAAGAGGAGTAGGAGACATGGGAAGCATGAGGACTATCTGGGAAATGTATATTTAGGTAGCAAAATTGGGAGAACCTGGTAAGCAATCACAGGGAGTAAAGGATAGGGGTGGAGAAAGGCCAAAGATGAATTTCAATTTTCTAATTGAGTGAGTTGAGGAGGGGTGGTAACATCTGAGACAGAAAAACTAAGTCAAGTGGGGTGAGAAGGTTTTTTTTTGTAAATAATTTTTTTAAATGACTTTTAAAACAAAAAGACAAATGTTTATTTTATACATAAAGTAACAAAACAGCAAACAAACAAAGATGAAGTTCAAAGAGAATAATAAAATAAGCTCCCTCTAAATACATTTATAGTAATATGTACTCATATATATGTGACAGCTAGATACATATAGAAAAATTATAGCTATCTACATATATATGTATATTTATAGGTATAAATATATAAAGAGAGATTACAAACATGGACATAAAATACATGCTATTTTCACCCAAATATATTCACTTAAATTTTACTTGAATTAAACCAAAGACAAAAGAATTCAAGAAAAATGAAGAAATTTAATATGTCAAACATTTCTTCAAAGAGAAGAATTTCTAAAAGAACTCTCTAATGTTAAGGGAAAAAATGTTACACATGAGGAAAGCACAGTTATTTATTTTTACTTACATGCTTCATTATTTTCCTACATCTACTGCCTTGCTGCTATGAAAAACAAATTTTTTTTTTTGAAACACACTTGTACTTCATCTTACCTGCCCTCTGAAAGTAGTATCTTGAATTGATTTTTGGACAAATTGAGTTGGAAGTTGCTGTGGAATTTCTAAAAGGACATGAAGAGCAAACAGTTGGATAATCCCAAAACTTTTGTTTGGGAAGAGAAGCCCATGGAAAAGCAAGAACAATCACAGAAAAGCAAAGGAAGGAAAAGAAGGAACAGTCAAAGAAAAAGGAGATCCTGAACACAGATTTGCAAAACTCAGTGGAGTAGGTTTTATAAAGAACAAAATAATGTTGTCAACAAATCCAATAAGAAAATAAATGGAAAAAGGTCCACTAGATTCATCAATGGGAAGGCAACTGTTGTCCTCTGAAGAGCGTGTCAAAGACCAGAGTCAAAGAAGGCAGGGACCACACTGAGCTTGTTGAGTAGCAAATGAAAGAGAAAATATTGCCAGAAAGTGTGGACAAGCCATCCAAGAAGTTGGGTTAAACAATGAAACAATATAAACCCATTATGATGGTGGTCCAGGATATTTGGTAATGTGGCAAATGTTTACAAAATACAGTTAAATAAAAAAATCAACTTATAAATGTCATAAAAGGAATAAATGCAACACCCACATAGATCACTAGCTGTGAAATATATACTCTTCCACTGATGTTTTATCATCTCTTCTGAATTTGCAAATTTTAAAGTATGACCTTACTCTAGATGGGGTGAGTGTCCTCTGGGTGTCTCTTTGTGCCTTGAAGGAGCAGCTCACCAAGCAGACCCTTTCTGGATCATGGTTGTAACATGTGTTTTATCTGTTACGAAGATTAGACCTGCACACAGGCAGAGAATGTGATCACTCAACAAATGAACAAGTGGCAGTGGATGGGGCAACATTATTATTTTTATCCAAATAAGCTCTGTTGTGAGCATGAAAAGAGGGTACAGGACTCTGAACATCATGTACAACCCAAGACCTTTGTGAGTCCGGCAAGGCATGAGGTGACCCTAAACATGGAGAACATAGAATAGGAACCCTCATCCCACATCTTTCCTCATCTGAGTGTTTGACATTCCCAAAGATGACTCCTTTGGTGCAAAGGTCTGCAGATTTCTTTAAGTGAAAATGTGGAGTCTGAGAGAGGCATCTCCGAAAAGAAGTTAATTGGAAGAGTTTGATCAGTTTAGCCAACTCTCTGGAGGTTTTTGAGAAGCGGGACATTGTGTCAAGGTAGGCTGGGTTATCCAATGAATAGCACTTAACTAGTCATGGTTCAATACCAAGGAACTTTATTTCTTACTTACGTAACAATCCAGGGCTACTCTACATGTGGGGTGGGCTTAGGGGGTTCCATTCTTCCCCAGTGCAGTCAATCAAGGACCCAGGCTGATGGTGACTTTGTCACCTTAAGCATGTGGTTTCCAAGGTTTTGAGGGTGCTCTGCATTCCAGACAACTTAAAGGGGAAGGAGCATCAAGGAGCACATATGGGAGGGTTTCGAGGGCCCGCTCTGGATGTGGCATCAATCACTTCTGCTCACACTGAGCTCGAGTTCAGCCCTGTAGCCATACCTAATGCAAAGGGAAACAGAAAAACGTAGTTGAACTTTGTGCCCAGAAGAAGAGAAAACAGATTTTGCAGAACAGCTAACAGTCTGGGTCATAGATATAGAATACTAAAGTTTTGTTGTGAAAAGAAAGGGGAGAACAATTGGAAAAGTTTAGAAACCAAGTACAGTTAGTGAATTAACACACTTTGTGTACCTCCCATGTACCAGTTGCCTCCTTTTGTCTTCAGATTAATGTTAACCCGATTTCATAGAGAAAACTGATGATCAAGGAGGTTAAATACCTTATCCAAAGTCACACAGTAAAGTAAATGGTAGTGTGGTAGCTTGAAGCTGTATGTGACCCAGAAAAAACTTGTTCTTAAATCTAATCCATTACTATGGATGTAAACCTGTTTTAAGTAGGAGCTTTTGGTGAGGCCACTTCCATTGATGAGTGACCCACCTCATTCAGGATAGGACTTCAATCCTATTACTGGAGTTCTTTATAAATGGAACAAATGCAGAGAGAAAAAGAGAGAGATAGAGAGAGAGAGAGGAGAGAGGGAAAGCCATGGAAGCAACAAGCTGAATCCAATGAAACCCTGAGGAGAAGGGAGAGACTAACAGACACCACCATGTGCCTTGCCATGTGAGACAGGAGCCAAGGATCACCAGCCTAGGAATCTAAAACAGGTAGGTTCTCAGTTAAAATGCAATCTGTCTGTCCCGGGGAGGAATGTAGACCCGACATCCTGGGATGGAGAACATCTTCTTGACCAAAAGGGGGAAATGAAAGGAAATGAAATAAGCTTCAGTGGCAGACGGATTCCAGAACGAGCCGAGAGGTCACTCTGGTGGGCACTCTTACGCACAATATAGACAACCCTTTTTATGTTCTAATGAATTGGGGTAGCTGGTGGTAGATACCCCAAACTAACAAACTACAACCAGAACCCATGAATCTTGAAGACGATTATATAAAAATGTAGCTTATGAGGGGTGACAATGGGATTGGGAAAGCCATAAGGACCACACTCCCCTTTGTCTAGTTTATGGATGGATGTGTAGAAAAATGAGGGAAGGAAACAAACAAACAAACAGAAAGACAAAGGCACCCGGTATTCTTTTTTACTTTAATTGCTCTTTTTCACTTTAATTATTATTCTTGTTATTTTTGTGTGTGTGTGGTAATGAAGGTGTCAGGGATTGATTTTGGTGATGAATGTACAGCTATGTGGTGGTACTGTGAACAATCAAATGTACGATTTGTTTTGTATGACTGTATGATATGTGAATATATCTCAATAAAATAAATACAAAAAATGCAATCTGTTTCTATAAATAGCTTCCTATTATGCACTATTTCTTTGTCGCATTAGTTAGTAATAAAAGGAGAGACTTCAAATAAAAAATAGTATTTAATATTTCATTTTTCCTGAATTTATTTAATTTTTCTTATACTTGCCAAAAAATAATTCATCCATTTAATGTGGACTTTTTTTATTTATTAAGATTATTTTTCTCAACTTTATTTTATCATAGAATTAAGTGCATTATAACCACCACCAACTTTGTAATCTAGTGGGAAAACCACAGGGACAGTGTGCGTGTGTGTGTGTGTAGGTGCAAATGTGTAAAGGTATTACTCCCAAAGTTATATTTAATGTAGATTCAGAGTATGAGAAAAACTGAAAGGAATAAAACCATCACAGTCATAATTTGAGGTTTCCCTGCTCAGCTTCACTACTTCTAGGCTAACACCAAATTATTTATTTCATTTGGAGGAAATGTAATCCCATGGTAAAGTATGTAATTTTTCTTTTTCAAAAGAAAATGGCCCATTTGGGAAACGGGCTCAATTTAAATCACTTTCATGTTTAGTAATCAGTACCTATTGACAATCACAGGCATCTTCTGGACCTGTGATTGGCTGCCCCAGGGATGATCTACTTATCCTATTATGTGAATCCCCACTAAGGATTCCATTTAGTTAAAAGGAAAAGAAAAGAAAGGGGAACAGACCTCATTTAAGTCAGTGCACAGGAGTGGACGTCTTTTCTGTACTTAGAAAAGGGTGTTTCTTGCTAAACCCTAGGGCTTCTTTCCCACTCCTCACAGGCAATAGAATATCTCTCTAGGCTTGGGCAATTAGACAATTGACAAATGACAATTGTCATGTGAGCAGGGGTGGGGTGGGGGAACAGTAGGTAAAGAGAGAAATTTTTACTTCTTTCCCATCCTTATCAAATCAACTTTCCAATGTTTGGCATAGAAGTTACTGTAATCACAGCAGGCGAAAGCTATTTGCCCTTCCTTTGAGAAAAAAAGGTAAGAAAACTGCTTTCTTTTTATTCAGCTCCATCATGCATTTCTTAAATTCAGCTTTTCACGTCTATAATTTCCTTACTCTTGAGGATGTACTTGCTTGTCCAGAGACATTTTCTGACAAGAAATCCTTATTTTTCCGGTGACCATTTACTCCTCCCACCCTATCTGCCGCATTCCTTATTTTGCGTGATGTGGCCAACATCAGACCAAATCCAAAGCAGCACCATTCTAATTTACTTTGTTCAAAACAAGTGCCCACCAAATTATGCATAAATATGCCTTCAATATTAAGAATGAGCTTTTCAATTAACTTCGTGTGTTGCATGATTACTCCTCAAAGACTTTTTTTTTTTTTTACTATCTTGATTTGCAGAATAGTTTGGTGAGGTGAAAAGAGCATATGGTTTGAAGTCAGATGGCTGTAGTTTTAATTTTTTGAGCATACACTATCTAGTTATGTGTCTTGGGCAAATTACTTACCCCCCTGGTTTTTAGTTTCTTTCTTCATAAAATGATGATTATATAATTTACAGGGTTTCTAGAAAATTTAATGAAGTAATACACTCAAAGTGCTTGATGCATATCAGATGTTCAATAAAATTAATCCAGCTGAAAGGTTTGACGTGGGGCAAGGAATTATTCAAGCATTTGGCAAGTCCTAGGCCCACACTATGTAGTAACTGCTATTATTGCAGATGTACAGTAGCCAATGCCAGCATTATTAGCTAAACAAGGATGGGTATGAACGTGTAGCTCACAATAGGTTGCACCAGACACTGGCCATCTTGGTGGACAGGTTCTGCTTCTATTATTATTGTGTTCCTTTAAACTCTACCTGTCCCCTCCCCCACAATGTCACCTAGTTTTCTGTCTATTGTCAGGATTCTAAAGTATTCTGGTGCTTCTCCCATCTGTTTGAGGTTTGTTTTTGGTTAATCATCTTAATTCCATCTAAAACTGCTCCTAATCCTCCGTCATTCCTCATTTGCATTGTCATTGTAATCAACTTATTTCTTAAGTAACATCTTCCTTGGTCATAAACGAACTTAATTCTAAACTGATTTCATTTTCCACTGCATATCCTCTGCTTTTTTCAAAAGCATTATAGAATTTCAGCCTGTTTAAAACACTGGTGTAGCACAACATTCATTCACTCATTCATTCATTCAATAGTTACCTGTTAATCACTGGTGCTGGTTCCTACAAGCACTTTGCTTGCAAGCTGGTATAGAAAGTAGACCAATCATCAAGCAAAAATGCAATTTTAACTGTGACAAGTGCTACAGAGGTAATGCTTATTTTTATTATAGAGGCTTAAAATAGGGGAATTTGACCTAATCAGGTGTCTTAATTTTCCAGGGCTGCTATGAAAAGTACCTCAAACTGGTCAGCTTAAACAACAGGAATTTGTTGACTCACAAAAGAACTAATAATAACTTCTCTTTATCCATGGCTTTATACCCATAGGATTAAGTGTTAAGACTTGAACATCTCTTTTGTAGAGGACGTGATTTAATCCCCAATATCAGGGAAATCAGAGCAGAAAACCCTGAGAACATAGTGACAGAACTAAGATATGAGGAATGAACGGGATTCATTTTGGTGATGGAAAGAGCTTGTATAAAAAGCCCTGTGATAGTGGGGAATAGGGAGTGTACAAAGGACTGAAAGAATTCTAGCACCAGAGAGAACTAGGGCAGTATGATATGGTGTGAGACTCAAGAAGAGGCAAAGATTTTTGCATGTTAAAGTAATTTATCTTTATCTTAAGGGTACTGAAAAGCTAATAAACATCAGGAATGACAAAATCATGTTTGCATTTTGAAAAATCACTTGTGGTGGTAGAAGAGAGAACAGGTTAGATTATGTAATATTCATGAAGAGAAATGATGGAAACTTGAACAAGACTGGTGGTGAGTGAATAATAGTAAGGGGCTTTAGCAGCTCTTTAGGTGGTAAAATCAATAAAATTTGCTGATGGATTGATCATGGTGAGGGGCATGGGGGATGGCAAAGTCTCCAAGGTTTCTGGCAAATGGCAACCTGATGGGTAGTGGTGCCATTCATGGAATACGGGAACATAAGAGGGCCAGGATTTGGCCCCTTTGAGGTCCCTTTGTGACATCAAGGGGTAAATCTCAAGAAGAGAGGATATGTATATGGATATGGGAACAGTAGAATGAGGTCTGGACCAGAATCATAAGTTGTTGAGTCAACTGTATACACATAGTAATTAAAGAACAGATGGGATGGCCTAAGAAGAGACCATCAAATGAGAAGAAGAGAAGGCCTTAAGACCCCAATATTTACTTTCTCAGAAGAGGAAGAGGAGCTTGAAAAGGAGAAGTAGATATTAAAAGAAGGAAGGTCATGAGCAGTTTTCACAGAGGCCAAGCAAAGAGGAAGCTTTAAGAAGTAGGATCAGAAGTAGAATGTGAATGATCTGGAGATGTCGAGTGAGACAGCTCCAGGAGCCCTAGTGACATGGGTTTAGAAGAGAAAGAAGGATGAGGAAATGGAGAAAGTGGGTATGAGCAGTGCTTGGAGGGTTTGTCTCTGAAGGGGAGGTAGCTGGAAGGGGGTGATGGATTGAATGAGGGTTTTATGCTTTCTTAAAAAGAGATTTAAATATGTATAAAGGCCAATAGGAAGAATCCAGTTGAGAGGGGTTAGGTTTAATATAAGAGAAAAGAAAAAATGATGGTGCAAATGTCATATGAGGTGGGTAGGAATAAGATGCAAAGCACCAATTAGGGATCAACTTTAGAGAAGGAAGGACAGCCTGTCTATCAGAAGAATAGTAGAATAGGAAGGGATGCCAATACATTTGTATTACATTAAAAAAATTGGTGAGTGTGAGAGAGTTTGATAGCTTTCATTTCTCTATCAAGTAGAAGAATAGTTCACTGACCTAGTTGGTCAGTGTGGGGATGGGACAGGGAGGAGGTGCTGGGAGAAGAGGGGAGCCTGGAAGGAAAGAGAGGAGGATAGTTACTGAGGACTCTGAGTTGACCAGACAACTAGGGTTGACATGTGCTGATGGCCAATTGAAGGTGTTGTTGGGTCTAGAACTTCCAACTTCCAAGTTGCATGTTCTTGGAAATGGCAAATCTAGAAACTGAAACTTGGAAAGAAAACAAACAAACAAATTTAAGGAAAAGTAAAAGAGGAAAAGAATAAACAAGTAATATCCAGGCTTGTGAATCAAGGGATCTGGGCTCTAGGGACGTGTAAATTGGGAGAGTTGGATCAGTTACTTGGTGATCTGTCACCCCATCACAATCAGTGTGCTCATATAGGTGACATTAACTCAGCTGTGTTGCTTGACAAGTCATTCATTCCTATTCCTGTAAGTTCCTCAAAGATAAGAATCACGACTTTTCATATCTTTTGGCAGCACTCAGAATTATGCTGTATGCTATATATATATAAGGTTCCATACATACATATTGCTAGATGGATTCTTGGACTCTATTTACATAAATGTAAATATATAATACATAGATTATATATAATATGCAAATATACCTATATATTTGAAACTGTTATAAGTGTATCGTGATTAATTAAAATATTTTAGCATTGTACCAAAGTTATACAAGTGAATTCTAGATTAGAAATCATGGCAGCCTCATCTGATAATTTTGCCTTGGTGTTTTTTAAGATGCAGTATTTATAGGTCAAAGATATTTTGGAAAAACTACTCAAAGAAACTTTCTATTAATTGTTCTAGGATCTCTCCCTTATCAATAGGTGTGAACTTTAATGTAGTGGAATTCAAGCTTTCAAAATAAAAATAAAAATAAATGCATTTGGTCTTTCCCTATTTTCTGATGGTGTTGATAAAAGAATCAATCAAAATTAAGATGGTGCCTTAGAAGTGTCAATATTCTCTCTATTTTTTTTTTTTTTAGTATTTTGGCAGTCATTTTCAATTTTCATACATCCAAACAGAGAAGAGTTTTTATTTTTTAATATATAGTAACATTCCTTAATAAACAGGCAGCAACTGTGGAAATTTTATAGTAGCTGAGTTTTTGAAAACGTTTTTGTATATTGACTCTGAAAACTCTAATAATCAATAGCGCTCAATTATTTGAAATAAACTTACAGTGAATGCTCATGTTCAACACAAAGAATGCCCTGAAATCTTTTCCCAGTATGAATTATCCTTTAATGTGTAATTCTCTTATAGTTTAAATTTCAGTGTGTAGAGATTCCTTAAAGAAACTTACACCTTATGCAAAGTTGGCCTATTAACTTCCTCTGTATCTTGGTAAGTTAAGTTAGTTCTGGGGACATAATAGGCACTATTATCATTTAGTTAATTTAATTCTGACAAGGCTGAACTAAGCTTACATTGGCTTTGAAAACAAAAAGACAATTTGCTAAGAAAAGCATAACGTTATGTACAGTAAAGCACATAGAACAAACTGTTCTCAAATATTTGGTACAGAAATTGATCTGCTAATTGCCATTCATTCCAATTCATTGAAGCAGAGTCCAAAAGACCTTTGGTGGGCATCATTCACCAGTGGCCACAAGACAAGCACTTAACAAAGTCTTCCTTTTTCCTAAAAATGCAAAACAACACAACACCCTCCCTTCCCCGTTCCACCACCACCACCCCCATCACCATCACCTTCTAGCACAAACACCACTACCCACTAAGGTTTCTTAATTCTAATGGCCCTTCCTTTTCATTCTTTTCCTTCCATGATTTTTATTTTCTGATTTGGTGGGATCTATGTTTTTTGCAATGCTCAAAAACCAAGCTACCTTGACAAGGATAGTTTCTATCTTTTATTTTTATATTTCCCCAAAGTGTCAGAGAACTAACAAATATTTCATTTTACTTAGAATCTCATTGAGCATGAAAACAGACTTTCATTCCTTTAAATAATGTTCTCTTCTCAGTCTCTAAGGATTCCCTTTGAGCCTTTCATGGCCTCCGTGCTGGAAGGACATTCAAAATTACCAAAGAAAAAAATCACAGGATTATCAATCACTCCACCTTATCAAAGGAATCAAAGGCCTGGTCCTAACAGAAAGCAGGGTGTGCTATACTGGAAAGAGCATGAGACATGAAATCAGAAGGCTTGGGCTTATGTCCCAGCTCTGACACTTAGTTAAGAATTGAAGAAATTAACTCCTTAATTCAAATAAAGGATACTGAACAATGTCACATAACCTACCTAAACCTCAGCTTGCAAAACTGTAATACGTAAATAAAACTACCTTCCTGGAAATATGCACAACTACATGATGATACTGTGAGCCATTGATGGTGTACTTCAGATGGTTTCTATGGTGTATGAATATATCATAATAAAACTGCATAAAAAACAAAAACAAACACAACTACCTTCCCCTCAGAACTGTTAGGGGAACAAAAAAAGAAAATCTATAGGAAATACTGCATTCATTTTTAAGTACTACATAAATACAACATTAAAATGCATTATTATTAAAGCACTTTGGTTTTCATTGCCGGGGCTGGATGGCCTGTAATGATCAGGAACACAATGACACCCAGTCCTTTGGGGAAAATATTTGATTGGTCCTATGAGTTGCTTACCTTCTAAATCTAGACCGTCAGTAGGGGATTGGGTCACCTGGTCTGTTATTAATTTGTGGTAGGCATGTGACCGAGGCAGACATAAAGTATGTGTGATATCATGGTCTCCGGGGCCAAATCAAGCAGAGAGGATAGACTGTGAGTTTACTGCTGATACAGAGACCCAGGCAAATCAGGAAAAGGGCTGAACTCATGGGAATCACGATGGGTGACATGAAATAGGGAGTGACAGTGACGTGAATGACTAAGTGGTAACCAAGGAGGAAGCAGAGAGACAAGGAGATTAGGGGTACGGAATGGCTCAGGGTGTGAAGTCCCAAATCAGAAGATGTGTTAGACCTTGTGTCACTGGGGTAGGTACAGTCCCTTAGAGACCTTCCACCAGGAGGGCTTCCCAAGCACAAACAAGGGAGCTTTCCTTCTGGAGAACATCAAGATGACCCAGGCATGCACTCACCCTCTGGCAGTAATGGAAAAGGGAGCAGTGGTTGTGTTTGGAAGGCAAAGCAGCTTAAAAGAAATGAGGTGCAAACAAGAGGAAGGATCTGGGAAACTGTCCTTTTACCCCAAGAAAGGAGAAGTGTTCCCCACGAGAGCACTAACAGAACCACGGGGCATCAGAGCTAAGACACCTGAAGACCACAGTCTGGTGTTTCACTGCCCTTATTCACAAAGTGTATCCAGCATCACAAAAGAAAAGAGCCTCATGCATTCAGGAAATTAAAAGAGGCCAGCGTGTCCCAAGCTTGGGACTGTAGGAAGGAATGATACAACATGAGGGTAGATAAGTAGGAAGAGACTTTATTATGAAGGGTCATTGTAAAGAGTTTGGGTTTTATGCTAAATGCATTGGGACACAGGGGACTGACATTATCTAAATTTTATTTAAAAAATATTCTGACTCTACTAATGATAACTGACACAGGAGTCCTGGCACAAAGTAATGGCATCTTCGATGAGATAATGAAAGTGGTGATGGAGAAAGGTGTTTAGAATTGATTGGATCAAATGATGCATTGGATGTTGCAGGGATGGGAAAAGAAGATGTGGAGATCGACTTCCAGTTTCCTGTTTTAAGCAACTAGATGGATAGATGGTGGTGGAATTTACTATAAGAAAACTTGAGGGAATTTGGGGAGTATTAGAATTGTACTATTTGCCACAGGCTTTTCTAAATGCTTTACATAGATTAATTTTTATTTTTTACAGTCATCCTATGAGCTGGTATACTATTATTGTCACCTGCATATTACAGGTGATGAAATTATCAATGTTTTATAGCTAATAAATACTAGAGCCAGGATTTGTACAGTCAGTCTGGCTCTGAGTCTGTGCTCCTAAACACTAGACTGTATTGTCAATTCAGTTTAAGTAGCTTATGAGATATATAAGTGGGAATTTTATGTAGGTCATGGAATGGTTGAGTTTGGAGCTCAGAGGAGAGTTCTGGAGAAATAAATTTGGAAGTCTTTAGCATTACAGATGGAAGTAAATCCTTACACCATTGTTGTTCCAGTGGCTTGGTGTATTCCCAGGTAACTGACAACATACCTTTGGGGATAGGTGTACCCAAGGTGAACCACACAGATCTCTCCATTACTCTTATTTAAAGGGGCAGATGTTGAGACCCAGTGAATTTCAGACTTGTCCAAATCACCCAGAAAAGAGCAACACCAAATGAGTTCCTGGTTTTCCTGGCATGGACTCCCGTATTCCCTCAGATATGCTTAGGGACCTTTGTGTATGGCAGGTTGGAAAGAGGGTGAAAATGTTTTTGAAGATTTTCTTAGGTAATCTTAATTTAGCATTGCATTTTCTGAAGTTGATCAAACCTAGTGATACAAAGAAAGATTCGGTAACTAAAAATGGATGGAGCCAAAGCATGTTTTGTTCTTTTTTTTTCTCTTTGGAGAAAACTTATGTAATAGAATTTATGTTCCTATTTATTAAAGGGGGAGTGTTGAGTCCAACAATTATTGGCTGAAAAGTGTATGAAAGTTTCCAACCTTCAACCAACTGAGATGCAAACCTAGACATGGGGTCAGCTTCCTGACAGAGGCCCAGTTTTGTTGCTGGAGAACCAGCTTATAGAGAGACAGGGCCAGGAGTCAGTCAGCTTAGGTGAGAGTCCTTGCTTCAGTATTAACTGGCTCTGTCACCTTTGGAAATTCGCTGAGTGTCCTTGAGCCACAATTTCCTAATCTGTACAAGGGGCAAATAATCCTTGCACAGCCTGCCTCATAGGCTTTTTAGGAAGCAAATGAAATGAGCACAGTGTAAGAGCTTTGTAAGCTGTAGTGTGCACCAGAGATAAAAGAGATCCCCATGATTTTTATAATGGAAGGAGCTGTCATCACCACCAGGCCATCAGAATTATCATCAGCACCATTGTTACATCGACTTTGATTTTCTGAACCGTACGTGACAATGACTTCACACTGTCATTCCATTCTAACAACAATCTTTTGAGTTAGGGATTATTATCTACATTTTACTAATGTGGAAACTGGGTCTCAGGGATCCCAGCTCTGTTTCTCTAAACCCATGCACTCGCCTTGAACCACGCTGCTTCATTCTCAAATCACTCTCCCTGGAACCAAACCCTGTACACCCTGAGGCCCTTTCCACTTGCCCTCCCACAATCTGAGCTTGTTCAGATTTCATCTGGTTTGTGGGAGCTGGGTCAGCCTGGCAGGAAGAACATTCCATTCTAGCTGACCCACTGCCCTGGGCGTGGACTCGTCACAGTTATCCACTGAGTCAATGTCCTAGATGAAGCCTGCAATAATTTCCACCCACACAGACTGATCTCAGGCCTTGGAGATACAGATCCTGCAAGCCTGGAAACTCTCTCCCACTCTATGGTATTAGTTTGCTAAGCTGCTCAAAGCAGATCCCATAAAATGAGTTTAATAATGGGAATCTATTAGCTTACAAGCTTACAGTTCTGAAGCTATGAAAATGTCCAAATCAAGGCATTATCACATTGATGCTTTCTCCCCAAAGACCAGCTGCCGGTGATCCTGGGCTCCTCTGCCACATGGCAAGGCACATGGCAGTGTCTGCTGGGCTCTCCCTTCTCTTCTGGGTTTCATTGCTTTCAGCTTCTTGCTTCCATGGCTTTCTCTCTCTTTGTCTGAATTTCATTTTCTTATAAAGGACTCCAATAAGAAAATGAACACCCACTCTGAATGAGGAGGGTTACACCTTAACTTCAACAGCCTCACCAAAAGATCATCCTGCTTACATTGGGTCCACACCCACAGGAATGGATTAACTTTAAGAACATACTTTTCTGAGTTACTTGCATCTTCAAACCACCACATCTACCCTTGAGAAAGTGTGTCCCCAGGGGCTGAATGCCAAGCAGACTTCAGCAATAAAGAGTGATTTTTCTATTTTAGAGAAATGCCAGAGCCCAGATTAACCAGCTGAGCTCAGCCACGGCCCCTTTTGTCTCTCGCTCCCTTCTTCCCCATATGCCATGTAGGGCCAGATGGGATGGAGAAGCATGAATTCAACAAGCTTAGCCCAGGCCCATCCCTACTATCACAGAACTCCTTCTTCAAATACATGGACAGAGTGCAGTAAGGATCACAAAGCTTCATCACATCCATCTATTTCTTTTTGTTTTACAAACTTCTATGGAGGAGGCAAGGAAGTATTTTAACTTCATTTTCCCACAAGGAACACAGGAAATCTGTCTTCTGAACTCAGGCTTTGGGACAGATTGACCTGGGTAATTCTAGCTTGTGATTTTGACAAGTTACTTAAACCTTAGTTTCTTCCACTGTAAAATGGTGATAGTAGTGCCTGCCTCCCACAGCGTTATGAGGGAAATATGAAATGTGTCAACCTTTGCACGTGAGCTACTGTTAGCTGCCTTTCTTGTCTTTTCTCCCCACTGACCAGAAGATGCAAATGAGGATTATAGAAATGAAGTCCCTAGAAGCTCACAGGCCTTGGAGGTGGCAGAGCCAGGATCCAGGTCTTCCAATTCCAAATCCAGGTCTTTTCCTACTGTCCCATCTTCCCTTCGGGGCACCCTTCCAGAACTTTCAGAATTAGGCAGTTGGTTAAGAGGGAAAGTATCATCTGTACCTTGGAACTATTAACATTTCATTTTATCCAGGCACCTGCATTCTCCAGCCTGGAGTTCAAGTGCAGAAGGGAAAACCAAAAGCTGCTCTTCCAAACTTTTCCTTTTCCATGGAAAGTCCTGGGTTAACTTCAATATCATCTGGAATGTGCTTCCTGACGTACTTTTATTTCTCCGGGGATGTTTTGATTTTATGATCTTTTGTGTCAAACATGTTTACATGACAACAAGGCAGTCATGGGTGGAGGAGTGTTGTTGAGGGTTGTGGTTCCTGCTGATGCCGGAACCCATCAAGCCTGAGCAGAGAGATTCGTGGGGTGCTGCTCTCGAATGAGCGCCTGCAACTAACTGCACCCCTCATGGCTTTGGGTTTACATTCCTGCTCTTCCATGTAACTGTGGAGCCATGTGCCTGCACTGTGGATGAGGGGCTGTGTATTAAAGGATGTGTTCACCAAGCCAAGAATTTATTTATAATTCACCTGTCCAAGGAGGACTGTCAAACCAAGGAATATTTGAATTATTATTACTTTTAAGAAGAACATACTCTCAAAAGGGCTATTTTCAAAACAATGTGTATAGGCTATGGGTCAAAATATGTTAATGGCACCATTCTCATTTCTGGAGAATCCCACCCCCCCCTCCACCACCACCACCAAGTTGTGGCCACCCTGGTCAGTGACTATGGGATTGTTTCATCCCTTTCCTGTTTTTCCCCCAATCGTAATCCACTTTTTCAGATCTTGTTAAGCCATGCCCTCTCTCAAATTTCTCTGATCCACTCTCTCAGTCTCTTCACCCTATCTTCTCCCTCAATGAATTCCTTGACCATATAATGTGTGCTTTGCT
This sequence comes from Choloepus didactylus, assembly GCF_015220235.1. Lineage (NCBI taxonomy): Eukaryota > Metazoa > Chordata > Mammalia > Pilosa > Megalonychidae > Choloepus > Choloepus didactylus. The sequence continues at coordinate 55,949,475 of NC_051326.1, forward strand.
TGGCATTGAAGAAATTGTTTTGTATTTATTTTATCTTTTGCTCTATACCTGGTTATCTTCTCAAAAGAAGATAGATTCTGTGACTTATTCACCTTTGTATTCTTCACAGATTTATCCTATTGCTGGGAACAGAGCCATTTTCTTCTTTTTCATTGACCATGCTTACAACTCTCATTAAAACTATGTGGTAATTTCCCATTGCCCTGAGGATTCAGTCCAAACTCCCTGGTATGGTCATACATCCTTCAGAACCTCATGTGAGCTGATCTTCTCCCCCTCTCAGCCTCATCTTTTACCACTTCCTTGACCTCTTCCAATGATCCAGCCCCATGAAACCACTTGGAGCTTGCTAAATTGTTCTAAGTTCCCCCATTGGCTACACAGTATATCGCAGAGGGGTTAGTTGGCACTGCAAAACTTCAGGGCAAAAACTCTTTGAAACACTGTCAGCTGAAAAGCACCCCTGCGAATAATGTACTCACCTTTGTATAGTATCTGGAGAAATAGAATATGATGTCTGCTGTTTCTACTTCATGAATCTAGCCTTTCACATAAAATCTGGAGGGGCCACTTTGTACATCAAATGAGAACATTTGGTCAGTGGAACTCAGTAGAAAAGACATGTGAATTGACGTCTGAGCAGGGACTCTAGTCTCCTCCCTTAAACAGGATCAGAACTACATGGATGTGCAGTTCTGGGGTCCCAAGCCTAAATTCCATATCACTGGATTGGAACAGGAGACTTGGTGGAATTTCACTCTACTCGCCAAGGTGAACTGCCTCTGGGTGCTGAATATGACAGAGATGCTTAAAAGATTGGCGATTACATAGAAGCCACTTTGTACTGGTCCCCACCCTTTAAAGCATCCGCATTAATTACCATCATTAACTGTTTGAACTGGATTCAGAGCCATGTGGGAATAGGGACGTTTTCTAAGTAAATTTAACATTCATTTATTCGTTTATTTCTCATCCAGTTACATCTCTAGGCCTTAGTATTCTCAATTTTGAAATGTGGGCATTAAAAAGTAATTTATAAAATCTTTGTCAACAATAAATTGGATCAGAAGTATGTATAAAAAGCCCTGAAAGAGGCATAGCTTGTAGTAGATGCTCAACACATGTATATATTTTATTATATATAATACAGTTTTCAGCTTGTGGAGGTCCCCCTAAACCTCAGACTTTCAGATGTTACATTTTCTTTTGTATTGAGATGTAGTCACATCCTACAAAATCACTCTTTTAAGTACACAATTCAGGGGTTTTTAGCAAAGCCACAAAGCTGTGCAACCACCATCACTATTTCCAGAATATTTTTTATCACCCTGAAAAGGAAACTCCTACCCATTAGTATTTATTTCCCCCTTCCCCTTTATATTCCTCTCTCCCAACCCACAGCCCAACCACCACTAATCTACTTTCTACTTGATGGATTTGCCTATTCCAGACGTTTTATATAAATGGAATTATACAACGTGTGTCTGGCTTCTTTCACTTAATTTAATGTTTTCAAAGTTCATCCACATTCTAACATGAATCAGTACTTCACTAGGTTTTTTGTTTCTTTGTTTTTTTTTTTTTTTTTTTTTGTCTGGATGATACTTAATTGTATGGATATATCTCATTTTGTTAACCCATTCATCAGTAGATAACCATTTTCAGGGTTTCCACTTTTGGGCTTTTATGAATGAGGCTGCTATGAACATTGGTGTACACATTTTTAAGTAGACGTATGTTTTCAGTTTGGGAAGGTGTATATCCAGGAGTGGAATTATTAGATCATTTGGTCACTCTCTTTTTAACTTTTGGCCGAACTGTCAAACTACTTTTCCAAAGCAGCTGCACCATTTTACATTCCTGCCAGCAGCGTTTGACAACACTTGTTATTGTCCAAGTTTCTGATTACAGCCATCCTTGTGATTGGTAAATGGTTTTTCATTATGGTTTTGATTTGCCCTTTCCTAATGAATAATCATGCTGGGAATCATTTCATGTGCTAATTGGCCATTTTTATACCTTCTTTGGAGAAATGTCTACTCAACATCTTTTGTCCATTTTAAAGTGAGTTATTTGCCTTTTTACTGCTGAGTTATAAGAATTCTTTACATATTCTAGATGCAAGTCACATGTCACATATATGACTTGTAAATATTTTCTCTGTGTTATCTTTTTATTTTCTTGATAGTATCCTTTGAAACGCAAATGTTTATAATTTTTATGAAGTCCTATTTATTTTTTTCTTTCGTTGCTTGTGCTTTGGGTATCATATCTAAAAAACTGGCACCAAATGCAACATTGTGATGATTTATGATTTAAATTCCTTCTAAGAGTTTTATAATTTAGTGCTTACATTTAATTCTTTGGTCCATTTTGAGTTAATTTTTATATGTGGTATTAAATATGGCTCCAATTTCATTCTCTTGCATATGGCTATCAGATTATCCTAGCAGCATTTATTGAAAAGACTATCCTTTCCCTCTTCAGTTGCCTTGGCACTTTTGTCAAAAATCAATTGACCATATGTTTTCTTTAATATTTAAAAATTGGGAAATGTTTCCATCCCATAAATGGTGGAAAACTCAAACTTCCCCAAGCCACTAACTCCAGATATTCATGTGTTCGCATAACACTTATGCTTCCCCTAGGCACCCCATCCCTCATTTGCTACTTCCACTTGTTAATTACCCTATGTCTTAGCCTTTAACTGATCTTTTATGTGGTAGAACACAATGTCCACCCCCTCTTTCTTTAAATCCCTATAAAATGCTATCAAGTGAGTCTGAACATAGGCATATTTTTAGTGATGGTAGGGAGTAAAGAAATGTGAAAGAGGCAGGTCAAGTAGTAGTATATATCCTTACAAAATTGCTTAGAAAAAAACTTACATTTTTTAATGTTATATAACACTGTTTTTAAAGAGTCTCTTCCTCCTCAGTGCTTCATACCCAAAACTACTTCTGTCCATGGATCCAGTGAGATATCAAGCCTTTGGTTCCCAGACCCCAACTTGCTGCTGCTGGTATACTCACAGATAGCAGCATCTACCAATGATTTATCAATGGAGCCTACAAGACCCTCCCTAGTAGGCTGCTATCAGTCACAACTCCTCTAGGGAACCCTCTCTGACCCCACCCAAGCTGGAAAAGCTACTTTCTCCTTCTGTGCTCCCTTGGCAACCATCATGACATATTGTACTTGTTTGTTGGTTTCCTTGCCAGTCTCAACCTCAACCCCACTTCTATTCTCCATCCCATTTGTTCTACAATGAATGCCCAGTTCTTGGAACTCAGGAAAGGCTCAATGAATGTCCCTCAGATAAATCAGTGACCAGAGAGTGTTAAAATTTTGCTGTAGAACATGTTGGAATCTTGTCCTCTAGCCTCACTGAGATGAAAATCGTTGCATAAAGAGCACCAGTTGTTCAGTGAATTTTATGAGACTGCTTAAAGAGTTTGCTCTGGAATAATGCAAATCAAAGTGCACGGTAAGGTTAAGTATATGATTCAAGCAGCTCTTCTGAATTGCTCCTTGACTTTTTCAACTGATGAATTTGCTGAAGAAGGTCTTACAAATATTTGTCCCAGGTCTGCTCCCTCCATTGTGACAATGAGGTGTTTAGATTACACCAGAGATTCCTAGAGCCTGTGACAAAGGTGAAAGATTTTGAGTACCACACAGTTTCTTCATTGAGTTACAACAATTCCTAGAATTTGATTAAAATATGACTTGGATTTTAGGGGGAGCCGCACAGGTGAGCCATATATAGAATTTTAAAATTTCTTGTAGCAACATTAAAAAATAATAAGAAACAGGTTAATATTTTATGTAACCACATATATCCAAAATTTTTATTATTTCAACATGTAGTCAATATAATATTTTTTAATTTTAATAAAAATTAATAGTGATCTTTTATATATTTTTTCTAATTGAGTCTCCAAAATCCAGTATGTATTTCATGCTTATAATACTTCTCAGTCTGAATGAGCCACATTTCAAATGCTCAGTAGCCCATGTAGTTTGTGGCTACCATATTGGTCAGCATGGCCTAGAGTTTCCATCAGATGGAATGAATATGGGAAACAATTTTACAAAACCAAATGAACTAGGAGTAGTTGTGCTATCATCATGATATTAGATAGTTAGAACAAAGAAAAATGGCTGTAAATATTCATCCAACATGGGAGCACTCTCTCTACATTTTTATCCTGGGAGGTTATTTTAGTGACCTTAAGAAAAACTTCCTCAGGTAGGGCAATAATTCAGTTTCTGTGTCTGAGTCCAAGATAGAGGTAACTCTTAGGAAATTATACTGGAGGGGAAAATGGTGCCAAATCCAAGTTCCCTCACATATTTGCAGAAATTCCAGATAGCTATTCTGCTCCCTTATGAAGAGATTCTTTAGAGCTTCTGGTATTTTTTATTTTTTCTTCCAGCTCTTGTTGGAATTTTTTTATAGACCTTAAGTTGTTCATAATAAGCCACCCACTTTCAAATAGGTTCTCTCTGGTGCATCTGTTCATAGCTGGTAGCAGTGAACAAATTCAAGTTTAGAAACACTGTGAGAAATGTAAAACACTAGCATTTGGTGGAAGCAGGTGCCACGAGAGCTATGTGAATGTCAGTGGTTGCAATTGATAGGGGATTCTGGGGAAACATTCATTTGGCCTTGCTTAAAATTCTGAGAAGGGTGGCATAAAATCCATGTGATTTCCCTTCAAGTTTCAGCTTTGGAAATACATCCTGAAAGCTGTGTGAATCTCTGATGAAGGCCAAGACATATTGACTGTTTTTTTGTGTGTGTGTGTCGCCCCATCCCCTTCTCTCTTTTCTCCATATTATGCAGCATTTATGATTTCATTGTGCAGACTCTTACCTAGTTTCTGATGTTTTTTCCTACTTTTCCAGACTCTAGCACTGACAACAAGTTTAAAACTCAGGAAGAAAAGCAGTCATACCTTTGCCTAACCTGTCATATGATCCATCTGAGACAAATGATAAGGTCTTTGGCCCCATTATATACAACAAGGCGTTCAAGCTTCTTACCATGACATAAGAGCAGGGTTGCTAGATAAAATTCAGGGTGCCAAGTTAACTTTGAGTTTCGGATAATCAACAAATAATTTGTTAAATGTATGTCCCACATATTTCATGGGGCATCTTAAGATATATATATATGTGTGTGTGTGTATACATATATATGTACACATGCATACATATATATTTATATGTATACTAATAAATACATTTCTGTTTATCTGACATTCAATTTTAACTGGGCACCCTATAATTAATTTACTAATATGGCAACCCTACATATGTAGCCAACCTATTTTTCAAGCCTCTGTTCTTAACACTTGACTCCAAACACCGTACATGCCTACCACACTGAACGAGTGGCTGCATATTCATATTCATATTCATATGCTCCTCAGCTAACAAACATGTATTAAGCATCTACTAAGTGTACTGGTGGTATGAAGATGAATAAGTCATGGTTGCTTGTACTCTAGTAACAGGAGTCATATAGATAATAAATGGGAGAAACAAAGTGCTATCTGGGCTAAAATAATTGCACAGAGTATATCAGGGGTCAAAGAAGGAGAGGTTAATTGCATTTGGGGATATCTGGGACAATGTCCTAAAGGAGGTAACGAGTGGAATCTCAAAGAATTGAGCAACCATTTATTAGAGAACTACAGTGCGAAGGCTTTACCTGCTGAAAAATTATCCCATGTAAAGGTACAAAGCATGGAGCATTCTAGGGTGTTTGGCAAATTCAGTCATTGCAGCTATAGAGTAGGCTCTAAAGTGTGAAGCTATGTAGCAAGATACAAGAGTGGAGTATAAGGCAAAAGACAAACCATCAAGAGTCTTTCAAGCCATATTAAAGAATTTAGATTTTTTTTGTAGTTAATAGAATTCTTTAAAGTGTTTCAAATCAGAATTTCCTTAACCACTTTGCTCACTTGCTCTTCCTGTTTATTTGTCAAAACATAGCACACAAGACACCTCCTTGTGAATCTTTTTCAACAAATCCAGGCTGAGAACATCATCTGGCCTGCAGCTTGCTACACTGTCTTATTCCCCTGCCTTAACCCTGACCACATCGAGGTGTAATTACCTACTAACATGTAATGCACCAGACTAAACTCCTTCTCAAAGGTTGGAATGAACTATTTTCATCTTTGTCTTCCCAGAGCCCAGCAGAAGACCTAGCAAATGGTAGGCACATACGGAATGAAGAAATTCGAGCAGCAAATTTCAAATAAATTAAAGCATTTCTTATTGCTTTAGAATCCTGTGATTTAATTTAATAGACATTTATTCTCCAAGGTAGTGAGAGAAATTGTGAGAAAGAAAAAATAGGTAAGAAATAATCCCTGCCCTTGAATTGCTCATGGTCTAGTTTAGGCACAAATTCATAATTCACTTATCCTTTAAAACTGGTGCCTGGCATTTATTAAATATTTGTTGAGGGAATGAATAATTGTTAAGCACTCAGCTTCCTCATGTTTAAGTAGGATAATAACATCTAATTTACAAGATTAATTGGAAAATTAAATGATAAACATATCTGTGCTTTGTGAACTGCGAAATGTTATAAAATACTATGACAGGATATAACTTTGAAATATTAATAGCTGTTTTTCATTGTATATTTCACCCCCTAATACTGCTTTTCCGCTACTGTCTATATTCTCATTCAGGCAGTAGCCAGACTAATCTCTCTTAGTTGCCTCAGGCATGAAAATTACACCAAATAGCAGAGGGGTAAAAAGTGGTACTTTCTAGATACATTGTTTCAAACTCCCAGACCTTTAGGGGGATGCAAAGTATTCACAACAGATAAATTTAGGCATGAATGTGCCAAGTAAGAGGACTTCTCATCCCTCTTTCCCCACTCACTTGTGATTCCTTAAACTGGGATAGTGAATGAGAAGAACTAAAAGGGAAGTCAAAATATAATAGAGTAATTTCCTGAGGCAGAGGAAAGGTTTCCTTTTTTCTGGACTGAGCCCAAAGAAGCAGCAAATTCTAGACGTGTGTGGTTCCCAGTGACAGTGTCAGCTAGTGCCTGGCTTTCTGGTCTGAGTATGAAGACAGGAAGCCTGCAGAAAGACGAATGGCTGTAATGCAGTAGAAAGAGCCCCATGCTCACAAGTGTGGCTCAGTGTTAGCAAAGAGTAAAAGCTGGACCTAAAGGGATGTTGTGGATGGGGTAGAAAATATTCTTTCAGTGGCCAGTGGGGACTGAAGTCTGAGAAACCTGTGGCGCCAAGTCATCTCTGCAGGTAACCTGGTGCACAGATGACATCATCAGGGATCTGGCTGGATGTTTGCATCCTGATGCCATGCAAATTATGAACTCCCAGAACGTAGACACAGCCTGGGAGAAATGAAGGGGAAAATTCTGAGTTAAGTGATATTGAGTTTCTACCTGTCTACTCCCCCAAGTAATGTGGAATCAGAATGCTGGATTATGGCAGAATTAAACAGATATGTCATACATACCAGGTCAGTGAAATGGGATCCAAACATTCTACAATATGTTCATATTATGGTAAAGTCTTTATAAGGCTACTATAATTAATAGGAAACCCTTCTCTATTTCTCCCTCAAGATTAAACACTACACTCTTAATAGTTTCTATTTTTTTTTAACTGCTTTAATTTTCCTACATTTATCCTAATTGTGAATCCTATGGTTAAATGCAGTCCTCTAAGCTTGGCTGGGGCCCAAATATGATGAGAAGTTTTGGGTATTTCCAGTTCCAGTGGAGGGAGCAGTATAAACAGAGACCTGGGGGAAGGAAAACTCAGACGAGTTGGAAGATTCCAGACCGGCCTGAAGATAGGTCTTGTCTAGGAGTGGTGGAAGGTGATGAGGGCACAGCTTAGAAAATCTCAAATGCTGCATGAAGGAGTGGGGCTGCATATTCCTCCTTTCACTTTGGTGGCTATGAAGTCTTATCTTTTTAAATTATGCTCCTGACCCTGTTGTGTCTCCATATATGTGAGCATAGAGCTGAGTTCCCCATGCTGGGGAGGACTGGCCACCTCAGGTCTACCAGAACCCTGTTCTTATCTTCGCAGCTTCATCAACTTGCAGAAATCCTTTTGTAAAATGTGACGAAATGTCCTCTGCTGCAGGCCAGCTTGCCCTTGGTGTGTTCTGGTGAAGGGGTGTGTGGGGCAATGGCCTCAGGGCCTCAGTGCCCTCTTTGGGCTGCTTGGAGAGCAGCGTGCACTGGCTCAGGTTCTAGGCTGTCTCTACTGACTTTCTCCCACTGGCCTTGTCCACTGTCAGGTGATTGAGCTCCACTGCCAGGCCACCTCCCTCTGTGTTTTTAGCAGGTGGCACTGGGAGCAGGAGGAAGAAAGGAGTTCTGTTTATGAGCCTCAAAGAGGCCAAGCTGACAGTTCCAACACTGTCAGCCATTTGTAGAAGGGACTTTGTTTTTTTTCTGCTCCAAAGTTCCAGGGCAGCAAATGATTAACTGAACACTTGACAGGGTAACTCGTGCTCAGGACCGGGCGGACCTGAGCACATGGTACCAAGTGTTCCCACAGGTGAGACCAGCAGAGTATAATCGGACCGAAGAAACAGTAACAAACAGTAATTAAGGGCTCAGGCTGGAACTCCAGCTCCCTCTCAAATCCTGTAGCTTCTGTTTTCAAGTAAACCACGGAGAAGGGGCGCTCAAATCCTCATGTGCGGCTGCACACCACATCACCCACAGCTGCACCTCCACCTGCAGGCCCCTCCTCTGGTGGTTTTCCCAATACCCCTGCTACGTGGGCACCCTGGGCCCTTCCTGTGCCCTCCTGGCTTGGGTTATCTCCTCCTCCTGGGCAGTGAGCATCTCTGAGGCATCCCAGGGTCACTCAACTGTCTCTGGACTTGCACCCCCTTGGTCTTGCCCCTTGGCTTGGTGAAGAAGTTGGGGATCATCCCAGGATATTGCCGTAGCCTTCTCCCCGAGGCCATCTCTCCCACTCTTTAGGGGGTTTGCACACTGTCTCCTCTTCCTGAATTGTACAGAACATCATTTGTGTTCATCTCTCCAGTGTTTTGAATCTTTGCCCTTCACTCCTGCTTCGCTCTTCCCCCACTGCCCCTCTACAAACTGCCTCTGCTTTGGGCCAGATTTCTAGAGTTTGATTGCCCAGATCAGGCAATCAAACTGATCTACATCCTGCCTAGATCCATTTTGCCATTATTTTTAAATAAACATCTTTATTAAGATACAATTGATAAAAAAATTAAAAGGATACATTTGACAATACCGTAAAATTCAACCCTTTAAATTGTACAATGTAGGGTTTTTTAGTAAATTCACAAAGTTGTGCAATCAATAACAAAATAAAAATTTTTAGAACATTTTCATGTCTCCAAGGAGATACCCTTTAGCCCTTACCCTTCTAATGCCTCCATCTCCTCCAGCCCAACGTAACCACTGAATTATATTATCTCTATAGATTGTCCTCTTCTCCACATTACATTTAAATGGAATCATATAATATGTGGCCTTTTGTGACTCGCTGCTTTCACTCAGCACAATGTTTTCAAGGTTCATCCACGTTGTAGCATGTATCAACACTTCAGTTCCTTTTATTACTGAATAATATTCAGCACACTGATTTCTTTTAAAGTACCACATCTTATTTCCAAATATCGTATTTGCACATTTATTTCTTTTACTACCACATCTTATTCTTTTAATGTATTTATTTCTTTTGATATATTCAGTTATATTTGTTAATTTGTGACCCATGTCATTCCAAAATGAACTTGAGAAGGCTTACTTGGTTACACGCCCTATATATCAAGGCTGCCTTGAGCAACAGAGTAAAGCGGACCCAATTTTTGCCCTATTTCCATATTTGCCATCAAGACTCTTTCTTTCTCTTGTGCTGCCCCCAGAGGCAAGCCTTCATTGCGCTCTGTTCCAGCTGTAATGCCATAGACTACAAAAGTTCCTGGACCAAAATAGGTGACGAAAAACATTTTTTATTTGAATGAATTAATGACCCTTCTTACCCCAGGATACAGGAGGCAACTGACCAAGGGTGTATAGTAGATTCATAAGCCATACTGAGGGCTCAGTTGGGAGAAGAGATGCTAAATTTGTAGTGGCTCCAATCTGCCCTGTTGTGTGTTGCTGCTGTGATCAGTAGCTACCACCTAGTTTTTGGAAAAATATGAGACTCACTCTATATTATTTAAAACTGCATTAATATCGAACCCCCATTCCTGCTTAACAGCAGGGAAACTAAACGTAGTCCAGTCTATTAAATTCAGTCCAGTCCAATAACTTTCCAGTGCCTTCCTTTTGAAGTACAGATTCTATTGCCCCCACTTCACAAATGAGGAGAATAATGTTACTTGCACCCTATACCACAATCAGCTTACTAATAAATCCTCACCCCCAGGAGCCAGGTGGGTCTTTGTATTCCTAGTGTATAGCCCAGTCCTCAGCACTGTGTCATACAAAGACATATTGGAACCTGAGACAAAAAGAACTATTGCTAATACCGATCCTATCTCTAATTGAATGCTTTATAGTCTTTTATCATGGATTACTTGCATTAATTTTAATTTTTAAATGTTACATTAAAATATTCATTTTCATTTCTGGGTTTTGGGCATCCCTTACATTTTGCAACCCTCACTCTAGTCAATAAGTGCTATCACCCAATTAGTGTGCAATAAATGTGTGCTTAATGAAATAATTAAATAATGAATCAAAAAAAGACAACCCATGTTCTTTTTCCATCGGGCCATCTAGGTAGCACTTTATTTTCTAAGCAATCTTAAAAGCCATTGCATAGGATCAAGGGATTTATATCAGGTATATGGTAGATCCTTTCTTATAAGGTCCTTAGCACTGAGGAGGCCCCATGGAGCAGGGAGGTGGGGATGGGAAGGGCAATGGTTGGGAGAAGCTTGGCGAATGGAATGCTCTGAAGTGCTCACTTTGAAGAAAGTAGGAACTCCTAACAATCTGAGTCCCATCCCCTTGGCATTGTGAAGTGAAAAGAACACAGTATTTATAAGCAAACAGTGTGACTCTACTTCATTCTGTCCTTGAGATCAGTATGCAACAAAGCGGTGGAGTAACAAAGCATGGACTTTGAACCAGAAAGAATTTAATAAAAATCCTAACTCTGCAACTTACTGGCTATGTCATTGGATGGGCTACCTGACCTCTCTGGGACTTTATTTCCTCATGGGAGCACTGTGTATAATAATTCCAACCTCAGCGGATTGTGTTGAGAATTAAATGACAAAGAGAAAGCGTATACATTTGCAAATAGGAAAGGCTCAATATATGGTACCCTTTAGCACTGCCAAGTTCATTGACCACAGTAATACCTTAAAATGGGGTGAATGACCCCAAACCCTCAACAAGGAAGATCTGCCTTGATCCTTTCCAGGTTTTACTTTGGGGACCAGCAGCTGCTAAACTTTGACAGACCAGAGTGTATGTGAGCAAAGACTGTAATTTGTGCAGTTTAGTACTCACATCCTCCAGAGATGACTCTAAGGTTTGCACTGTGGCTGCCAAGCACTGCCATTTATTCCTGCTGGAACCAGAGCTGGGGTAGAATCCAATCTCATTGCAAGTACTTTAGATTCCTTGGAAGAAAGGATTCCTGTGGAATATTAATATAAACTGTTATTATAGAAACCTGCCAAAGTCGCCTTTTTATTTTGTATCTCATCAGAGGTTGAAAAATGAAGCCTTCCAGGAACTATTCGGTTTGACTAGCTTCAATTTATTTGAACAATGATTTGCAAAATGGGGCTTTCAGTGTCTTTTGGATATTTATATTTGTATACCTGACACTATATACCACAGGGAGTTAAGCATGGTAAACATACTTCCATTGATCCCAGGGCTACCAACACTCTTCAACTGGCAATGATACTACAGGAGGGGATGAGCAGAATGGAACTTATGTGTAGCTTTAAATGTGTGAGTTCTGTCAGCAGGGCAAGTCTGGGCAATTGGAGGGTTTGTGCGAGGAGAAAGTTCTCCTTCCAACTCCATTAACCACCACTCCTGGGGTTAGACTCCTTCCTTCTTTTTCACTGTTTGCAACGTGTTGTGTCGTCTTTCCCCACACATGCCTGGCAGGGCTCTCAACCATTGTTCCCCGGCCTGTTGATTCTCTCAGATCTGTCAGCAGCTCTTTCTCCTTGTTTGCTGTGTGTGTGTGTTTGTCTTTCTAGGATGAAGTTTGTTTTTCAAGCTCTGACAGACTGGCAAGGCAAACAAGGTTGCCATTTTTATTTTGTTTTGTTTTTACGAGGATGGCAATTTTTAGCCCTTTGAAAACAATCGTGAGACTTGGGAGGTTATAATTTGGGAAGCCATGTGTATAGGCACACATTCAGATCTTATTGTGTCTGAGAGAACAATCCAAAGGAAGGAGGTGGGAGACATGAATGTGGGTGATTTATCAATTGCGAAGGAATCAGCTTCTGACAGAATTAAAAGGAGAAACGGCAGGGAGAAAAGGAATTTTGTAGAATAGTTTGAAAGGTTAATTTTAAATAATACGTTTGTGTCTGTATATACATATGTATATAAAAATGTGTAAATAAACATTGCATCTCACACATATACTTCACATCCTGCTTATATGTAAGTCATGCTTTTTGGAGCCTCATTCTTTTGGAATCTATAGGAGTAAAGGTAAAAGGGTCTGGGTATGTAATAAATAGCCATTTCAAAGCCATGAAGTTGACATGGGAGATATGATTATCACCATTTGACAGATTGAAAAAAAAAAAAAAGGCAGAAAACTTATGCAACTTCTTCAAAATGAGAGAGCTTTGAAATGACAGAACAGATGGTAAATTCTAGTCTTCAGTTACCTGATCCAGGGTGAATCTAGAAGGCTCAGCCTGAGAGCCGTTCTGAAATGTGCAAACTCTGAAAACTCCTCAGACACAGGTGCAGTTTCCACCATTTATTTCTGGACATTAGCAATCGGGCATGTACAAAGGGGGCTTATTAAAAAGGTAATCTTATGACTGGACACAGACAATGGTCTTCTTCATAGATGGGTGAAGAGCCAAAGGGCCATGTGATGGTTAGGTTCATGTGTCAACTTGGCCAGGTGATGGTACCCAGGTGTCTGGTCAAGCAAGCACTGGCCTAACTGATGCTGTGAGGGCATTTGTGGCTGGTTAATAAACCAACAGGCTGGTTTACTAAACCATCAGTCAATTGGCTGCAGCTGTGACTGATGACATCAACAAAGGGCATGTCTTCCACAATGAGAGAATGTAATGAGCTGGATTTAATCCAATCAGCTTAAGACTTTCAAGTGAGACAGATAGAGGACCTTCACTTCTTCGGCTGACCAGAGAAGTGTTTCCTGAGGAGTTCATCAAACGTCTTCATTGGAGTTGCTAGTTTGCTGCCTGCCCTACGGAATTTGGATTCATGCATGCCCACAGTTGCATGAGACACTTTTATAAATCTTATATTTATAGATATCTTTCATTGAGTCTGTTTCCCTAGAGAACCCTAACTTAATACAGGCCATTTAGAAAGAGAATTAACATTTGTTAGGGCCTAGTGTTTTAAAAAGGTACTATAAATATAAGTATATATTTTTTTACTTCTAAACACGATTTTGTCTTGATAGTGCCTTGAGGGTATGAAAAGCATATATCCGCAATGATTTTGTCTGAGGTCTCTTTGAGTCTTGTTTTTGCCATCATTCAGATGTTCGGCAACACATTTGAAGGGTGAAAAGCACTGGATTCTCAAAAATCACATATCTTGTTTGGAATCTGATCACATGGCAAGCTTCCATCTTTAGGAAAAACCAGTGAGGAGAATAGCTTGCAAGTATATTGTAAATTAAAGAGTTAAATAAGAGAAGGCTGCACAGGTCACCAATGCAAAGGCCTGCCCCTCCAGAAATCACTTCATGGTTTCCTAATCCTCAAATGATAAAAAAAACCCAGCTGAACTTAAATGTTGAGTCCCAGGCTACCTTGGGCCTAGATTGGATCTGAAATTCAATTACTCTAAATGTTGTTAGAACATTCTCCAAAATATCACCAAAAAAAAATTATTATAGTTCTTGCTTTTTGTTTCACAGTTGTACAGCACTTCTGGTAGAGACTGGTATCATAAAACCAAGCCAACATATTAAAAAGGCGAAAGTGAATAAACCATGAGCCACATTGAAAGGTCTTAGAAGGTAGAAACTGTCGTTTCTGACTCTTTCTCGGCACACTGGGCTTCATGTAGGAGTCTCTCTTCACATAATGATTTATGGATAAGTACAGTTAATTAGTGGAGGGTAGTTCTGGAGAAGGATTCCTTGCTTTTATTTTATTTTTTTCCTTTTTCTATTTAAATTTTTAAATTTTCTTTGTTATTAATGAACAAAGAACTTGGTTAAGAAACATCTGTTAATTTATCAGAACCTATTGCTCAATTATTGGCAGTGAGTATTGTAAACACTGATATCAGAATAATAAGATTAGAGATGATATTTATTAAGCAATTCCATATCCTAGGCCACATAGTGGTACAGATAACTGATATTCTAATTGAACACACTTGTTTCCCAAAGTATCTCATACCAAGGATAAAAATGAAAAGAAAAAAGAATAAAGAAAAAGAACTGTAGACTGTATTTGGGAATGTTATGATAAGAAGAAAGCAGAGCATAAGACGGAGGTGTTAAATGGCAGATTTGTGATAAATATAAATATCAAATGTGTTATTTTGATGTATAGGAGTGAAAATTGGATTTTAAATTATCCATCTATTAGAACAGAATCTATAGTATGAGGAGTTCCATTATGAAAACAAAAGAAAAAAATTCTGTGGGCTTGGCATATAATTTAAATTGCATACACATGTATACTGGGAACATTCAGAGTTTCCATTTTCCACTCCCAATCTGCTCAATAAAGACAATGCAACAAGTTTGTAAAGAATGAAACTTTATCCGTCTCAATCTCTATATGATTATGAAGATTAAACCAGAATTGCTAGCCAATGAGGTGCTCTATAAATGTTTGTTACTGTTGCTTTATCCAACAATAATTTAATATTCCTTGGAGTAGAACCATACAGGCTCCAAGGAATATCAGAACATTCACAGGAAGAAAACATCATATAGAAAAGCATGCCATTCATTCATCCCTTACTTCATTTGTTTGAAAAACATTTGTTAGGCATGATTATGTACCATGCCCTCCATTTAGCACCCTAAATGAATTATTTTAGTTAATTCTCACAATAATTCTGGGGAACTGATACTAGCTTTACACCTGTTTTATACTTGAGAAGACTGAATTTTACATAATTTGAGAAACTTGGCTAAAGTCATACAACTTGTAAATAGTAAATCTGAGATAATATCCTAGGAGCCAAGTGCACTGCAGCCACTTGAAGCAGAAGATCCTGCACCTGGGAGCTCAGGTCATTCTCAGGAGATGATTCAGTCTTCAGAGATTTGACCTATGTGTTTTGGGAAAGAGTCTGCTTGGTTATAACTTTGGGATAAGAGGCTGCTTGGGAAACTTGGACGGAATGATTAAAAACAGAGTAATTCTTAAGGATGAGAGATGTAGAGGCTGTCCTTGGAAATTCCTTTTCTGGTCAACTATCTATTCAGCACCTCTCAGATTTTCATTACATTTCAGCTAAGTTTCCAATCACCTGCTGTTATGGATTGAAATGGGTCCTCCAAAAAGATGTGTTCAATTCCTAACCTCTGATCTCATGAATATGATCCCACTTGGAAATAGGATCTTTGAATATATTCTTAGTTAAGATGAGGTCAAGCTGGATTAGTGTGTCCTAATCCAATATGACTAATGTACTTACAAGGAGAGGAAATGTGGACCCAGCCAGGAAGAGACAGAGAGACAGACAGGAGATGGAGGCAGAGACTGAGTTATGCCACAAGCCAGGGAACACCACAGACTGCCGGCCGCTGCCAGAGCCCTGTATGGACTGTAGAGGAAGCGTGTCTGCCACAGCTCGATCTGGACTTTCTAGACTAAAGAACTGTGAGACAATGAATTGCTGTTGAGCCATCCAGTTTGTGCTACTTGGTTATGGCAGGCCCAGCAAACTAAGACAGCATTCAGTATGGGGAAATGGGTTGCTGCTCTAACAAATACCTAAAAATGTGGTAGTGGTTTTGGAATTGGATAATAGGTAGAAGCTGTAAGAACTCTGAGGTGCCTGATAGTAAAAGCCTAGATTTTTTTGAAGAGACTGTTGGTAGAATATGGAAGTTAAAGGTAATCTGATGAGGCCTTAGAAGAAACAAGTGTGTTATTGGGAATTGAAGGGAAGGTAGTCTTTGTTAAAAAAAGTGTCAGAGAACTTGGTAGAATTGGGTTCTGAAGCTGGATGGGAGGCAGAACTTGTGAGTGAGAAATAAGGGTATTTGGCTGAGGAGATTCCATGCAGTGTGGAAAGTGCAGCGTGGTTTCTCCTTGCTGCTAACAGTAAAATGCAAGAGGAAAGAGATGAATTGAAGAATGAACTGTTAACAAAAAGGAACCAGCAATTTATGATTTGAAAAATTCTAAGCCCATCCAGATAATGTGCTCTGGAAATAGGTCTAAGGGTGTACTTGTACAACCATTTTCTAAGGAAATTAGGCATATTGTAATGGATCCAGCCAACCATCTCAGAAGTCAGAACTGAAGATGCAATTATTTGAGAAAAGACTTATGGAACAGATGGCTTGTGTCCCTATGAATTACATGGAAGACTGATAAGATTTTTGAGACTTTTATTTCAGCAGAAACACTGCCAGCCTGGAAGGAAAGGGATAGAGTTGGACAAAATGAAGGAAAGACAACCAAGGGTAGAACCACAGTTGCAGAATATGGGCCAA